>NC_043714.1:48427120-48704484 GCF_006229205.1 Suricata suricatta
GCGGGGCCCGCCGCCGCTCACCGCAGCCCCCTCCTGGCGACCCGCAAGTAAGTTTGTTAGGTGGTTGGGCGGTGGGGCGACGGCTTGGTGTCCGGGGGAGCCCAGGCTGGCCGGCGGGAGGCGCGGGTGGCCGCTGGCCCCAGTGCCCGGCGTCCCGGCGAGCCGCTTGGCCAATTTGATAGCGGGCGGCCGCTGGGATGCTGGAGCAGGGGGGACCGGCCAAGCAGGAGGGCCGAACTGACTCTGGCGGGGGCCGAGGGGCCCAACTTGGGGAGAGGGAAGGACCGCGCGGTGAGGGGGAGGATCCGGCAGGCCGGGAAGCGGACTGGTGTGGGATAGAGAGGCTGGGTTTGGGATGCGGGCGCCCCACCGAGAGGAGCCGCAGAGGGAAACCGGGGTGTCTCCGGGGGTTAAGGTGGGAGCAGCGTGAGAGCGCAGTGTGGGGGCCATGGCAGGGGGTGAGCGTGTCCGGGTCGGAGCGGCAGAGGGAAGATGGATGGAAAGTGGGGCGCGTGGAAAACGGATTTGAACGAGAGCAAAGGACGCAGGTGGAAGGGCCAGTAGGTTCCGGAGAAACGAGTAGACCCGTTTAATTTGGGGAATGAGTGCCAGGTTCAGGTTATAATGATGGTGGGAGGCAGCCTTGAATCGAGGTCTTTGGAGTGAGTTTGCGAGGCCACATGTTGGGAACCGTTTGGGGAGAGAGGATGGATGTAGAAAGTGGCCTGGACCGGCCAGCTGGAAAATCGTTGAGGGATTTGGGTGAAGGGGAGGAGGGCAGCGGTGCAGAGATCGGGCGGAGGAACAGGGCTGCTGGTGGAGCCACAAGGCTCAGCAAAGGGTTGGAGGCTACGTGCGGTCCCCCCTGAATATTGACTTAGTAGCGGTTCTCTGGTTCACTTGCACCCCAGGCTCCTCCTCCTTCTCCTACCTGGCTCGGTCCCAGGGCGGCTTGCTATAGGGGAGCCAGTAAGAGATGTGGACAGATCTGGCAGCCGGGAAGGCAGTCGTTTACACGGGAACTGCCAGGGCTTCCCTTAAGTGGTTCCCGGCGCCCTGGGGATGCAATGTCGAGTCGGAATGTGTGCGTTGCAGGGCGGTGGGGAGGAGTGGTGTGACTTCTGGCCCTCGGAATCCGTGGTCTGGCCCGGGAGGTGAGGTGTTTGGGGCTGGGAAGTCGGGCAGAAGTCTGCAGCGTGCAACTCGCGGCGGGGCGTGTGCGCGCGTGTGTGCGCGCGCTGCCCGCCCAGGGTCGCGTCTGTTGCTGCAGTCTGTTTCCATGACGAGGAGATCCTGGGATCCACAGGCGGCACGGGGAGGGGATTAAGGGAAACGTGTTTTCCTACGTCTCTTCTATCTTCTTTCTCCAGGGTCACATTCTTTGCTCCTCCAATGACGCTCTATCTAACCTCTCCCCCGGCCGGCGCATACCCAAACCTGGCGCGGCTCTTGTCCTCTGATTTGGTACCCCGAGGAGGACACGGCGGCCCCTTATGCGCGGGAGGGAATCCTAGGAGTCCCCTCGGTTCAGAGAGGCTCCTGAGTCCTGGGGTCTTTACTTGGGGCGTCGCTCCGGGGGTCCGCAGTTCACTCTGCTGCCCCTGCAGGTGACGCGGTGATGTTCCCCCACGGACTCCGGAAGCGTGATGGCTACAAATGGCCTTTGGGGCCCGAGAAGCCCAGCAGAGTGACCAACACTCACAGGTTTTTGAGAGCATCACAGGTTTTTGCGAGCAGGGGTCTTCTCTGGTTCCCCGCATATAAATGCAATTTAACAACAATAACAACAAAAAGAGACCAGATAAATAGAATAACCAAGCATCTCGTGCAAAAAGGCTATATGCAAAAAACGGCTGTTTGACTCGGAGAGATTTCGCCCACCAACCGCAAGAAGGGAAGAAGCTTCTACAGCATACAGGATGGCAAACTGGGGTGGGGGAGGGGGGAAGCGGGAGCTGTCACCGTGTCCCTGCCTTCTCAGACTCCATCCAGCTTGCTTTCCTCTGTCGGTGCCATATTTTTAGAGAGGCTTTACTGGATGCAGGGAAATGAGGATTAAGGTGACTCTGGAAACCTGTGTCATCTGTGAAAGGACTCAGAAGAAGGAAGAGTGAGCATTGTACCTGCGGTCTGTGGGTATCTGAGAGGGCTGGGTTCTGACGTTGTTGTGCAACCATCAGAAATAGTTCCCACATCCACATTGCAGGGGGAGGCTCAGATGAAGGGCAGTGAGAACTCTCTAAGAAAGTGGTGAGGCTCTTGGTATGGGTTGTCACAGGGCCATCACTGACCCGTGGAGGCACACAGTGAAAGGACAGCCAGCTTCTAATGGCCAGGGAACGGCCTCATAGGCCATGTGATAGTTTATTGTGTAGTCCTTTTGAAATGTGTCCATGGTTCTGGACATCTGAAAGGTGGAGAGTTGAATAAAGACTTAGTGCTGTCAGTTTTCGCTTCTATTACTATGCTCCCGCCCCCCCCCCATGATTATTAGAACATGTGGTGAAGATAAAATAAATTATTTTTAATCATTAATTCTCTTCTCCCTGAAGTAGTGTTCAGATAAAATGTAGCCTTATATGTTTGCCTATTTTGTTTGTTTGGAGATCAAGGCAAAGTGATTATTGGGCAAATTGATTCTGGAATCAAAACAAGGCAGAATTTAGGCACCTGAAGATTGTATGAGCCTGTGGAGGTGAATTCTTTATTTATAGGATGTTTAATTCAATGTGAAACAAGAAAACCCTTCCCTCTCTGCCCTCCATCTCTTGAGTTGGAAATACAGAGCATTGGTCTGTTGGGCTGGTTCTTAGTCCTCAGAAGGACATTTTGACTATACTGTTCCTGGAGGATCGTTTCCTAAACCCAAGTATTCTTTAAGAAATAGTCAATGGAATGTTTGCTTCCCTAAGGTGAAGGCATTTAAAAACATGGTGAAATAGTTGGATGGGGCAGAACTAAGAGAGAAATGTTAGTCAACATGGAAGAAGAGAAATCACCTTTTACCTGCTGGCATGTTACTGATAAGCTTAGAGCAGTGGTTTCCAGCACAGGCAGTGCTGCCCCCACTCCCCCAGGGGACACTGGCAACGTCACAGGGGAGAGGGGGTTCTGGCATCTCATGGGCAGAGGCCAGGGGCACTGCTAACATTCTGCAACACACTGGATGGTCCCTGCGATAAAGAATGTCCCGACCCCAAATGTTAGTAGTGCTGAAGTTGAAAAACCCTTGTTTAACATAAGACATGATTAAAATTAAGAGCAGCTCTTGTTAGGATGCTTTCATATATTCCTATTGGAATTTATCTTGAAAATCAGGACTAGTTAATACTAAGAGGCTTTCTTTGCAGAATCGCCCCGTGTTCTAAAATACTTGTTTTAAGGGAGATTAAAGAGGTTTCTTTTTAGCAGAACTTCTTTTCAGCCTTTAAGAAAAAATCCTACTATGTATTAGGAACGTCCACAATGACCGGGTATGTAGTATGCCTATGAGTTGAGTAAACATTTTTGATGAAAGCAAGTTATAAAATTATCCAGCTACTGTATGTTTCACTGAACTTGTTTGGTAATTGCTCTTTAACATACATAGTTAAAAATTTTTTTAAATTAAAATCAATTTAAGGCTGTAACTGGTTCTTCATGTAGTGAGGGATTGAACAGAATCAGAATGAAAAAATGCTAGATGAATATTTATTAGAAGCCTCATAAAATATTCCAAAGTGAAACCTTAGTATTGGTAGACATCTGCCCAGGAAGATTAGAATCCCATATAATTTTCATGTATTTGGTTTCAATTTTGAATCGACAGCATGGCGTGTATTGAGAAACAAACCTTCCTAGCCTGTAGCACAATCCTCTGCCTGGAGAGAAGCAACAATAGCTTACGCCCATAAATGTAATAAGATCAGGGAAGAGTTCTAATATCGCCCGTATGCAGGAACTCAGAACACTTACTAGGTAAAAGCTTTGTCATTATTACAGGCAGGCGTAGAGAAACTAAAGAGATTTGGTCACTATTTCTACCTTCTGGCCCTGCCCTCCCCCTTTTGTTTGGTGGTCGGTTGGTGGGTTTCAGAATTCATTCTCCAAAGATCATCATTAGGGCTGCTCACTTCCCGTCTTGTTCTAATACCCATTTCCTTCACTCTCGGCCATTGGGATCCCTCAGCCCCTCAGGAGTTTGTGTAGCGGAAGAGACTTCATATTCCTGCTGAGTCTCTGGGGCAGCCCACAATCCCTCCATTTCTCCTGTGTGTACAAACACAAGCAGCCCCCTCCTGCCTTGGTGTGGAACAGACATTGGAGAGCCCTTGTTTTCCTCAGAGGCAGCCTCTGTGTCTCTGGTTGCGTGTTTGAATGGCTTTTTCAATTGTTTGTTTAATGGCTCTTAGGAAGGCTTCCTCTTTCCCTAGGGAATGGTGAAAGAACCAAGGAAAATAGAACTTCAGTTGAAGCAACACTGGTGTTGAGTGTGCCTATCGTTGGACTATGTGAAAGCTCACAAATATGATTTGAACCAGCGAATATCATATACTACAAATTCAACAAGCGTTTATAAATGCAATGGTAACAAGTTCTGTTCTAGGCACTGGGACTATTCCATTTGCAAGGTCAAGCTGCCTTGTGCATTTCAACCAGTTTCAAAACAAAGTCATTCAGAAACTATACACATATTTTATATACACCTATAAAACTCTGTAAAGAAGAAAGGATGGTTATTGATTTTCAAGAAATTGGGAGCAATTATAGGGATATAGCTTAATTCTTGAAAATAGTTCTGAACATGGTGAAATGCAGAAGGCAGAAGAAACGTTTAAAGGGGAGACTTACATGGGTCTCTGTATAGACTAGACAAGGAGGATGTGAGCGATTTGAGGTGAAAGGGGTCAGTTCTTGTCTTTCTTTGCCTTTCTTTTGGAAGTGGTTATTGATTTTGTTTGACATCTGACCAAGGAGAAATGGTTTCCTTCCCCGCAGTTACTTATAGAATAGACGTATGCTCTTTTATACCGCTGGTAGTCATGGCGGTGGACGGCAGTGGGACGGCAGGCATGATGGTTAGAATGAAGCAGAATTTGAAATCAGTTCTGTCCTGATGTTATCCAAAGGCTCTGGATACACACCTTCAAAGATTGAGCATGCCATGTGACTATTTTGAGGTGACTAACAGAAAGATTATAGAACTGAGCTTTTTTGCTATTATGCATACTAGGTGATACGTATACTTTATTTGGGGGAGAGGGAAATGAAATAATATGACAGCTCCATTACTTATAAACAAAACTTGCTGGTCACAGTGGCATGTCAGTTACTGTCCTAGCTAGAAGAAGCGTGGTGTGAGGGGGGAGAATTTTATCAAACATCGTATGTTCCCCCTGCTGAACTCAACAACAGCAGCAGCAGCAGCAGCAGCAGAATTTAAAAATTTATGCAAAGGTAAAAGGCAAAGAGAGTTTCCGCTTTTCTTTTTTTTTTGTTGTTTGTTTGTTTGTTATTGTTAAGGATGAGTGATAGCAATGCATGAGATAGGCCTGCCTGTGGAAGGTTTTACTTTGGTTTATATATGCTTATTCATCTTAAGAAACAAGTAGCCCAGAACATCTGCTGAGGCTTTCAGCCTTCATTATACATAGCATGGCTCTTGGAACTCTGGAATACTTACTATGTGATGTCATTTAGAATCAGAACACTGGGCTAAGTTGATACTGATAACAATCCTTTCCAATTTTGTGGTTTAGAGTGGTCTCTGCCCTCTTAAAGAAGGTGAAAGAGACTTGGCTATTTGTCTTAGGAGCATAGTCACGAGGACATGATGCCACGTGACATTGGCCTGGGACCCCACTGACCAAAACATAGATCTCAGTCTTCTGGATTGTGAAGCCTGATTGTAGCAATTTTGATTTGAACCACTGCTGTGACCAGGCTCGAGAATCAGTTGATACATTTGGGAAAGACCAGCTGCTGAGCCAGAATGCTAGCCACACATTCCAATGAGCTACAACACTTCAGGGTCAAGAACTTTGCAGCCAGATCTGGCCCTTCTGCTTCGTAGTTTTGTGACTTTAGATAAATGTTTGTTTAGCTTCACGGAACTCCAGCTTCCTCAAGTTTGAAATGGTGAAAGTTTTTTCCTTTTTCTGTAGAGTTCATGACAAGATTAGAAGAAATGTTTTTAGTGTGCACTTTGGCAGCACATATACTAAAATAGGAGAAATGTTTTTAAAGTGGAAATACCTATTAAAATGGTGGTGGTGGTGCTTGTATGTCCTAGTGTGAGAATTTAAATGGCTTCTGTCCAGGGAGGGAGGCAGAGGCTGAATGGAGTCAGAAGGGTCATTGGCGAGCTAAGGGAGAAGGAAAAGGGCCATGAGATAGATCATAGATTACGAAGGAGTGTTAATGATGAAGTCATCTGATATCTTCTTTTGACTAATGAGGTCTTGGGGATTCAGGATTATGAAGTGGATTGTTCAACAGCCAGTGTCTCATTTCAGCTGAGTCTACATTTTTTTAAGTTTCTGTCCGAACTTTCTCTACATTAACGGCACCATTATTTTCTCGGTTAAACCCATGTTTCCTCTATGTATTTAAAAATGCTTATACATCTCAAGAAGCTCTCTTTTCAGCTGTTATGTTCCAGATCTTCTATAAGCAACAAAAGCCATCAGTGGATCTCTAACTGAACTTGTATAGTACCTCTCAGCTGCTCACTTACATGATCCAAATGATCAAGTACATCTTTATTTTTTTTCCTAACTGGGGTAAACATAAGTAGAGTTTTGGGTAAAGATACCTAAGAACTGAAAATACCACTATGGATAATGCTCTTCAACTAGGTTATAATTTATTAATGACCAGAATATTGAAGATTGGCCCTTTTGGTGGTTCTGTTGCTAAGGTCATAGTTTTGTTGCTGTTTTAAATCAGTTCAGTGCTGTTGCCATTGTGGCTTCTTGAAGAGTTTCAGATTCAATAACAACGTAAAAATATTCATTAGAGGTACTTTGCAAATTGTAAGTTGTATTATGTATGCTGTCTTATTTGTAATTTATTGTGAAGATATATAATCAATTTGCATGAATGAAAACCTAAAAAGTAGAAGCCAGGATAGATGGTACATTTGAGAGAATAGTCCCTTTAGAATCAGACAAACTTGAATTCAAATCTCTATTGTTTAGTTAGTAGCTGTGAAAACTTGGCCAAATTATTTGGCTTTCCAGCTTCTCCTACCGTTTGAGAATCACATCTATCAGATACCAGATTATGAGTACGATTCTTGTTATTGACTGAGATAAGCAGGTCAGGATCGTAGCATGATACTTAGCACCCTTATACCTAGCACCCTTTGTCCTTGTACGCTGCGATTCTGCCATTTGAGCTATGCCCTTGAAGATGAACAATCAGTTCAGAGTGCTTCGCTGTCAAGAATCAGAAAACCTGATTTCAAGTGGCTTGAGGAAGAAATAAAACAGAAGGTCTTTATGACTAGGTAGCTGAGTAGAGGAGGAGGATTGTGTTTCTGGGTTTGTCCAGATCCGGGGTTCATATGGGCGGACAAGCTTGTTGTTTTCTCATTGCAGTTTCTTAGCTCCCCTTCTTGAGTGCTGGCTCCATTTCTGACAGGCTCTCTCCTTGGGGCCCTAAGATGGCTGCCAGAAGCCTGTAGGCCGTAGCTGTTGCAGAGGAAAGAAGAAACTGCTCTTTTCAGAAATCCTAGGAAATATCCCTCTCACATCTTGCTGGCTCCACTCTGGTAAAGAGCCTATTCCACCAATGACAATGGCCAGAAGGATGGTTTAGACTGGTTGGGAGGTATGTTTTCCAATAGAAAGGTGGGAGTTTGTTTTGGGGAGAAGGGAGATTCTATCTTATGCAGATAAGCAAGAAGGGGACACTACAGCACTTGCATTATTGTTGAGCCCTAAATTAGAAGAATGTTGGAGTCATGGTTTTTCTTCATTTGAGATATGGTTAAAGTCTAGGAAATTCTTCTCTCTCCACTACTGAATAGATCTGAATCTTTATGAGTGAAATAAACCAATGTACATTAGGTCTTGTGTCTCATTATACATCATTAGACTGGATGGGTAGACACTGAGATTCCTGTTTTGTTATAAATAAATGTTAAGGAAACAAATAAACCTATTTCTTTACATTAGACACTTGATCATAGGATCACTGTTTTTGCAAAATGTTAGGCGTAGCTGTCATTATGTAAGTTATTATTTTACATTATTATCTAATGTCTAATGATTTGTCCCTTGGATCATGGGTGACCTTGCCAGTCACTGGCCCTACATCCACAGACTAAATTGTAATGGATATGAAGGCTAAGGTTTATGCTACAAACAATTCTTAATGTCTACAAATTTCTACACACAGGCAGCTAGCAAAATATTCCAGAAAGGTTAATTTATTAAACCCTTATATTTATTTAAAAATTCTGCAATCCTTATTAGAGCTGTTTCCACAAAAGTCTTTTAAATAGGCTCCAAGCCCAGCGTGGAGCCCAGAGAGGGCTTGAACTCATGACCCTGAGATCAAGACCTGAACTGAGATCAAGAGTTAGATGCTTACCCAACTGAGCCATCCAGGTGCCCCACCACAGACGGTTTTTAAATGTGGTTGTTTTCTAAGGTAAAATGTGGTCTTACATTGAGAATTAATATATTTATAGGCTAAGGATTCTTTCTCATCTGTGTTTAAATCTTTATGTAAATCAGTGACAAGATGTCACAAGTGCATTTCACAATTTAGCGGAAGAATGTTAACAGTCATGATAAATGGCTTTGAGTAAAAAATATTTTATTCTGTGTTCATTTATCAAAATGGTTTAGTAATATAAACATCGTTGCATTTTTAAAGCCAACTTTTAAGATACTATAAAATATAATCTACTTGTGATGAGTGAGGTAAGCATTTCAAGGTAACAGTTGGTTTTCCCAAAGTTAGTTTCCCACAGGAGGGAAAATATATTCTAGCTCAATGAAGTTAAAAAGTAAAAAAACAACAGAAATCAGGATGGCATTATTCGATCTATTTAGATCTCACATTCTTAGGAGGATCAAGGAAGTTTAAAGGTGCTCTTTTATATCACTGAGGTGTTATCGAAGTGCAATTTTAACCCTTTACCATTAAGTTTTTAAATGTCAAGTGAGCAGTCATATTGGTATGTGTATAGTAGAGAAAGAGTTTTTAATGATATAGTTTTTAGTGATGTGAACTAACATGAACAACCAAGAGGAAAAAAGAACCATTCTGGCACCACAGAAATACTCAATGATTTTTAGAACAACCCAGGGACATGTCGTTTTAACATAGCCTTATAGGCGCTGATTATGTTGTATATTAAGAGTTTTGTGTTTCATTGCTAGGTACACATCATGTTCATCATTAAATATGGAGATGTTTCTTGGGTATTGAGGGTATTATTTTTGTCATCCTTAATGTGAATGAGAATAAAAAGGTTGCTAATAGTCCATTTGGAGACTATGCATTAATTTCTTTTAAGTTTTGCTATCAGCTTCCTCGTCTTGGGCTGAAACAAAACACAAAGCCTTGCAACAACAACAACAACAACAACAACAACAACAACAGATCCATTATAAATAGTTGTACCTTGAAGCATTTTGAGCTAATCATTTAGACTTTTGTGGGAGGGAATTGAGTGAAGCTGAAATTTCAGTGGACCCTACTAATAGTGGTAAGTCAAAATAGGATAAACAGTAAAAAAAAGAACAAAATCCAAAGCTTTAATTTTCTAATTTATCAGAGTTCCTTAATTGAATGAATGAAGTAGAACGGATTATGGTTAATCTAAGCAGAAAGGAGTTGACTGAATTGTTATGGAAGAGTTCATGGAATTGAGGGGAATGCTGGAAAGGCTGTCTCACTACTGGGATGAATCAATTCTAGATCTTTTCCATCATGTGTCATGTGGTCACGACTCAGAATTCCCAGCAGGACAGAGAGAGTGAAAGAGAGCGAGTGTGTTCTGGTAAAGAACAGGGCATCTTGACTGATAGTTCATTGACCCTGTATTTAATGAGCTTAAGGAATCACCCCAAGACATAGTCAATGATCTGCTGCTACCAGAAAAATGGAAATAGATGATGCTGGGCAGGCATACTAAACTAATGTCCATTACATAGATTTAAGATGGGGAAACTTGCTTCAGTGATCATGAATTAACTAGAAGGAAAAATAAGGAGGGGACCATGAGTGTATATGTAAGCAGTATCTATGTGAAGACAAAAATAATGTGTTTCCAAAGTAGGCTGTAACAAGTTTCCACAAACTGGGTGGCTTAAAACAACAGAAATGTATTGTCTCAGTTCTGGGAAATTGAGGTTGGAAATCAAAATGTTTGCAGAGCTCTTCTTTCTCTGAAGACTGGAGGGGAGAATCTGTTTTGTGCCTTTCTCTTTCTGGTGCCTCCAGTAATCCTTCACATTCCTTGGTTTATAGATCCATCACTCCAGTCCTTGTCGCCATCATCACATGGGGTTAATTCTCCCCTGTGTCTGACTCTCTTCTTTTCTAATAAGGACACAGGTCACACTGGATTTAGGACTGGTACTATTCTACTACAACCTCATGTTAAACATTACATCTTTAAAGAATCAACTTCCAAAGAAGGTAATTCTTAGATTCCAGGAAGGACGTGAAATTTGAAGGGAACACTGTGCAATTTAGTATAGGTATGATGTGGACAAAACAAACAACAATGCACATAGCTAGGTCTAAAGAGTGGGAGGAGGTAATATCCTATTATTTGCTGTTATAAAACTCTATCTGAAATATGACAAAGTTTAGGCACTCTTTTAGGTATTCTCTGTGTCCCCTGGATAATAGAAAAACAATTTGGTCTTTAAGAACCAAATTAAAGTTTTTTTAAAAACTATAGACCACAGGCTTGGCAAAGAGAAGTTTAAGATAAATATAATATGAGCTTCTGGATGTTGAAAGGAAAAATGATGTAGTCTTCTTTGCTCACCTGCAGAGAACTAGGATATATGGCTGGAATTTTAGGCAAGGCCATTTTCTTTCACTTTGAGAAAGAACATTCTTGTGTTAGTGCAATTCAGGAGAGGAGTGAGCTACTTAGAGAGTTAGTGAGGGCTGCAGTTCTGGAAGTACTCAGCCGAGGCTGGGTGGGTTTTGTCATGGATGAGGAAGAGATTTCTGAGTGTGAAGGGAGCTTAGAGGAGATAACTCCATGGTTCCATGTTGAAGATTCTCTTCTAGGAATACAGTGATTCACAAAACATTTCTTGAACGTTGAGCACAGCATTACATATTGGTAGAAATGGAAGTAACAATGGCATACATAGTCTCTAGCTATTACATAGACACATATTTCAGAGGCATACCATGGTACTGATAAAGAACAATTCAGGATCCTGCACAATATCTGGTGTAAAACCCAAGACCAATAACTATTTGTTGAATGGATTTATTGTTTAATCAGAATCTGCTTTACAAATATATGTTCATTGTGTACCTGGTACTCACCTGACTGGTATCAGCCCTGCCATATTCATTTACACTATCTTTTATAGCCTTCTGGCTTTCTAGGCTTACCTTGCTCATATAGCAACATTATCTTTGTTTCATTTTACCATTTAAAAAAATAGAGTTGGAAGTGGGGAGTAATTTTTCTCCTTAATCTCTTTCCTCCTCTAGGCTGTCTTTGCCAGGAGAGGTAGCCCCGGACCTCTTACAGTCAGTGTATTAATGTGAAGACTAGAGGGAACTAGCTGGGCTAAAGCAATGTCAAGGTGTAGGGTTGGTGATTGGTTTTATGCAGGATGACTTTGGGTGGCATATGGATATGTATTGAATTGAATTGAAGGGATTTTGAATCTGCTGCCTTTCAGTGTTTCTATTAAGCAAGGAGGAAAGTTTCAATTTGGTGCTAGTTTTTAACACCTTTCTAATACACCTGTATCTCCCCTTTTAATGAAGAGTAGGCTTCAGATGTAAAGCTTTCAGAAGTCCAACACACTGTTCTGTTTTCACTGCATTTCTTTTTTATCTTCTATTTATGCTAAGTTCTAGTTTCCATATAGAGCAATGACACAAAGCTTCCTTTAAAAATTCAGGTAGTTAAAATTTACAAAGTAGTATGATATTAAACAGGAGGTAGATGGTGGTGATGGTTTGTAACAGGGTGAATGTCCTTAACACCTCTGAACTATACACTTAAAAATGATAAAGATGGTAGGTTATGTACGTTTTACTACAACTAAGAATAAATAGTGAAAAAAATTAAAGCATGAAGAAGACAGCGTTTAAAACCTTTATGAATTCTTAAACATCAAGTGCAAGCCAACAGTATAGTTGACAATAAGTAGGATCACAGGTAACAAGAAGAATATGCATGCACAAGTTCTTCCCTAAGGACCTCAGCTCAGTGCTGCTCACCAGAAAGCTTGGGGGCAGGGAGATTGACTGGAGAGGGACTCCGGTGGTTCCTCAGGTGTGCAGGAAGTAAGAGGCTTGCCCTCTGAATGGGCACCAAGTCTTCTCTCTTTTGCAAAAGCCTTAAGCCACTGGGGGAGGGACAAAAACCTCAGTGGGCCCAGTGTCCCATACTGACACATGGTGCAGGTCTGCAAGGGATTAAGAGCATATATTGGTGGACACATGAGGAAGGAAGGGCAGATAAGGTGTGGAAAAGCCAACCCAAGGCCCAGGTTCATGGGGCAAAGACTGAAGGTAGACCTAGAGAACGCAAACATCTAAAGCAGCTGTATTTATAACTGCCAATACTGGAAACTACCCAGATGTCCTTCAGTTGGGGAATGGATAAACAGATTGTCGTAGTATTCCACAGGATTCTACTTGATGATGAACAGGAAGAAAAGGAAAGTCGCTTGACCTCACCGCTGTGCTCGTTATTACTGAGGATAGCCATTAGAGTAGGAGCCATGAATGTTTCATGGAAAACATGGCACTTTAGAAAATGCCAATGCTCAGAAGTAGATCAAGAGATTTATGGAGAAAGCAGGAGTTGCCTAGAGGGGTTGATTGTAAGGATAGGAGACATGAAGGCCCTGATTTTCTCAGCAAGAAAATAGTCCTACCTACTATCTGCATGTTCTTTTTCATTATGACAGATAAAATACTACTGACTTATAAACTATTTTTAAAACTCAAAGACCCCTATAAATATATATACAGCTTTTCCATGACCTTAAACTTATATCACATTAATCAAAGAGCTAAAGGATCTGTAGAATTCATGCAATATCCTTTGAAAACAGGAGTTTTTAACTGGTAGTTTGTAGGCATGGATAGAACTCAGTATATGAACCTGGATACAGAAAGTGACATCTTTATTGTTACTAACATCTAATTGAAATTGAGCATCATCCTTAATTGTGGGTACAGGTCACAAAGCATAAACGCTTTGCCAGTGGAAGTCACAGATATCATATCACATTGCAGTTTGCAGATATTTTTAATTCTTTTTTTTAAATTTATTTTTGAGAGACAGAGAGAGCGCAAGTAGGGGAGGGTCAGAGAGAGAGACACACACACAGAATCTGAAGCAGGCTCCAGGCTCTGAGCTAGCGGTCAGCACAGAGCCCGATGCGGGGCTTGAACCCACAAACTGCAAGATCATGACCTGAGCCGAAGCCGGGCGCTTAACCGACTGAGCCACCCAGGCACCCCTGCAGATATTTTTTAAAACATCATTTATGCTCATCCCTACTTTAAAAATGTGGCTGTTATTGGACCTGCTGTTAGATGTTTTTCTTAAAGCATTAGTAAAGAAACATGGGGGCTCCTGGGTGGCTCAGTCTGTTAAGCAACTGACTCCTGATTTCAGCTCAGGTCATGTTCTCAAGGTTGTGAGACTGAGCCTTGTGTCAGGCTCTGCACTGGGTGTGGAGCCTGCTTAAGATTCTCTCTCTCTCGGGGAGGTTCTTACCGTTTTTTGTGTGCTATGAATCCTGGGAATCTGTTAAAGCCTAGGACCTCTTCAACAAGTAAGATACACAGGACTATAAAGTAAATAAAATACAATGAAATAGTGGCTTAGTCAGCTGAGTGGCTTAGTCAGTTGAGTGTCCGACTTTGGCTCTGGTCATGCTATCACTGTTTGTGAGTTTGCACCCTGCATTGGGCTTGCTGCTGTCACCTCAGAGCCTGCTTTGGATCCTCTGTCCCGAACTCTCTCTGCCCCTCTCTCTCTCTCTGCCTCTCTCCTGCTCATGTTCACTTGCTCATGCTCGCTCTCGCGCACGCTCTCTCTCTCTCAAAAATGAATAAACACTAAAAAAAAAAAAACTTGGGGCACCTGGGTGGCTCAGTCTGTTAAGTGTCTGACTCTTAGTTCCTGCTCAGGTCATGATCTCACAATTTGTGGGTTCGAGCTCCATGTCAGGCTCCATGCTGACAGTATGGAGCCTGCTTGGAATTCTCTCTGACCCTCCTCTGTTTCCTTGAGTTCTCGTTCTCTCAAAATAAATAAGTAAACTTAAAACAAACAAGAAAACCACAAAACCTAAACTTAAAAAAAAAAAAGAACCTAAAACCTTTCTTAGACTCTCATCAGTAGTAAGTTCCATTCAGTGCACATGGTCCATTCCAGAAAGCCTGAGCTGTTGAGTGAGTTCTAAATTCCCGGCCTCTGTGCTTGATCTGCTAGATGCCAGCTGTGCCTTTCTGTAGGAAACATGGGTTCTAGTAAATGTCATGCCAGTTGGTAAGTGCAAAAGGTCCATTTTTGAGACTCTGTAGATTCTCTATTTAGTTTCTCTAAATTTCTCAGGATAGCTTATTTCATTTTGACAACCCTGACAGGAAGTCTTACCTCTTCTGTGGTAAAATCTGTTGTTTAACTTCTATTGTAGACCTAGGTCTGGTCTGTATAGCCTCACAATTACCTAGGAATTTACTAAAGTCAATAAAATACTTTTAGTGTGACCTTCCTGATGTGTCCCAGGAGTACAGATCATCGTGAAACATGCCAAATCAAAATATATTTTGACAGAAATATACTTATAGGGGAACGTTAGTCTTAGAATTCATGGAACATTTTTTCTTTCCCATGAAACATTTTTCTAACAATTATTAGGATCCTAGTATATTCCTGGCACTCAGCTCAACACTGAGAATATAACCCGCAAAGCACTGATGTTGGAGGGAAAGGCATTATTAGTTAGGGTGCTGCAGACCAAGCCAGTGCGGGGGCAGGCGGAGCAGTTGAGGGACATGAGCTTGAGGAAGGACAGACTCCCTAGGCTGAGGGCTGCATGGGGCTGGAGTTAGGAGCGGAAGTTAGGCGTTCCTAGCAGAGGAACCGGCTTGGCTTGTACAAGGAAATGAAAGATGATCAGCTTGGCTGGGAGGAGGGTGAGGTGGGGCCAGGTAAGGACGGAAAACCTGGCCAGAAAGATAAGCCAGCGTGAGACAATGCAGGATCTTCTTGGCCATACTGAGGATTTTTGTTTTGGAAGCAGGGCGTGACATGATCAGCTATTCTTTATTGATACAGAGTAACTGTATTTCATTCCCAAGAGAACAAATAACATTAAGCAGAAGCAGGATGCCCGGAAACTTAGAAAAAAAAATTCTGCTATTTAAACGCAATGGACATGACGGCGTGTACCAGAGTACATACACATATTACAAATATACCTTCAACTCTGGGTAGCAAGCTTTTGGTTTCAGTTCCAGGGTTAAATTACTTGTTTCTTTGAGGTTCTGAACTGAGGGAATTCTAAACCACTTGATTTTGTCATGTGCCTTTGAAGACTTCTTCCTAAAGTTTCCTTTATAAAAGCTATTAACATTGTTTTCAGTCTTTAACAAAAAGAGGGGTGCTATTAAAATAATTTAGATACCTGCTTGCTGTTTTAGTTGCGATTGTTTACCTGTTTATTTGGATCTCATTATAAAAGGCTGAAGGTACTGTAACTATAATTGAACTGACTTGCAAGAAAGCCTTTTGTAGGAATGGTAATCCCTGCTACATTTATATGTATAGAAAAGTTTGTAATTTCCCATGTGATTAACAAACATGGGCCATAGTAATATTGGACACTGATGTCTATAAGATCCTTTTAGCCACTACTTAAAAAAAATTTTTTTTACTGTTTTTATTTTAGAGAGAGACAGCATGAACAGGGGAGGGTTAGAGAGGGAGACACAGAATCTGAAGCAGGCTCCAGGCTCTGAGCTAGCTATCAGCACAGAGCCTGATGCAGGGCTCAAACCCATGAACTGTGAGATCATGACCTGAGCCGACGTCGGACGCTTAACCTACTGAACCACCCAGGCGCCCCTAGCCACTACTTTGAATGAAAAATTCTTGCAATCTTTATACCATTTGAGTAAAAATATCAACTATACTTTTTATTTCATGTATTTACTTTTTGAAGTGCTCTGCAAAGTGATTGAGCAATTCTGCCTCCTTACTTACTCACTTTATTATTCTCACTGATACTCGGACTTTGTTTTTGGGTATTCTGAGGCATTGGATATGAACAAGAGGAACATTCTTTCCTTCCATAGTGTCAGCCCAGGGTCTGGGTGTCTACATTTCTGCAAATTCTGAAACGTTTCACACGAAGCTAAGACAGTGTGTTCTGAAACAGCTAGCGTCCACCTGTACTGAAGTGGCTTATTAGTACCTTGGTTCTTTTTACCTCGTATGCACAAGTTATAAGAGGATACTTATTGATTGTACATTGTAAAGGACTTTGAAAGTTTTAGAAGAGATGACTAGAGAAGTTGCAGAGGATTTTTTTGTGTGTGTTTGGTATCTTTACATATGATATTGGTAAGAGCCTCGTAATGGTAGCCTCAAAGGGCTTTGTTCTCTGTTTCAGGTGGTATTTGTTTCTTTCTGAGAACGTGCTTCCGTGAATATATGTCTTGTCTCAGCAACATTCCTTTGTGGACTGCCTCTACCACTAGAATCAACTGTTTCAGATTCCTGGTTGATGTGGGGCGACCTCCCTCCTTTGCTCCCTTACCCCTAGGGGTGAGCATGTGACCAGGCCAGCCAGGTACCCCCCCCCCCCCCCCAGCCAGAGTCATTTGTTCAGGGATAGGTATATGATGTCAGCGAGCAAGGTGGCCAGAGTACTCCCTGGGATTTTGGCAGAACACTGAGTGATACTCTCTTTCTCACAAGGTTACAAAGCTAGTAGGATTTGTATCTATAGCTGCTGGTGGATTTTTCTTACCAAATTGAGAAACTCTGCCTGAAAAATGAAGGGACTCCAAAGAAAATAGAAACATAAGAAAGAAAAGATGCATTTCATCACATTGATCCCACCATAATAAATAGCTATTTCTGAATATTTCAGTTGCACAAACCCATTATTTTCCACTTCCGCCTAAGCTGATTTGGGTTAGGTTTTTGTAATTTTCAACCAGAAGAATCAAAACACAAATGCTACCAATAAACTGCCCCTACATTGAGGTGGCAACAAGAAGGGAGAGGTCTGAAGGTGTCATCTGGTATGCCTGTGAAAGATTTGAAACTCTGATTCCCTAAGCCAGAAAGAGTTTGCAAGAGAAACCAAAGAATGTGCTAACTTTTCACTCCTGTTGGCATTTACTTTAAATAGCACTCGATCTTGTAAACTACATTCTGAAGTAGGAGCATGCTAGTTTTTCTCATATACAGGAGACTTGGTGTTGCTATGTATTATAGAAACAAACATAAATGGGTAGCTGGAGGATTCCTAGTTACAGCCTTACCATCTGAAATCCATGGATACATTTATTTGTTACCCATTTGCTTTTAGCGTGAAGCATTCTAGGGTCTATTATTCCACAAGTAAGATATTACAACCCCAGTAATGGTCTCTAACATGAATAACAAGATTAGAGGGACAAGCAGTAAAAATAATAAAAGACAAATTATCCTCTATTTCTAATAACTCAGCAATGAAAGACATTTATGTTCTCATTTGGACGTTAAATAGCTAGGAAATATGAGTCAGTCATTTTGGATGCAAAATTTTGCCACAGCTTCATTCCATTTGGTATCCTAGGTATCAGTTACTTACAGACATTTCCTTTTAAAGACAGGGAAGAAAAGATACACAATATGCTAATGGAATGAGTATCTCCAGTGTCCTGTGAACCTAAAGTAGAAAGCAGAGGGCCTGGAATGACATTTCTGATACAAGTTTATGCTAGTGGCTTATATTGTAATTCTTTATGAAGAGAGAGACATGAAACCTCTATAAATTAGGATTGTTTGTGGCTACAAGAAAAGCTAGGGGAACCAGTGGCATTATTTTTTTTTCTATTTTTTATTTATTTTTGAGACAGAGAAGGACAGCACAAACAGGGGAGGGTCAGAGAGAGAGGGAGACACAGAATCTGAAACAGGCTCCAGGCTCAGAGCTGGCTGTCAGCACAGAGCCCGATGTGGTGCTCGAACCCAAGAACCATGAGGTCATGATTTGAGCCAATGCCAGACGCTTTACTGACTGAGCTTCCCAGGCGCCCCCAGAGGCATTATTTAGACTCATGTTATCTTACATCAAAGCTTGACTCATGGCTAATAATTTCTGCTAAGAAGGGTTCTAAGATAAGCCGTTCAGCTAAAAATAGAACCTGGTTACTAAGCCATAAGAAGAGGTTCTCTGGATATCATAATTCAATGACTAGAAAGATTGTCTTGCAGGGTATGGCCTGCATGGTGTCGAAGTACATTAGGAAGCATCTTGGTTAGCTTGATTCCCCTTAGAGGGGGAAGTGCAATAAACAGTGATTTTCTACAAAGTATCATAGAACATACTGAGGTGTTTATTATCCCTCATGTTCACATAATACGGAAGTAGGTTTCTCCCTCCCAGGTAATATAATGGGGAAAATATCACATTTTCAGAAGAAAAATATTGTACAAGGAGAAATAGCATAAAGATAATGAAACTCTGTTGTGCTGTGTTTAATGAACTGTTGCCTTGGAGACCCCCCAAAAAACACAGTTCTCACCTTTGTATCCATAGAAGATTGTTAGTAAACAAAGATTGGCATTCACATTTAATTGTGGGATTTGCTTCCAAGCTGTTGGTTTTTTATCAGTTGTTGTTTCTATAAGCATATATAGCTAAAAGAACAGAGTCCTGGACTGTTCAGCTAGATGGGGTGCGTCTAGTCTCACATAGGTAAGTAGTTGGAAAACACACTTCTGTGCATTTGACTTTCAGTCTTTCTCCCAAAAGGAGTGAGGTATGAAGCACATCCCGTTGCCCTGGGCGTGCCCACACAGAATGGAAGGGCTGATTGCCAGGATCTTTAGCTATAGCCAAGGGACAGTGGGAGTGGCAGGACCAAGTATATTGGAAGATATAGGAGCTTCCTTAAGCTTTATGAAATTAAGGAGAGAGCTAGGTCTGCAGAAGCCAAGTGGTGAATCCATGAGCTTTGCCCTTGATACATTGCTCACGGAAAGTACAGGCCTTGATGCAAAGAAAGGACCGTGCCTGTGCAGAACAGCGTGAGTCCCGGAGGAGCAACGTCTGGGTGGCAAATCTTTCCTGTAGCCTGACGTAGATGAGTGTCGGATTGAAATTGATTTAGGAACATTCCCCCTCACCTCGCTGCCCAGAACATATATTTTTGTATAATATACTTCAGCTAACTTTATAATAAACTGATTATGGTTTTTATTCCATGTTAGTTTCAGGGATTCCCAATGTAACTTACTTTACTGTATTTTTATGACTATATTCCCTATGCTGTACCTTTTGTCCCCATGACTTACGTATTCCATCACTGGAAGCCAACTCATATATTCATTTTTTCATTCAGTACCTAAATTGATTGCTCACTCTTTGTCAAACATTGAGAAGAACCAAAAACAACAAGTGGTGAATGTATCTAAGGAAATCTCTACTTTCATGGACTTTGCATTCTAGTTTGTAGAGACAATCAGCAGGGAAACATAAAGGCTTTCCAGAAAGGCTTTGAAGAAAAAATAGTGCAATAATGTGAATAATGTGGCAGTGCATGATAAGCCCAGAGGTTGGGGAACAATCCTGGTGTGTAGATAAAGATGAGGAGGGAGCTGAGGATTGGCTTGAGGGAAGAGTAATATTTTGAGGAGGAGCAGGGATGGAGGAAGGGCAAAAGGCCCGAGAAGCAGCATCCAGTGAGGCAGCATGAGAGCCCAAAAAAGCAGTCCTTAGAGAATGTTTAAGTCATTTGTTAAGCCCACGACTGACCCAATCCAGTTGATGATTTCCAAAGTCTCATCCTGACTGCCAAGGAGGCGAGCCCATCACAAGTCAGAGACAGAAGCAGAGAGACCATTTGGTGGCAGTTGCGAGAACTGATGTTCAAAATAAGAATTGTTTGGCCTGTGATCGTAGTGGTAGAGGTGATCAAAGACCCTGCGTCTGGGATATGCACAAAATGTGGAAACAGGTAGTTAGCCCCCCCAAAATAGAAGTGCACATAACACTTACTGATGGGTTAATCCTGGGTGTGAGGGAAGAAGAACAGGCACGTTGGGGTGATTTTCATTTAGATCAGTGCTACTCAAAGAGCTGGTCTGTATGTAGTCTTTGCCACTGATCTGCAAGAGCATAAGGAGCTGGTGCCAAAATGGAAATCGGCTGACTTTGTTTTTCATGGCAAGATTTTCTCGGCGAAGGACACAGTACCTTGATTTACATTCTAGCATGAGCTCTGCATTTTTATGTAGAACAGACAGAGTTTCCAGAGCAGACTCATCTGTGGGCCTCACTTTGAGAAGCATTGTTTTAGATGAAATCATCAGTGAAATCCATAATTCTGCTGAGGTCTCTGGTTCATCCAGGTAGATGACAAATTGCCGATTTTGTAGTTTTAGAGGTGTGCTATGGTTGCCAAATTAATGGAACTGCACACCTGATGAGTTATAAGATGCTTTGCAAAATAGTACCTTAAAGTTATGATTTCTAGATTTTCGGGGACAGGGAGTGAGGCAAATCATGAGAGACTTTTGAATGCTGAGAACAAACAGGGCTGAAGAGGGAAGGAGGAGGGAAGGGAAAAGGGGGTGATGGTCATGGAGGGCACTTGTGGGGAAGAGCACTGGGTGTTATATGGAAACCAACTTGGTAATTATTTAAAAAAAAGATTTCTAGATTTTCAAACGCTTTGTTGATTTTTGTTTCATTAGTACTGAAATGTGAAAGAACAAGCTTAGGAAAACATTTTTTTATGTTTATTTCTGAGAGAGAGACAGAGTACGAGCACGGGAGGGGCAGAGAGAGAGGGAGACACAGCATCTGAAGCAGGCTTCAAGGCTCCGAGCTGCCAGCACAGAGCTCAACACAGGGCTAGAACCCATGAACCAGGAGATCATGACCTGAGCCGAACGCGGATGCTCAACTGACTGAGCCACCCAGGTACCCCAGGAAAACATTAAAAAAATAATAAACTAACTCATGTTCATGATGTAGGGTCACAGGGCAACTCAAACTAAGCTTTAGTTGTTCTTTAAGATGTAGCTTAGGGGCACCTGGGTGGCTCAGTCGTTTAAGTGTCCGGCTTCAGCTCAGGTCATGATCTCACAGTTTGTGGGTTCGAGCCCCACATCAGGCTCTGTGCTGACAGCTAGCTCAGAGCCTGGAACCTGTTTCAGATTCTGTGTCTCCCTCTCTCTCTGACCCTCCCCTGCTCATGCTGTCTCTGTCTCTCAAAAATAAATAAAAAAGAAACCCAGAAAAAAAAAGATGTAGCTTATGCGCATCATTTTGAAAGCCTTCCATATCTCCTTTCCATTCTGATTCAGCTGTTTCTCTTCTGTGTTTTCACAACACTGTGTTTTACCTTTCTCATAACACTCTTTTAAATCAAGAATGTTTGCCTGGCTTTTCCCTGCCTCCCCCCAGACTGTAAGCAAGTAGAAGAAAGACTGTGTACTGTAACTCCGGTATCCAGTAGAATGTCTAAAACATCATAAATATCCAGCTAAACTTTATAAAAACTGAGTAACATGATCACAGTTTCAAGGAACAAAAGCATAACTATGTACTGTTGGGCATAATGGTTAGCATTCAAGTTTGGGGTACCTACCATAGCAAAGACTTCTTAAGGTTAACCAAATTCTGAGGTATATGACCTCACTGTATCTTGAAATGTTAAAGAAAAATTTTTAATATTTAATGAATATTATAGACTGGATTTCCCAGTCATATCTCTTAAAAGAGAACAACTGAAATGAGTGATATTTCCGAAATAAAGTAGTATATACTACTAAATATATATAGTAATAACCTCAGTATGGAGGGAATGACTCATGCCACAAGTAGCATTACCATTAGATTTGAGTTGGTTGGATCTAGCCAGTTCTGTTCCCTTCTTTAGCATCTCCTGGAGTTCAGTTTTGGTATTTGGCAAAATCCTTTGAAAATCTTAGCATCTAGTTACCATCCAGTGATTCCAGATTTCTTAACCAATCATGGAATTGGGAGCTAAACTGTTTTTTTTCAATTTTCATCCAACAGATTTTTTTCAGATATCTGCTGAAAAAGTATCAGGTATCATTAAAGTACTAGGAGCTAAGGGAAAATAGAATGACAAATCATTCATGGATCTTGCTTTTAAGGAGAATAAAATGAAGTATCACCAGTCTCGTTACTATCTATACCCCCAGATGTTAAAGGATCACTCACCTGAATGCTCTTCCCTGGAGAGTGTGTCATGCCTTTGGTAGAGATCTCAGAACCTGAAAGTCTTCTAGCTTGACTCTGTTTGCGGTTCCCAGTGATTGCTCCCTGGGGTGATTGTTTCCATCAGTTCTCACAGTTGTTGTTTCCTTAGCTGTATCACCCATTAGGGAAGATCCTAGCCATGGCAGCAATTTTCAAAGCCACCATTAGTTAGACTCCTGCCAGTTGATCCAGTCTGCCATTCCTATAGGGACTTATGGGCTCATCATCAATTTGTATTGTAGCAACCCCTTTCATTGCTTTGTTTTGCCTTAAGATGATCAGAGGTTTTATCAACCCTTACTTGGCTATGAGTGTTCTCATACCTAAGGGTATCCTTCCTATTGCTATTCTTAAAAACAGGTATAAGGTTTAGTGATTGCCTAAAGCTCTTTTACATAATGATGACGTTGTAGATGATGGTAATAGCCATGCTATCAATAATATTTATTGAGGACTAAAAATAGGTGATTTCCTCCTGTAGGTGGTTTTTAGAAGTTTTCTCATTTGTTCCTTATAACAACTCTGGAAGGAAGGTACCATTACTATGTCTATTTTACAGATGCGTAACCAAGGCAGAGAGAAGTTAAGTAACTTGACTACTACTCTCTTTGGTTCCTACCATCAAATAGGGAGGCACTTACCAGTGAGCCTCATGTAGAGCTCTTGTTCTCCTGTGAGTGCTCTGTGATTGACCAGACTCTAGTGATGGACCTGGTTGTGTTGATGAGTAGTGACGACACCAGTATACATATTATGGACTAAATATGATCTCCAGGTGTTGTTCTCTTCCTGGACAAGTGGTGAATGTTGGTCTTTATGGTCCCTGAGATTGGGTTAAAAGCCAAGGCAGATTCAAGAGGGGAAAGATAAAGCTGGGACAAAAATAATCTCAGATTTTGGCACCTAATTCCTGGCCCATGCTGGTACAAGTGTTCCTCAATTTTGACTTATAATTTCCATTGCTTATTTTGACCTAGACTCCTAATGGATACTGTGTTATCACTGGTTTTCTCTGAAAAAGTTACTCTTTACTTAGCAGAGAAGTCCAAGAAACTCTAAAGCTGTGAGGATGGCTCCACTCAGTGTCATCACCACTAATATTTTGAGGCCTTTATGCCTGAAACTGCTGCCTACTTCATGCCCATTAATCTCATTTAATGCCCCTGCAAACCTTACAAGGCTGGCCCCACTGTGTTATCAATTATCTGTGTGGCTGGTGACTCATTCCTGTACTATCAACATAAAGTGAGTCCCATGGTTTGGAATATAAAGACAAATACTCTAAGATTCTATTTTATTTTGACTAGGTTTAAAACTATATTCTTTTATCTTTGATTAGATAATTAAATTTTTAAAAAATCATTTTTAAGAGACAGAGCACGAGTGGGGGAATGGCAGAGAGAGAGGAAGACACAGAATCCAAAGCAGGCTCTAGGCTCTGAGCTGTCAGCACAGAGCGCAACGCAGGGCTAGAACTCATGAACCAAGCCGCGAGATCATGACCTGAGCTGAAGTTGGAAGCTTAACCAATTGAGCCACGTGGGCCCCCCTGATTAGATAGTTTTAAGTTTTTAAATACCTTCTGTATGCTGGGCACTGTGCTGTTCACATGTAAGTTCTTATGTTTACCAATCTTATGATTTGGTGTAAATATTCATTGAGGGTGTTTTATCATGCTAAGAATAACTTTACCTAAGAACACCTTGGGAGAGGAGAAAGGAAAAATCTGCAAGATGAAGGGAATAAATAAAAACTAGTGAGGGTACTTAATGAATACAGAGCAGATGCTTAACATGAAGAACAGGTTTTTGATGGCAAGCTTTTGCCCTGCAAGATACATAAAATTTATCACTGTGGGAGGAAGTGATCCAGCAATGGACCAAGTATAAACCTTGCAAAGAAATATTGCAAAAAAATGTTTTGGTAGAGAGGTAACAAAACCTTTTTCTTATTTGCTCTTCAGCCTGGCAGATTTGCTGCTGCTCACTGATGCATATCAAGTAGGGATTAGAAGAAAATAAGTCCTTGTAATTGGAATCAGCCATGATGAGTGCAGTCTCTGTCTCTAGAATATCTATGTTTCATGGAAGTATCTAATAAACATGAGTGCAAGAGGATAGCGTAGAATAGAATGGAAAATGATGCAAAGGTGGATAATCATAACCAGAACTGTGCAGAGATAGAATATGTATATTGCTGATTTAATATGGAGTATGAAATGGCATTTATGTTGTTTTATATAAAGGAGGCCCTTCTGAGCAAGAAAACAGTACAAAAGCAGTTTTGTTTATTGACAAATAGGAATCTTACCAATCTATCTACACTGACACTCTTTTCCTTCCCCTCTAGTGACCCTGAAATCCCTCAAAAACAAAACATGAGCAAGACATTTTTATTCACATACATGTATGAGGATTTTATGTGTGGTTGTGTTTGTGATGCGTTGCTTAAGTAACCTCTCATGTGTACACACATGTAACGAGCTGGGATAAGCCAGGCTACTGGGTGTTAGCAGTCAACTCCCGAATCTCAGTGGTTTAGACCTCCGGAGTTTGTCACTCACTCTGCGTGCCCATTGCAAGTCAGCCGCAGCTCTCCTTCACATCCTTTTACTGTGGGCCCAGGCTGACGGAGTAGCCTAAATCTGCAATATTGCCTGGTTTGACAGAGAGAAAAAAATGAATGTCACAGACTTTATAATTGATCTAAGAACTTCTGCTCATGTATCATTTCTTCCCACATGTCATTGGTCAAAGCAAGTCATGCTCAAGCCTGGCGTCAGCATGGAATGAGTATCTCCGCAGCAATATTTTTGAACAGTAATGCAAGCTGTTGTAGTGTATTAACCCATTATAGTGAGATGTAGTACTAATGCTGTCTTTAGTGTGGGGGGGGGTATTGGTGTTCAGTGAATGCATTATAGTTTTCAGAATATAACTGTACCCCCAGGAACTGGTCCATCTACTCCTAGATGTTTTTTCCCGGTTGTTGAGAAGACAGTGATAGATAAAATAAGCCATTGCTGGTGGCTTTAACCTCACTTATTTTTATGTTCTCCCCGTCTGTCCATCTCTCTCTCATATTTCCATTCATTGTATTAATGACATTGGGTCACTATTTCTATATTAGGAAGTTCTCTCCCTATATTTTTCAAATATCTATTGAGAATTTCTTCTGTGCCAGGCACACTACCATGTACCTAATGACACTATTATCTCATGCAGAAACATGTTTTAGTGGTTTAAGGCCTAGAGGAAAGAGTTTATTTCATTTAAAAAATATATAGTGGGTGGATGAACCTAGATCACAGTTTTGTGGAGCAGACAATCATGTTGAAGGAGAGTTTACACAGAGCTTTGGCTGATAAAGAGAAAGGTTGATTCTTGGGGAATGAAAGAGTTATAAAGCACTATAGATGAAATTTGCCCTGTTTTGAGAAGGATGAATAGAGTTTTGTTAAAAGTCAAGGAAGAAGTGAGGTAAAAGCCTTGGAGTATAGAATTTGGGGAACACATACTTAGAGATAAGATTGGTTTAAAAAAATTATGGAGTTATTTGATAGAATTCATCAGATCTGTCCAGAAAGAAAGATTGACCTTCCTGAGCCTCTGGGTATTCTCTTGACCTCTGACAATAGAATCTCCTCTTTTTAACTCATCCTTTCAGTTGAGCAATGGATGTCTCAGACTGAGCCCCAGGGTTTCCTTTGACCCATTCCCTTTAATTTGGGCCCCCGATCTTTTCCCTTTTCTCTGTTTAAGGTTTATATTTAAGCCCCTTTGCCTTATGGCTTATCCTATTTGGATAGAGTAGGCTACTCCAGTAAATAACCTGAAAGATTTCTGTCCTTTAAATGAATTTCATATGTGCATTTCCATACCTCTGTTAAACCTGCATATTTTTTCCCTGTTATATATACATCACTCTGCTAATGTGTTTGGAAGAATGAATTAATGAGTCATATACAGCATAAATGCTCTGTGAATCACTGTTTTTATGATGTTCTACAAATATTCTACCCAAGGCATGCAATGACTCATCTGTGGCATAAGGACATTTCAGAGACAGATCAAAATGTAGCCTGCAGCAAAAGTCATCTTTGCCTCAGTTCCTCTTTCATGAAAGTCAGTGGTACGGATGCTGAAAACGGAACTACTTCTGCATTACCTTTTTGAAGAGGTTCAATTAAATTGAGGTTGGGAACACTGTGTTTCAATGCCTCATTTTCCACTAGAGAAAAAGAATTTCTTCATACAGCTGCCTTCAGGCTGTCCTTTCAGAAACCCTCTTGGATAATTTCTGTTGGATAATTTCATTCTTTTTCCTCACCCTTTTTCTTCTTTAAATCTGGGTTAGAGAATGGATAATTGGGGTTTAGAACTGGAATGTTTCAAAATGACTCAAACCCTTATGTTATAAAATGTGAAAATCTTAGGGCAAAAAATATCAAGTGATGAGACCAGGTCAGATGAAAGCTGGGATTTAAGCTGGGATTCTTGGCTCTCGACATAGGGCTTATCGCAGCATAACTGTAAAACTGCCCCAAGGCAGGGACAGTGAATATTACCTGGAGTCAGACGGTTTGAGGAAGTGTTGCCTGTTACTGACAGGGTGTTCATAAATTTTGCAGTCACTGTGTATTTCAGCTATACTTTTTTATTGATTTCACTACTTACAAAATTGAGTCGTGGAATTCTAGATTCGAGGTATATCATGTTATACATGTAGAGTATGCTATTTAAACATTTATTGTATTGATTTATTTTTTATATTTTAGTGGGTTGATTTCAGTACTGAGTCAATAGGAAAATAAAAATAGAGTCAGGCTTTGAAATTTATAGTGGATTAGAAGCCCAGTCAAATTTTGAAATCCAGGTTTAGACTTTATGTAACTGTTGTAATGCAGTTCTGTAGAGGAGCAAAGGGGTTTGCACTGAATAAATCGAGGCCCAGATCCCTCCCAGGATGCTCATTACTGAATCGGATCAAATGGAGACCTCATGGACTGTAAACAGTATTCCAGTCTCAGGGATACATCAGAGCAGAATAAGTTTATTGTAGGATCTAAGGAATACAGACTCTGTGGGATTTGGGGGAAGTTAAGTAATAACCTCTTTGAACTTTAATGTTCTTTCTTATCTATTAAAAAGTTGAATAATTAATAGTAACCTCTTCAGAAAGGTTTAAAAACTTGCTGAGATATTCTAAGAGTTATATAAGAAATCATAAAAATGTTGACCCTTATTTTAAGGGCTCAGTAAATGCCTCACTTATTTAATATAATTTGTTTATGTTCAGGTAAAAATACTTCCTCTTAGTAATCAGAAATAATAATATAATTTTGGCCATATGTTCCTTCTAAGAGAGAACAAAAGTCTCTGTCACATGAAAGAATTAAAAGCACAGTAGGTAAAACTAAATGTTGTTAAATTACTGATAATGGGGATAAGGAATAGCCGAACAAGGACCTACCTCTACGTTTGGCAAGATTGAGGTCATATGGAAGTATTGGCATCATAATCTTACAGAGTTCCTGGCTACCTGCAACTTTTCTCAAGTTTATTGTCAGTCTTCTTAGCCCCAAATTCTTCCACCTGAAAAATCTGAATTCAGCAATTTATTTTTCCATAATAGTAAGTTTAGTAAATTTCATAGTAAAAACTGAGCCTATACCTAAAAAAACAAAAAAACAACCCACCTCCCCTGAGAATCATTTAGTAGCTATGACCTAAGTATGGCAGTAAAATGATGAGAGAGAAAAAGGTATGGATTGAATATTTTGAGATAAGGGAGAAAAAAGGAGTGCACCCCTCTCTTTTTAAAGTTACATGTATAGGGGGACCTGGGTAGCTCATTCGGTCAAGTGTCCCACTTTGGCTCAAGTCATGATCTCACGGTCTGTGGGTTCAAGCCCCACGTTGGGCTCTGCACTGACAGCTCAGAGCCTTAAACCTGTGTGTGTGTGTGTGTGTGTGTCTCTCTCTCTCTCTCTCTCTCTCTCTCTCTCTGCCCCTCCCCTGCTTGCGCGCTCACTCGCACTCTCTCTTTCAAAAATAAATAAATGTTAAAAAAATAAATAAAATTACATATGAAAAGGAAAGCTCTGAATAACTTGGAATATTTAATATAATATATAATATTTTTAATGGAATATTAAACAATATAATAAAATATAATAACTTTAATATTTTAAATTTTATATTGATTTGGCTGAATTTGTCTTTAACTGTTTTTAATGTATTTATTTAACATTTTGGGGGGACAAATAAACTTTACTGGATGCTTACTCTGCCATAAACTTGGAAATTTGTGTATATTACTTCATTTATTCATTCAAGTAAACCTACCAAATGGATTAAAAACCAGGATTCATGGTCACTTTTGGCATTTCTAGGATTTGTGTTGCACATGCTCAAAAACACAAATATCTATTGAATGAAATAATTTACATATTTTTGGATAAAATATGTATAATCCATAAACTTGTTTTAATAAAAATTTTAACAAAGTGTTTTACAATTGGTGTGGTTTCCCTTCCAATACCTGTTAGGTAAATGTACCTGAGTATGTGGTTCACCTTCCAAAATTCTAATATGTATTAATGGTTTAACACTACTATGTATTTCACTTATCTTTGTACAATAACTGAAATAAAACAGGATTATTTGCCTCTCTTTTTAGCTGTGGATGTTATTATTTATTGATGAAATTCATTAAATAAAATTGTTTGGCTCCATCAGTATATATGATTTGTAATTACTTTTTCAAGAAAATGGATTCAATCAAGTCTTTCTGCTAGTGATTAGAATCCTGATTAAATCTGAGTCATTTTAAATCAAATCCTCTCTAGTTTATTACTGTGCCATAATTTAATCTCTTCCTGATCTCTGAATGATAACTGAACTTCTCTGTTAGCCCAAAATCTTGACTCTTCACCTCCATTCCTAAGTATTTCATGTATTTCTTTTAAAACACAAACAACCGGACTCTTTCCATTCCATTTTATATTCTGTGTCTTTCTGCTTGAGGACACATTTTCTTGGCTAAGTGTTTTGAATTTGATTTATTCCTGATGATAAAGTGTGAGCCTGGAATTATGCCTAATTAGTAAAGTGTCAGAACCAGCCTGTTAGTCCCCCAAAATACTGGGCTTGATCGTTGTGCATTCAATTTAAGTAAAAGCAAACTAATCCATAGCTCTTAAAACCTATCAGAGCCAGACACTGTTTTTATCCCCCTAGAGCTGTCCAATAAAAGTCTAATGTGAGCTACAATATAATTTTAAATTTCCTGGTAGCAACATTAAAAAAGTAAAAAGAAACAGGTGAAATTACCTTAAGAATACATTTTATTTAAATAAATAAATAAATAAGTAAAAGAATACATTTTATTTGGCCCAGTTTGCCCCAAAATCATTTGTTTGTAAGTAATATAAAAAAGTACCAATGAGATACTTAGTATTTTTTATGCTAAGTCTTCAAAATCCAGTGTGTATTTTACACTGTAGCATATTTCAGTTAAATTAAAAATATTCAGCTGCTTCAATGCTCTAGCCTCTTTCCAAGTACTTAGCCACATGTGACTCGTAGCTACTGTATGGACAATTCAGGTCTTGATTTGGGGAAAATTTTCCTGGCAGGTTGTACCTCTGATTCAGGGAAACTTTAGTTTCATCATTAAATGGGGTCAATTGTCAGGAGCAATCACAAGGTAATTCAGAGTAGCTAGTAGTCCAGCTAATATATAGATAGAAGCCCATGTACCTAGTTCAAATTGTTTTTTTGTTTTGAGCTGAGATTAAAGGTATGATAATCCTTACCAGAATCACCTCTCTTTTACTATATGCCATTTTAAGTAATAGAAAATTTTAATAAATAAAAGAATAAAACTAGGCTCAGAGATTTTGGGCGGATCCCTTCCAAATGGGAAGAAATTTCTAGTTAGGCAAAGATAAAAGTGTTAAAAAGAACAAAACCGTATTACAGTCGAAGATGTATTTTCTTTTCCCATGCAATCACTTCATCAATTAATTGTATTTTAATAATTTTTCTTTTCTGTTTTTCCCTCTTTCTGATATTATCCTAAAAAAATTCCTTAATCTCTGAAATATATTTTATAAAAAGATAACCAAAAGAGTTGATCTATTTTTCCAGCTTAAGATTCATCATGTGTGAAAGTACGTGCTTTTGAATGTTACTTCAGAGAGTCAGATTTAGCAAATATATTTTTAAGTGTTAGCAGTTCTGGCTAAGGAAAATGCTCCAATTAAAGAAATTTAAATTAGTTTAGGAGATAGATTTATATAATTTTTCATGACTTTGTTAATAGTCCTTTTTTTACTATAATAAAAATTATCGATTTATTTATATTAACTTGATTAGATTAATATCTAATTGTTTGTTTACCTGTATGGATAATAATTCCCAAACTCCATTTTTATATTCAAACATCCCCCAGCCACCCATCTATTATTTTCGGCTGTGGCTGACTCATAATTTTTTAATCAGCCAGGGTACCCCCTTGGTTTCTCTAGGCACAATATCTATTTCTAGTAGTGTCTGTGTATAAGCTTCATTCTCTGTTCTTTATTTTTTAATTCTGTCACCACTGTATAACATTGTCAGTGGATCTTCTTTCTGTTTTGTTCCCACCTGTAACTGGGATAGAGTGATTTTTCTTTGTTCTTTCTAACACAAAGCTGCAGTTTGTATTCTAGGGCAAAAACTAGAGGACTCTTTGCTAATCTATTTAAATACCTCACAAGAATGTAAGAGATTATCCAATAGGCTTAGAGTTTTAGGATGCAAAGTGGGTTACTTTTTACCTGTTAGGCTCCCTTCATTGTGCTTTTTTTTCTCCATACCTTCAAACAAAGCCTTCCTCCCTCCTTTTTTCATTAAAATGCATTATAAATCTGATTCTCCAGATTTTGAAGAACTATTGATACTATTATACTCTTCATTAGTTTCAAAAATTCCCTTGTACTAAGATGTTTCTCTTTTGGTGATATCAAAAGAGTAATTTTCTTGATGGCTCTTAAGTTACAATATTAGACATGAGTGTTCAGATTTAATCATCAAGTGAGACTCAACAGTTTTGAAATCACAAAGCATTGATATATAAATACTTAAAGTTAATTTTATTTCACTCTTGTAATAAATTGGGATTTGAAGCTGTGGGACTCTATTATCACTTTGTCTCATTTATCATATACCTAGTCTGTAACAAGTTCAAGATATTTATTTTAAACAAATGGAAAGATTTATGTACAAAAATAGTTGGACATGTTTATAGTAGCTTAAATGTAATAGCTAAAAACTGGAAAAAACCCAACAACAGAATGGACCAGCAAATCATGATACAATAAAATACTACTTAGCAGTGTAGGAAAAAATGAGGTTCTGACACACATAAACATGGATGTCTCTAATGACTTTATGTTACGTGAGAGAATAGTACATATTATATGATTTCACTTTTATGAATTTTCTAAAATAGGCAGATTTGATCTGAGTGATCGCAAAGGAGAAGAGGGATTGCCTATGGGGGTTGAGAATTGACTGCACTTTATGGGGAAGTGAGAGAACTTTCCAGGAAAATGGAGATGTTCTCTACCTTGATTGGTGTGTCTGTTACATTGGTATGCACTTTTGCTAACACTTACACAGTTGTACATTTTACATCTGTACATTTTACTTTGTACACATTTTATGCTGATTTTCAAAACAATGTAGATTCCCATGATTTTGTAATAATAATAATAATTAATGATATAATAATAATAAATTTTACCTAGCCAAAGGAGAGAGATGTAAAAAGCAATGTGAAGATGGTGGGAGAAGTAGAAGCATGCCTAGATTCATCTTACAGAGCAGGACAAGGAGATACTGACTCTATATTTAAATTTATAAAAATAATATGATTGTCAAATATTGTGGAAAGGAAGAGTAAATAACATGAGTCATCAAGAAATCAGCATTTTATTTAAAATTGGGAGCCATCAAGTGGCCTAAAATAAGAGCTAGATAGAAGCGGTTGCTTCTTGGGAACAGTGTTGTGGAAGAAGGAAGGGCATGCTCGAACATCACTTTTCAGCACAAGCTTACCCATCAATTAAATATGTTATTGTGTACAAATAGCACTGTGAGGGAAATAAATTTTAAATGGTCATAATTTCCCCATTGCCCTCAGGATAAAACTCAAACACCTTTATTTTCACTGCGTGGCACCCACTGACCTCTGCAGCCACATCTTTTGTCCTTTTTCTTCCATGCTTACATCTCTCTTTCATCCATAATCTTCTGGTTTCCAGAATGTTTCTTATTCGGTTTCATTCTGAGTTTTTGCACATGCCATTCTCTCAGTGTCAGGCACTCTTTCTACAACATTTGTGGTTCAATCTTCTTACGTCTCATGCTTGCTTGCTCCAGGATTTCATTGTCCTGGTCTGTGTTCTCTTACTTTTTGTCTGTACACATCTCCCACAAGAATGCAAGCTTTCCCCACAAGAATGTAAGGATGTGATGGCAGGAACCATCCGTGTGTCTTTTGAAGTTTGCATCCTCAGCAGGTAGCACAGTAGCGCAGGGGTATGGTTGATCCCAGGGATATATTTTAAAGGAATGAACAGGTTGAATAGTTAAAATGGTGGTGTGCATTTAAGAAATGCTTTAAATGTTGACTTCCAGGTGTGTTCCTGTAGTCTGTAGACAGCTTTCAAGATGCTAGGTCAATAGGTACAAATTCTTGGAGTGAAGTTTCTGAGATCTAGAATAAAAGCAGTGATTATCTGAGTCCACTTTCTGAAAATGAGTGATGTCTGCTCAACAATAGGTCAGTAATCTGTGTTAGACTTAGAAGGATCCAAGAATTCCTTGCCAGCTCTGTGTACTAACTCCTTCTCCCTGTTAACTTCTCTTTACTTAGATTAACATCAAAAGAAACTATAGGTAAATATCTACACAACAAGAAGCTTTTACATAATCCTCTGTTGGTTAATGCTTAAAAGATCCTTGTTTCTCCTCCCCCCCATTCTTATTTAAATCGCAGTTAGTTGACATACAGTGTAGTATGAGTTTCAGGTGAACTATATAGTGATTCACCTCTGCCTCTTTTTTTTTTCTTTTTCCTTTGCTCATTTGTTTTGTTTCTTAAGTTCCACATGTGAGTGAAATCATGGTATTTTTCTTCCTCTGACTGACTTAGTTTGCTTAGCATAATACTCCCTAGGTCCTTCTGTGTTGTTACAAATGGCAAGATTTCTTTCTTTTTAATTGCCCTGTAATACCCCATGACATATGCATATGTGTGTATACATACATACATACATACTAAATCTTCTTTTTTTTTCTCAGAGCCTAGAGTTAAGGTTAGGCGCATGGTAAATTAGTGTTTGCGTTAGGATTATTGCCAGTGTGAGGGTAGTTGGTTGCAGTTTAGTGACCTCTCCAGAGGGTTGGGTTTAGGGTCAGTATTAGGACTGGGGTTGGGGTCAGGGTTAGGGTTAGAGGAAGGGTATATGCCCGGCATTCTGCAGTTCAGAGACGTGTCAGAGAATCAAGCCCTGGACTTCTGCTGTGGTGAGAATAGTCATGGAACTGAGGCAAGGAGGGGATTTGGAATCTAAATACTCTTCAGAAATTCAGTTGTCCTTTTGTTTTTATCTCTACCTTCACACTCATTTTCAGAAATATTACCAATTCTTTTTTGTTTATGTCTGTTATTATTTTATTTTGAGAGAGAAGGGCAGAGAGCGAACAGGGAAAGGGCAGAGAGAGAGGGAGACAGAATCTGAAGCAGGCTCCAGGCTCTGAGCTGTCCGCACAGAGCCCAGTGCAGGGCTTGAGCCCGAGGACTGTGAGATCATGTCCTGAGCCGAAGTCGGACGCTTAACTGACTGAGCCACCCCGGCGCCCTAGAAATATTACCAATTCTTAAATGTTTGGAATCTTCTCCAGAAGAACCAGGCTGCTTCTCAACTTTTCTTACCATGTATTCAGGAACCCACTTTCTCGCATCTGGGGTTAGGATTAGGGCTGGGTAGGGTAAGATTATGTGCCTGGTACCCTGCAGTTTAGAGACCTCTCCAGAGGCTCAGGGATATGAAAAGGGTTCGTGTCAAAAGTTAAGTGATAGTAGTAGGGTTAGGACTAAAGTTGCAGTTAGACTTATGTCTAGGAAATGTGCATGGTGCCCAGCAGTTCAGAGACCTCTCCAGAGAAGGACATCTTGGACTTCTGGTGGTATGGGAATAGACATGGCAGCCACCTGCCGAGCTGAGGCAGAGAGGGAACTAGGGGCTCTCGGTCCTCTTTAAATTGCCAGTCAGTTGTTCCTTCTGTTTATGTCTCTATAGTCACACCAGTTTTCAGACGCATTACCAGTTCTTTAATGTTTTGGGTCTTCTCCAGAATCACTAGGCTGCTTCTCATCTTATCTTACTATGTGTTTAGGAATCCATGTTCCTGGATCTAGGGTGAGGGCTAGTGTTAGGGTAAGGTTATGTGCTTGATATCCTGTAAGGCTTGTTTTTAAAAAATGCTAGAATGTATTTAGAAACTCTCTTATACAATACTGTGTAGTATTAAGAGATTACTGCAAAATAAAATTTAAGGGCAGCTAAATGTGTATATTGACCTAGGAAAATATTCAGTATTTACCTGCTTATTACACTTACTCTTATTATTTATAAATTGTTGACAAAGAAGAACACGAATATTTGTTTTCATTCTATATGTGATTTCAGTTGTACTACTCTCAAAAGCTTTGGTTAGAACTCTGACTACAGGAAGTAACTATTTACAAGACATGAAAGAAATGGTCTTACAAGAAAGGAATACAATTTTTGTCCTTGTTATAAAACCTATTCTTAAAATATTTTTTAGAGTGAGTGTGTGTGTGCATGTGTGTGTGCAGGCGGGGGTTGGGCAGAGGGAGAGGTAGAGAGAGAATCTTAAGCAAGCTCCATGCCCAGCGTAGAGCCTGACGGAGCTGAAACCAAGAGTCAGAAGCTTAACAGACTGAGCCACCCAGGCACCTGTAAAACTTATTGCTAATCTGTAAATGTAACTATTTTTGTGAACTATATAAATATAAATGTACTCATGAAATCCCTAATTTTTCTCTAATATATTCTTTCTTAAAACTTACGGGATTTGTCATCAAGAAAGTCAACATACTTAATTGGAAAACAAATGATGTGCAACCTCTGGAACTAAAACCTTCAAAATTCAGGATGTGTACTTTTCTAAAATCTACCCAGTATTGAAATATTGAGCTGTTTTCTATTCAAAATAATAGTCATAAAAGGGATCTGTCTACAATGTGCAGATCTGTTAGTAAAGTTGAAATTCTTAAATAGTGCAAAACATTTTTAGAAAAAAATAAAATCAATTCTATGGCAGTCATAGCAATATCCTTCTAGATCCTACCTCCAAATCTTAATTTTTGTTTGTGTGTGTGTGTGTGTGTGTGTGTGTGTATCTATATATCTCTATACGTAGATATGCTGACATGTTTACATAGACCATAAAATATCAGGAACACCCTGAAGAATACATAGAATAACTGTATCCTTTCTTGATGGACTCATTTCAAGTCACATTTGTTTAGCTTTTATATTTGTCAGTATTTAAAATTATAACTGGACTATATTAATATGAAAATCTAGTTACTGAAGACTTTTATGTCAGAGTAACAATGAAGAAATTTAATTTCTTTTTCTTACAGAGGTCAATATTTTCCCTTTGGGAAATGCAATTTATTGTTTTCCTATTGTATTCATACATGCATGCATTTTGCTCATATTTTATTAAGTATAACATTTTTAGTATTTGGGGGAGAGTCAATTATATTAGGTTTGTATTTTGAATCTAAATTTTTAAAAATCAAGTTCATATATATGCTAGAGTAAAGGTTAGTAGTTTCACAGGGTTTATAAAGAAATGTAGCAGTATTCTGTCTCTTTACCTTCCTATTCTTATTCCTTGGGGCAGCTGCTTTCAATACTTACAGCTGCGTTTTTCTCAGATTTACCTCATTGTTTCTGAATACCTTCATTTCTTCACATTTCTGTTTTGTGTGATGTCTTCAGATTTCCTATTAAATAAATTCCTAAATATAGGAATAATTTTTAAAATGTATTTTCCTCCCTTTTTCCCCCCAACTGGTTATGTCACTTTTCAGTCAAATCAATGCTTAGTAATACAATTTTGGTCATGAAAGTGTTATTCATTGCTGATTACATTTCTGTAACAATGCTCTGTTTTTCCTAGAGTCAGTAATTGATGCATTTTCTCTGTTCTGTCTTCTGATTTTCATTCATTCTATACTCCCCATCAGCAAGTCAGACTTCTCAATAATTTCCTAAAAATCAGGTATTCTAGCATGCTTTTTTTTGTATTCCTGTTTTCTTAGAGATATTCTCCTCCAGCGGTGTTGCAGCTGTCTGTCCTCTTGTTCTGATCTGGATTAGTTCTGTAATTCTGCTGCACATCTGTCATACGTGATTTCCCTTCGTTGTCATCCCCAAATTCCCTTTGCTTCTCTCTTGTCTTGTATTTCCTTCCATCTGACCTCAGGTCTTCCCCTTTCTTAGCTTTTTTTCTCATTTTAAGCAGGTACATTGTCTCATAATTTCCCAACAAGGATTATGTAATGAGAGGTATATTTTTGAGATAGTATATAGTCTAAAAATGTCTCTATTCCAATTTCACATTTGATTCAAGTCAGAATAAGTATGGAATTATAGGTTAGAAGTACTCTCCCTGCCCCTAGATTGTAAAGGCATTTCTCCATTTTCGTTTAGCACTCAGTTGCTGTTGAGAAGTACAGTGCTATCCTGCTACCTAATATTTTGGTTTTGGCCTGCTTTTAAATTTTTTTATTGTTTCCTTTTAGTACTGCTTTTAGAGATTTCTCTTTATCCCAGTGTTCTGAAATTTTACATTGATGTGCTTTAGGTTGGATCATTTTTAAAAAAAATTTTTAAATGTCTTTATTTCATTTTGAGAGAGAGAGAGAGAGAGAGAGAGAGCGAGCGAGCAAGTGCACAGGAGAGGGCCAGAGAGAGAAGACGACACAGAATCTAAAGCAGGCTCCAGGCTCTGAGCTGTCAGCACAGAGCCCGACGTGGGGCTCAAACCTACAGACTGTGAGATCATGACCTGAGCCAAAGTCAGATGCTTAACCAACTGAGCCACCCAGGCACCCAGGTTAGATCGTTTTTTATTCATTATGTGAAATACTTTGAAGATCCTTTCTATGTGGTGACTCATGTTCTGGTGTATTTTCTGAAACATTTTCTTTGGTGATTCTCTTGGTTTTCTATTTCGCATTTCTGGAACTCTTATAATACAGATATTTGATCAACTTTGTAGGTCTTCTAATTTTCTCATTCCTCTCTAATTTCCATCTTTTCCTCCTCATTCTCATCCTACTTTGTGAGATTTCTTCAGCTTTATCTTCCATCTCCTTTATTGGATGTATTATTTCTGCTCTTGTTAATTTCTGCAATCATTTAGTATAATATCCTGTACTTATTTCATGTTTGTATATCACCTCTTACTGATTGTAGTTTTCTAAGCTGTTCTTCTGTTTTCTGCATTTCTCCTTCTTTTCTTGTTTCCTTGACTATGTCTTGATTGTCTATTTATATTTGCAAATAAGGCATTTAAAATCCTATTGTATACTTGTTTTTCAAGAGTAGAACTTGTTGATTGGTCACTTATTCATTTTCTATCATTTTACTTGAGATATGTATATACATATATACATATCTCAAGTAAAATGATATATATTATCTGTATATATGTAAAATCTCTGTACATCTAAGTCTACTGTAACAATCTACTAGTGACCGTGTTTTATTTTGTTTGCTCATTTGTTCAGAGAGGAATAATCTCAAGTCCTTCCAAGTAGGCCGCCCTCATTCTTACAGCAAAAGGAGGGCACAGTGGTGGGAGTGTGTGGTGGAGCAGGGGCCTGGCTTTCCAGTGCATAGTTTTTCACCAGACATTTACCTGTTCCCTATTTTATGACACGTTAGCATTACCTCCTCCTGGGATCTTTTATAATTTGATTCAGCTTTTTAGGAAACTGAGCAAGTCTCTGCCTAGGTGGAAGAGGTGTAATTACCTAGTTGCTCAGGGTGGAGGATTGGATCTAAGGGTCTTTGTGCTTCTTAGATGTTCACCTAACCATCCTTCTTAGTCTCACCTTTGCCACTGCCCTCAGAAACACAAGATGCACTCTGTTCTTACCTTTTTCTGATTTATGTCAAGTTAATTTGCTTGTTTCTTCGCTGTTACTCTTCCCTACCCCTTCTTGACATTGGATTTTCAGCTTCCTCTGCTCTAAGCCAATTATCTCCCATTTGTCTATTTTACAGCATTCTGGAATTTCCATTGCATTCTATCTTTACATCCCCCATTCTTCTCTCTGTCATTATCTCCCTTCCTATTGTTATGGTATTTCTGGGTTTATCTTTTTTAAAGTTTATTTATTTGGAGAGAGAGAGAGAGAGAGAGAGAGAGCGAGAGAGAGAGCAAGCAAGTATACAAGTGAGCTCAGGGGAGGGATAGAGAGGGAGAGAGAGGAAGAATCTCAAGGATGCCGTCAGCATAGAATCAGACATGGGGCTCAAATGCACCAACCTTGAAATCATGACCTGAGCTGAAATCAAGAATTGGACACTTAACTGACTGAGGCACCCAGGTGCTCCTGGGTTTATTTATTAATTTTTTAATCCCTTTATTATTGCTTTTGTGCACTTAGGGAGTGGAGGCTATCTTGTTTAACTGGGAGTCTTAAAGATTTTAAGAGGTTTAAAAGATTGGATTTCATATATCAATATACTGTTGAACTAAGTCTGTCTTGAATATACACTCCTTCTTTCCCCTCTTTTGCGTTCTGTGCAATTGTTAGCAATCTCAGCATTACCAGACTCTATTATTAGATAAATAGCTGAACTCAGTGTTATTTCAGCATAAGGCCAGCTTCAAATTCAGTGGAGGGTCCTTTTCAGTGAGAAGAAGGAAGAAAGCATAGAAGAACATTTGGAGTAATGGAGGCTGTGACTTCCAAGCAGATCTGGCAAAGCACATATTCTTTCCCCTATCTGGTGTTCCTTCCTATAATAACAGAAAGCATTCCAAAGCAAAGAGTGTGGTAATGAGAATTACCCAGCTCTGCATAGATTCATTCATCTGCTACTTATTAAGCACCTAATGTAATGCAGTCACTCTTCCATGCCATGGGGATACAGCAGAAAATAAAACAGACAGAATCCATGCCCTTGTGGGACTTACATATGTGTGCTACTTGCAACTCACCATTCAACGAACCCTTGACATTTGAAGGAAATGCTCACCATTTGTGTGTGTGTGTGTCTGTGTGTGTGTGTTTAAAGTAGGCTTCACACTCAGCCCAACATGGGGCTTGAACTCAGGACCTTGAGATCAAGGCTGAGCTGAGTTCAATAGTCAGCTGCTTAACTGACTGAGCCACCCAGGTGCCCTAATGTCTTTGCAAGTCTCTACTCATTTAATGTTTACCACTAGAATATTTATGTACCTCACTTTTAAAACACATGTTGTAACAAGCCAGGAGCTACAAAACACTGTGGATTGGACGTTGGGTATACTTACCTGTTACTATGTAGCAAATCCCCCCACAACTTAATAGCTATCCATCATTGTGTAACAAACTACCCCACAACTTAATGGCTTAAAGATATAATAAGTGTTTATCATTTCACACAGTTTCTGCTGCTCAAAGCTTTAGAAGTAGTTTAGCTGGATGCTCTTGCTAGAGGTTTCTCATGAGATTGAATCAGTTTGCCAGACAGGGCTGCAGTAATCTGAAGCCATCTTGGGATGGCTTCCAAGATGTTTCATTCACAAGGTGCTAGTTGCTGGCAAGAGGCCTTAGTTCTTCCCCATCTGGGCCTTTCCATGTTTGAGTGTCCTCACAACATGGTGCCTGACTTCTGCCAGAGTGAGCAAGCCAAGAAGACAAGGAAGAAGCCACACTATCATCCATGGCCTTTCCTCAGATGCCACAGTTCTTCATTTCTATAGAATGCTACCAGTTAGATCAGCCCGCTCTATTCATTGTAGAAGGGATGCATGGGGGTATGAATTCAGGAGACAGAGGTCCATGCAGGTCGTACGGGAAGTTGGGTAGCACACTGGTTATTTATCCAGGCTTCCTCACTTTCTAGGTTATTCTCTTTCTTAGTCTGATAGGGCTTCTATAACAGAATGCCATAGACTGGGTGTCTTGTAAAAAACAGAAATGAATTTTCACAGTTCTGGAGGCCGAGACCAGGATCAAGGTACCAACAAACTTGGTTTCTGGTGAGGGAACACTTCGTGCTGTGTTTTCATACAGCAGAAGAGGCAAGGGAGCTCTCTTGGCTGTCTTTAATAAAAGCACTAACGGGCCCCTTTTATTAGAGCCGTTGTGACCTAATCACTTCCGAAAGGCCCCACCTTTATATACCATCACATTGGGAATTATGTTTCAACATTAATTTTGGAAGGACACAAACATTCAGTCTATAGTATTTTCAAGCTTGAGTGACTTAGATTGGTGCACTTAGATGGACTAAGTATTATGGTGTTACTTATGAATGATGAAAACAAAAAATGCTAGTTTCTTGAAATCTATTTATAAGGCTTAAGGTAACCCAGCAACCTATATAGTTTTTTATATAACATGCATTAAGTTGTCAGCTAATGACTCTATAAATGAATTCAACTTAAAATGATTCCTCAGATGTTAAAAAAGGGTACCTACATTGGTATATATCTTTGTTTCACTGGGCAGGCCAGATGATCAGATGACACCAAAGGAGATCTGTGTTTGCATGAGCCAGTCCTTTGAGCTGCCTAGAATGTATTTTGGGGGTATTTTTTTATTTAGAAAAGTTGTCATTAGAAACATGTGATCATGAAGAACATCAGAGACCACTAAGCAAAGTGAACTTTCCCAAAGGTATGGAAAATCTTGATTTTTTTTCCTTCAGTATGCATTTGTACTTTTTATCCTAATATTCCATGATGCTGTGTGAAATATCATTTTAGGATGATATTGGTCTCTCTCTTATTGAGAACAGTTGCTATTATCATGACTGCCTTCAAGATTGGTAAAGATTTACTCTTCCCTAATATCGTGCTGTTAGAGCTATAGTTTCATTCTTGGAACTTTTAAATTCTCTAAGTAAATACATTTTTTTAATTGAGAAAGTTGTAATTTTAATTTTAAATCCACTGGAAACCAATATAATTAGGGTACAGCATATTTTGTATTACAGTAGATTTTAGAAACATGCAAATGAGGCACGCTGTTTGCCATGGTCATTTGAATTTCATTAGGATGTTTTGAATTTAATGAGACTTTCCTAAATTGGTGACCAGTAAGCTGACACCACGTTTTACTGTAGAAGATTTTTTTTTCTTTTAACAAGCACAGTTATCAATTGCAAAACACATGTTGCTATTTTGTGATGAGGCAGAATCTGTAGTCCAGTGTGTGTGTGTGTGTGTGTGTGTGTGTGTGTGTGTGTGTGTGTGTATGTGTGTTTCTCTCTCTTGCTAGGACAAAATGAATTCTTCCAGCCATATTATAGCCTAAAGATATATGACTTCTGTAGCAGGAATCCTCTGCCAGAAAGAAAAAAAATCATACAGCTTTTTATGGCACTAAACAGTTATGTAGGTAGGAAGTGTAAGGCTCTTTGCCATATGCTCCTCTCATCCTGTAGCCTTCAGTACTAAACAACTTGAAATTTTAACATGTACCTCCATGCCTCTGCAGCAGAAGTTTTCTGGAAGCTGGAGAGGAGATCTGTAATGTCATGCTTACAAGAGATTAAAAAGATGTTTTATTTATTAAAAAAATTTTTTTTATGTCTTTATTTTATTTTGAGAGAGACGGAGTGTGAGCAGAGGAGGGGCGGAGAGAGAGGGAGACACAGACTCTGAAGCAGGCTCCAGAGTCTGAGCTGTCAGCACAGAGCCCGACGTGGGGCTCAAACCTATGGACTGTATGAGATCATGACCTGAGCGGAAGTCACATGCTTAACCAACTGAGCCACCCAGGTGCCCCAGGAAGAATTGTTTTAAGTGCCCCACTTAGTGGGAATTAAAAGAAGACTTTGAATCCTGGATTAAATTTCCATAGAATTTGTTTTAATAGTTGTTATGTGGAGAAAAAGAAAGCTGTGGTCATGCAAATTCAGGAAATTACAGATCTGTAAACAAAGTGAAATTGGCTTTCTTACCGCAAATGGTCCCAGAGCACATGATCCTCAAACATCCCCCAAAGGGTATATTTTATGTGAATCCCAAATTGCAGGGAGATCTTTTCCTTCTAGGAGTATGTCATGAGAACACTGTGGAACACATTCTGGGAACCACCCTTTTATTTCTCATTTGTTGCAAACTGTAGTTTTGCCATGGTTCTTGATGTTTTGATCCAGGTGTGACCCCTAAAAGGTGCATGTTATGGCCCACCATGCAGCTTTCACCAGTGCTTCTCCTGTTTCAAAGGGGAGGCAATATTTAATATGTCAGTTAGTGATGGAGCTGAATGTTATATGCCTGTGTCTAAAATTAGTTTTAATTACTTCTATATATGAGACACAGTGAATGCACTTTGCTCACTGCTTGAGCTAAAGTGAAATGCTTCGAAATTTCCAATTCCCTTTTATAGGCTCTATACCTCAGTAAGATTTAAAATATTTATGGACTGAACCAAGTAGGCTTACTTTTTGCTAGGCAGTGGACTAAGCTTTAGAACATGAATTCATAAATGGTAATGAGACTGTGGCTTACAGAAGCTCAGTTACTGGTCCAGAGGCCCACAACCCAGTTGTGGCTCAAACCCAGTCCGGCTGGCCTCCCGCTCGCTCCTGAGTACCTCCTGGCAAATGTAGGCAGGAACAGAATACAACTAATCAGTTGTTCAGTCTCATTAAAGAAAGAGTATCCTGACATGTGAAAATACTGGGATCTGAACTGAATTTTTTAAATGTTGACGTTAATTAGAATGTGACAATATATATAGTCACTCAGAATTATCTTTGTGGGGGACATTGTCTTAGTATTAGTGATCGGAGAGTAAATATTCCTGAAGAATTCAGTTGAAGTAATAGAAAAGATACATTTCTAAGCAAATTGAGCATATAAATATATATTTTAGCAGACATTTTGTTCATATTTTGTAAGCTTGTCAATTTGACTTTTCTTGGGAGGCATTATGATGGGAAAAAAAGCCATTCTGCATTTACTAGATATCCTATTTTGGTCAAGTATTATTATTGTTATTAATTTTTTTTTTGCTTCTTTGGATCCTGAGTTTCCTTTTTGTAAAATGGGTAGACTGTATTTCAGAGAATTGTAGCAAATGTTAAAAGAACTTATATAAAGCAATTAATGCACAGCAAATAGCAGATACCACATATCAGAAAGATTGGTGGCTTAATGCATTTGTTTTCTTATTGAAAAGACACTATAAAATGTTTAACTGCGTTTTGTGACCAAGTTTGCAAGAGATCTTAATATATTTATATGACATTTGTGTACACGACTTACATATGTGTGTGTGTGTAAAAGTTTTTTTGTGTGCAGGTGAACATTTCTATGTTTAATGTCTGATTTTAAATATTGATCATATTAATACATTTTGCATAAGGTTTAACCTTATGTGTATTTTTCTTTAGCTCGTGCCCCCAGATGACTTTCTAGCTAGGACACCATTGGAGCAAGGAAGTTACAAAATGAGAGCTTCTCTCCCATTACACTGCACAGTGTATCCGGATGTATCCTATTTCAAGCAGCTGTGGGCTCTGACTGACACAGCAGGAAGCCTTCAGAATATCTTTATGAGGAGAATTCTTTCTCATGCCTTTTCTCTTTTTGCATCTTTTTTGCATCCCCCCCCCCAAGGACTTTTTTGTATTCAGCCACAATAAACTACATCAAGGCTCTAATCTTCCTTCTGCCCAAAAAAAGAGGACACAAAGGAAAGACTAATAAAATAAACTTGCTCTGTAAAGAATAATGTTAATACAAAAATGATTACATTATTAAACTCCAGTCTTCTTCATAAATTTTATAAATAAAGGGTATATGTGGTTCTTATACACACAGGCATCTTAAACAGCAATCTGACCTTGATAATTGGGGTACAAAATTGACAAATTTGAAAATACTTTATCTGGGTGTAACTTTGCCATCTGAGTGTAAGCACACTTACCAAATGACAAGTCTAGAGTAATTGGTTAGGATTTCTTCTCCGTTCCCACCTTACAACTGATTAACTATACAATCTAACTCAAAGCAGAGGTGTTTTTCAAAAGTATGTTGTATAGTGTTTGCACTTATCATTTGTTTCAAGTTTAGTTTAAGGAAATGGCAAAGTCATGGTAGTCTTGCACCCCGTGGTTTGTTTTGAGGTTTCTTTCTTTTGCTCTGAAATCGCTGACAGTCCTGAGAGTTTCAAGAAACTTAATATTTTGCATGGTCTTCAAGATGTTATAAAAACCCATCTTGCTACTTTCTGCTCACACCCTGTAACCCTGCTTGTCATGTTTGCCAAGTTCTCTGCCTTTCTTCAAACTGATACAGACTTTCGGTGTCTTTGAAATGCCCCGTCATCACTCTCCTGCCTGGCAGATTCTGACTTTTTTCAAAGCTCAGCTAAAATCTCCCCTATTGCGAAGGCTTCTTGCCTCCTTTCTTCTGATTCCTGGCTGAATTACTTCCTTCTCTGCTTTCCTTTGGTCTTTGTGTCGCTGTAATACAGTAGGGTACTTACTTTTCTGCTCGTTTCTTAGTCTTTTGGAGAGTAGGTATAATATTTTCTCTTTTTATCACTAGAATGAGGTGAAAGAGGGAATCCTAGTTCTACCTACAGTTGTCAATAGCCATTTAATAAATGAGGGAAACTATGCAAATTGTCTTCCTTTTTATAGGAGTATATTAATCTTAATGTTTAAGTGGTTTGTTTGCATGGTTGCTATTTCTAGCAGCCTGTATATTCTCAAGGTAATTTATGTTGCTCCCACGTTTTACCATAGCTTTAATCCCAGTTGTGGGCTCTCTAAAGATTCCTTATGAGAGTAATTTAACCAGCTAAAATATATCATACCGTTTTTAAAAAATCAATTGTTTTACAGGTTCTTAGTTCTACGAGATCTTCCAGCAGAAGTAATTTAGGGTTGGTGTCTATCCAAAAGCCTTCTGTTTAGCTGATGGCATTGAAGCGGAGCCAGAGGAGAAAATACAGAGGCGGCAAACTATCCCTTTGCCAAAGAGCCAGAGGGACCAGTTGAAAAGTGACTTTCTTTTGACTAAAGAAAATTACATCCCACTAATGGCAGCCTGTTTTCAAACTGGTGATTGGCCAACTTTCTATCCAGAGGATTTAATAGAAGAGGAGCAGCCTTTGAGAGAATTAAACTTTTTGTCTAGGTTTGGACTGAAGAAACAAGGCCTATCTTGCCCATCTTGAAGTCGGGCAATTAAAACTCTTTCGAGTTATAAGAGAGAATCAAACTCCCAGGGAATTTTAAAAGGCCTTTTCCTCGTGAAATATGACAGTTTGCAGAAGTCTTTTCTTCTTCCATTTACCCTTTCAATGAGGAAACTTACCTTCCTGACAAAAAGTGCATTAAGAAGCAGCCACCGCCATTTCCCCTTAGGCAGCATTCTAGGGGAATACTGGAGAGAATAACTCCTCGAAGAAAAATGGGTTGCTCAGTAGCCTGGAGCAGGAAGAATAAAGGCGGCCAGCTATTTTTCTAGACTTTGGGCCCTTATGTGAATTGGCTTGTAAGCCCAAGTTAAAAGTCAACAAAACCTTTTGATTAGGAGTAGTTGCTGATGAGCAGGATTTCCTGTCAGAGCTGAATGAAATTCCTTTGGGATGGGGATGTGGTCTTGTGTAGGTTGGCAAGGCTCTGGTCCCTATTTCCAAGTGGAGAGGTGTCCTTGTGTGGTCTGGAGTGAGACTGGGAAGCTGAGTGTGGTGACCCTCTATAAATCTCTACCTCTTTTCAGGAAATACTTCTTTTCGGGCTTTCAGGTTGCAGGTCTTAGAGTAATAGAAACTATTACTGAAATGTAATGATGCTGTCATATCACATATCACATAAAGTCCTCTGTCCGAAGTTGTATGTAGGTGCTCAGCTCTCTCTTCATAATGTCCTGGGACCCTTTTCTTCATTGCACCCGACTGTCACCAGAGGCATATTCTTTTCTCTCTCATTGCTCACACCTCCCTTCAGGATCTCCTTGCCGTAGATTTGGCTTTCTCCTAATATTTGTGTCTTTTACCTCTGCTTAGCCCACAAGGACAAGATAGCAGAAATTCTCTTTAGAAGGGGGGAAGAGGGAATCATTAAAAACCATATATTTAACATTTTAGTCTTTCCATCATTCCATTGCCTTGTCTATAATGGTGCTAACTGCATATGATTTTCATTTAGAATTTAGGGCAAAATAAGTAATGTTTTCTCAGCTAAGAGATACTGAGTGCATATTCCTTTTCACAGACAATTTCTTGGTGATAAGTATGAAATCACTCTGTGCTGTAATTCTCACTCTCTCTCTTTTGTCTTTTTCTCTGTCATTCTTGACAGCTGTTATTACTTGCTTCCAGCTTTGACAGTGTTGATTAATATATGTAAGACTTAGTAACACAAATCTATAGTACTTCATGTGACAAGAACAAAATTTCTTGAAATCTAGGATTCATTTTACCTCTACAAATTATATGTTGAAAACAATAATTTTTAGCTATAATGGACTTTGGTATCACAAATGACAAGAATATGGCTTTGTGAAAAATTGCATTTGTTGATAGGATGAATGACTTTAAATAAATTTTCTCATACTAAATGTTTTGAGTTGATAATTCATATTTCAAGGAAAAATATAATGGATTTGATAGTTTGATATTGTTTTTAGCATATTCATTTTACTACTACAGTTAATGAAATGGAGTCTTTCTCATGAGGAGGGTCCTCAGCCAGTGGGCATGTGATTGGCAGTAGTATGTGGTTAAAGATCTAGCAAGAACAGGTAAGACGCAGAAGCCCGGAGGTAGCTGTTGAGGTTGGGGATAGTTGTGGTGAAAGGTACAGATGGACCAGTCAACTTTAGTTGTTACCAAACAAGAAGAGTCTTTACCCCAATTTCTTTTTTTTTTTTAAATGTTTTATTTATTTTTGATACAGAGAGAGACAGAGCATGAGCGGGGGAGGGTCAGAGAGAGAAGGAGACACAGAACCTGAAGCAGGCTCCGGGCTCTGAGCTAGCTGTCAGCACAGAGCCTGACGTGGGGCTCAAACCCACGAACGTGAGACCTGACCTGGGCCGAAGTCAGAGGCTTAACCGACTGAGCCACCCAGATGCCCCCCTCCCCAATTTCTTAATTGTGTTAAAAAGTATTTTGAAAGGATATTAGGTGAGCAGTGAGAAGTAAGAGTGAGGAAGTAGAAAAGAAAGAGTGTAGCCTTTTTATATTCAGGCTTTCCCAACCAAAGACACAGACTCCACATTCTTCCCCAAAGTTCATTTCCACCAATGTTTGAAAATTGCTTTTAGCTCTCCTGAAAAGGTGCTATTTTCTAGAATGATGCTTTCTGCTACAGTTGTGACATAAACACCCCTTTAATTGGGAACTACCCAATATGTACTGTATTTGATGTTGGAATAGCTTGTTCTGAACTTTTGGTTGGGAAGGCTCTAGAGTATTAATTGGAAAGCAAATTTGTTATAAGACCTCTTCATACAACCTTGTTTACCTTTACTGCTCAAGTAAGTAAAAACTGAGCCAAACCAAAACATTGTTAAAGGAACAGTATGAGTGCAGAGGAAAGAACAAAAGGCTGAGAGCCAGTATCCCTAAACTGTAGCTCTGCCATCCTTATCCTCAATGAGAATAGTGCTGTTTTTTATTTTTTTATATTGAGTTTCAATGTAATATTTTATGTGAAAAGAAGGTTCTATAAAAAATAATAAAAACTTCAGAAATCACTGCCAATGCATATGCTGATTCTGGGTTTGTCCTTGGGTATAGTGAGAATTCCTTTTTGTTTTCAGAGCACCTAGTGCCTTCTGTTGACCCCAACCACCCTGCCCCAGATGCAGAGTTCACATCTATTGAGTAATCATTGTGGACCAGAAATCTAAATGTTTTACTGATGTATTATCTCATTTACTACTTATGCCAGGCAAGCTTTTTTTTTTTTTTAAATAAAGGGCCATGTGGTGAATATTTTAGGCTATAAGGTCATAATTAGGTTATTACTCATCTCTGCCAATATGGTGCAAAGGCAGCTGTAAAATAATGATATTGTATTTGAACAAAACTCTCACAACACAAGGGACGCCTGGGTGGCTCAGCGGGTTAAGGATCTGACTGTTGGTTTCAGCACAGGTCATGATCTCATGGTCCGTGAGTTTGAGCCCCTCATTGCTCTGACAGTGTGGAGCCTCCTTGAGATTCTGTCTCCCTCTCTCTGCCCCTCCCCCGCTTGCTCTCTTTCTAAATAAATAAATAAATATTTCTTAAAAAACCCTCACACAATACAAGGTACAAGAATTAGAAATATCTACATCCTTCAGTTTCAAATTTTATATATTCCCCATAATTCTCGCTTATATGGCCTCTTGAACTATATAAAATAGTTTTTGAGGTTAAAAAATATGTGGGGTGCTGGGGTGGCTCTGTTGGTAAAGTGTCTGACTTCGGCTCAGGTCATGGTCTTGCACTTGGTAAGTTCGAGCCCCATGTCAAACTCTATGATGACAGGTCAGAGCTTAGAGCCTGCTTCAAATTCTCTCTCTCCCTCCCTTTTTGCCCCTCCCCCACTCATGCTCTGTCTCTCTCTCTCTCAAAAATAAACATTAAAAAAAGGTGCATTTGCTATCTATATGTGATAACAGACTCTTTAGGAAAAGAATAAAGGTAATAAAAGACAAAAGAGGAAGGACATTGTGGAGAGAATTTTTCATATTTTATTTTGGTCATGGAAAGCTTTTACCCCTAATGGAACAATAAGTTGTCTTAATATTGTTCAGTTAGCTATTTTTATCAGGTAACATATTCTGCTCTCAATATAGGAAACATTGGCTATCTTTGTTTTGCTCCTGTGTTCTCTGAATCTACACAATTTATCTTTAGAAATAATATGTGTGTAATTTATTTGCACATTTTCTTATAGAGGACCTACTACCTGTGGGAGACAAGTTGGTGTATGGGTTGAGACCCTAAGGCTAGAATCAGACTCTCTGGTTTTGACCCCTCGTTCTGCCATTGACCTTTATTAAGTAGCCTCTCTCTGCCTCAGTTTCCTCAACCCTGTCTACAACGGGTATGACAATAACATCTGTGACATAGAATTGCTGTGAAGATTATATGAGCTAATACTTGGCAGCAGTCACCATATATATGCTGGTGACTCTCATGAGTACTCAATGTCATCCATTATCACAGTTGTTATGAATACACATCAACTCTTGGGTCAACCTGAGATTTGCAAATCACGTCCATTTTACTTGATTTATATTTTTACTTGGATCTGAAGGTCTTATGAAGATAAACATACAGAGAAAACCTTTATTTCTTACATTTACATTTCTATTCAAATATGTACAGATTATTTTTATTTAAAAATTTATTTTTATTTTATTTATAAAGATAACTATATCATTTTTATTTTTTGTTTCAAGATAAAATTCTCTTTAGATGTGAAAGGATTTGTATATGAGAATCCATAGGAGAATGAATTGATGATGTAATGTGTCAAAACTTATTTTATTGCTTATAAAATACAGAAAGGAGACATGTGTATAGCCAACAGTCATCATCAAAATGACTGATTTTTGAGACCCCGGGATACCAAATATGTAAAGTCAGTTGCTTTGGCATCTTTGGAATTACAAGGGGTTTGGATGGATGTTTTGACGGTGACTGCTGATAATTATATTTGGTAAGAATGTGCCATCTTTGACCACACTTTCTGTTAGGAGTTTAGTTTATCTACACATGTCTCCCTTCATCTCTCACCCTCCCAAGAAGCATTCAAGACTATGAGAAAGAACTAGTTTAACTAATGGAAGAAAGTTCTCCTAGTGTGTTGGGTGGAAATGTCAACTGCAAGTGTGAAGTCCATTTGGACGAGGAACTAGGATACTTCCTGGGGAAAAGACATAACCGCGTAACTAACAGTTTAGTAGTAGCGAAGCCTGGAGTAGTTTTGTTGGAGTAATAGCCTGGTGTCTTTACTCTCAGATCTTCTTCATAGTTAATATCTGAGATCCAGGGAGAAGGGCTTTAAGACTGTTTGCCTTATTATATGTAAAAACATGGGGCCGTGTGCTTTTGGTTCTTCTCTGTCAGATAGAAGGCACTGTTGTAATTCTTGCACCTGAGGGGTTTGGTACATGCCATCCACCTGAAGGGAGATTTCAGGGTCTGACAGGTGATGGCCATGTTTCTGATATGAAACACCAGTACCCACCTGGACTGGCAGAAGAACACAACAGTGGCTACAGCCAGGGGGCCAGTGAGTCTAAGTCAAAGTGAAAATGGCCCCCAGGGGAAGTGCTGTGGGGGCCTGAGAATCCTGTGGTTGACAGGGAGTGGTATCCAGCATGTGCTGGTATCTAACAGGGAGCTACCTCTAGAGGGAGCTGTGGCAGAAGAAGAATGAAAAAGCAGAGTCCATACCATAGCAACCAGTAGACCCAGCCAAGCAATGGGCACACTCTTGGGTCTCCTGCAAATACTTGGAATGAGGACTTTTCTGGCTACTGGAGTTACTTGTGCGACAACGTGTTTTCTTATATTTTGAGAAGTAAGAAATAGTTCTGAAATATGTTTGTGCCACTTCAAGAGGATCAGATTTGTATAAGAGTCTTCAAAGTTGAGAAGTACAATATACTATTGCAGTTAGAACCTAGGTGGAAATTAGGAGACCGGAATCCATCACCAGCTTCGTCATTAAATTGTTGTATTTCTTTGGCTAAATCACTTAACTTCTCTGAGCTCCCATTCCTCAGTGGGCTAAATTATCTTTAGGATCCTTTTCAGCAGTAAAAATGTATCCCTAATATTTTTATGATGATAAAAGTGCTGGAGATATATTTAAATGGATAGCATATTCTAAGCTGAAAACATAGATAGTCAGGTGCCCTCTTTAAGGAAAGAAGAGTACTTGCTTCATATAAAGATATATTTTGGACTCTGAGTCAGTCTCCATTTTACCAGCTTCCCGTTAAATGTGATTAGTATATGCAGATAATTCACTGCACACATGAACGATTAAATGGTAAGAAGAGAACACAGTCACTGTCTGCTAAAATGATTGTAGTGCTTTATTCACTTGACTAGTGGGAGGAAAAAACTACCTTTACTTGTGATACTTATTTTTTAATTTAGCATACTAATGAATTAAATATTCCCACTGTAACCATCTTGTTTGAATAGCAAAATCTAAAAGTATTTGATTAGGATTGTATTCAAGTTGTCAATAAGTGTCTGAATACCTAGAGGATATCATGCTAAGTGAAATAAGTCAGAGAGAGGCAAAGCCATCTGGGTTCACTTACCTGTGGTATCTAAAAAAACAAAACACATGAACCCAAAGCCAAAACCAAACCAAACCCCAAACAGAGACTCTTAAATACAGAGAACAGATTGCTGCTTGCAGAGGGAAGAGAGGTCGGAGGGATCAGCAAAGTGATTAGAGGGACAGACTTCCAGTTATAAAATAAGTAAGTCATTGGAGGGAAAGTACAGCATGAGCAATGTAGTCAGTAACACTGTAATAATGGTATATGGTGACTGTAACTACGCTTATCATGGTAAATATTGTGTATTGTATAGAATTGTCAAATAACTATATCATACAACTAAAACTAATGTAACGTATGTCAACTATATTTCAGTAATACATTTTTTTGAATTTGCAAGTGAGAGAGAAAAGGAGCGAGAGAGTGAGTGAGCAGGGAGAGGGACAGAGAGAGAGAGAGAGAGAGAGAGAGAGAGAGAGAGAGAGAGAATCTTAAACAGGCTCTACACAGTACAGAGGCCAACATGGGGCTTGATCCCACAACCCTGGGATCGTGACCTGAGCCAAAATCAAAGAGTTGGATGCTCAACTGACTGCACCATCCAGGTGCCCCTTCAATACATGTTGTTAACGTAAAAGTATTTATTAAATACCTGTAATGTACTTCTTCAGTTGTTGGACAGAACAGATACAGATTCTTGCCCATTTTTGTAGGACAGGGAGTAGAAAATGAACAAAACTTAATAACAATTAAAGAGGAGGAAGAGACAGAAACTAAGCAAAACCATAATAAGAACTAAATCGTATAGTTTTTTTAAAGGCAGGAAAAAGAAGAGAAAATGACATAGAACAGGGTAAGGGGACCTGAGAGGTTCTGTGGGACAGTTTTAAATAGAATGGTCACGGAGGCCGCCTTCTTGAGAAAATTGCATGCCAATAAAATCATGAAGGAAGACAGGGAGTGAGGCATGTGAATGCGAAGTCAAAGAACATTCCAGGAAGAGGGAACAGCACACGCGAAGTTAGGGGATGCTTGGGAACTTTTGCGGAGCGTTAGTCCCGTGAATTGGGCTGGAGCGAAGCGCGCAGAGGAAAGCAATAGGGAAGAGATTCAGAAAGGTGAGAGGACAGGCTTGCGGGACATCGGGAGAGCTTTGCAGGACTTTGTAGGAGATGGCACCTTTTTATTTCTCTGCTTAGAATTTCTATTTTATAAAATAGTGACTAATTTATAAAGGAAGTTAATGTATAATTAACATATAATTAATACTTCCTTTGTGAGAGAAATCATTAAATTATTTTAATTTTTAGGGAAATTCACATACCCATTTTAATTTGTCATTTATGGTGAAAATATTTACCTACAATTTCAATAACGAAGTGTCCTTGATAAAAGTTTTCTTCTATATCTAACCACCAAGAGGTTCTTTTTCATTGTGCTAGATTTGGTTTGAATGCAGAGCCTACATTGATTAACTAATTTCTCTCTATAATTTTATTGTATATGTAATTCATTCACATTTGAACTACTTTGTGGAGAATAAAAATATAAAGCAATTTTATATCCTCTTAAAAATTATAGCTTGAACCAGAAAGAGGTTATGTCTTGCACCTACTCTTTGATATCATTTTAATTTCAAAACTAATTTCATGCTTTTAAATGTTAAATTACTATAAGGATTTTCAACTTTCTGTCTTTAATTCTAGCATTATCTATTATCTGCCATGCTAATTTTGTTTCTTATTAATTGGGAGTACAATAGACACCAGCACAGAAATAGCAGAGGTCAGAATGCTTCCCAAATGAGGTTCTGATACAATGCATAATTCATGAAATATATTCACTCATGCTTTCCATCGTCCTTAACTGAAAATGTACTTTGCTAAATGTACCTCTCCACATTGTTTTAAATCTTACTGAAATCTTTAGATTCCTACCAGTTTACTACTTTTGAAGAAGTCTCTTTTAAGGGCTCCTGGGTGGCTCAGTTGGTTAAGCATCTGACTTCGGCTCAGGTCATGATCTCACGGTTCATGGGTTTGAGCCCTGTGGCAGACTCCGCGCTGTCAGTGTGGAGCTTGTGTGGTATTGTCTCTCTCTCTTCTTTCTCTGCCCCTCTCCCACTTACACACTGTCTCTCAAAATAAATAAATAAATAAAAAGTTACAAAAAGGTCTCTTTAGTCTGTCATTGAGTTTTAATAAATGTTTCTTCTAAAAAGAATGATTTTTGGCTTTGTATCTCAAGAGTTTCTAAAAGTTGGTTACTCAGTGCCAAAGGAATTATGTATTCAAGCTCATAATTCAAGCTAATCTATTGGTAAGCAAAACACAAATTTATTCCATTATATAATATATCTATTTTTAACCAGTATTCTATTATTTTGTGTTCTCTTTGAGAAGAAACTAATTTCTTGTTGTTCTTGCATTGGTAATCAGAACCCTCTCAGCTGCAAGTGGCAGAAATTCAATTCGAATTAGCTTAATTGAGAAAGGGATGGGAAGTCTGTCCAGGGTGCGGGTTGATTCAGAGACAGTGGACGCCCTGGTTCTTGTGATAGCCCCAGGATACTGGGTGTCTGTGGGTTTCTCTTGCTTTTCCTGGGTTCTGAGTTTGGCATCGCTTTTGGGACCACATGGCAGCGAAGATGGGGGCTGTCAGTGTCAGGCTTATGTGGCCTCATAGGCAACAATCCCAGAGAAGAGACCGAGAATCTCTTTTTCCCTTTGTTTAAAATTTCTTCAGAAGGTTTACCTTTGGCCCTTCTTGGTCATGTGCATGTGGGTAAATTTACAAACTGAGGGATGAGAAGCTGCGTAATAGGATTGGCTCCCTGCCTGAGGCGGGGAAGGTGACATGGCGTGACCAGAGGATGGGAAGTTCTTAAACCAGAGAAGCCAAACAAACAATAATTACAACAGATTCCCGTGTCTAATGCAGGTCCCTTTGATGCCAAGTGTTAGTCAACAGGGGCAAATAGCGAAGTCCTCTAGTAGAACAGTTAGACAGTTCCTCAGGTCAGTCACTTATATTCTAGAACATCTTCCAGGTGATAGTCTATATTTGAAAGAACTATGGACAACTCAGATACTAGTATTCTCGAAAATAATAGGACCATGTTTCCCTCCCTTCTGAGGGCTGTCTCCTCAGTTAATCAGGCTGCCTATTCAGAACTCGTAGAAAAATATAAACAAACTAAGCTGAGGTAGAGTGTATATTGTGTTTGTCTTCTATCAGGTAGCATTCTTTAAAGTGTTATAAGTGCTCAGAAGTCAGGACACAAGTTGTCCTTGAAAGATGGTAGACTTTGGTTGCTCCATGAATCAGCAAGTAGTGCCCTGATTTGAGTATCTGGGGGCCCTTTTGAATCTGAGAAGTGTTAGACTCACTGATGATAATAGATTAGCTTCATTTGTTATACAACAATGGAGAAGAATATAATGGTATTTACTATTTGCTTATTTTTAATTCTATCCAGTAAAATTCTTTTAGATTGAAAAACTCCCACTTCACAATTAAAAATAAGCTTAATAAGCAAAGAAGCATAACTTTACTCCTGGATGTCTCCGGAAGGCCAGGGTGGAACAGAAGCACACCTGTGCTGGAAGCTGATTATAACAAATATGTTGAACTTCAAAGTCAATTAGCCTCCTTGTGAGATTTATGTATTGAAAGGGTGACAATTTTGTTTCAGAGCCAGAATAAAGGACAAAAAATAAAGAGAGTAACAAAAAAGAAGACTCCCTGAATAGAAATAGAATCCTAACAAAATTCCTAGTCACCTACCATTCTTTTAGACTGGGACATTTGATGAATCTTAGGGATTTATCAAGAGTATATTCCTTATTCCATAGTCATTATTTAGAAGTTTAAATATCTCTAAATGAATTAAGTCTCTGATTGGGCCCTTGCTCCTTTTCATTTCTGCTACCAAAATTCATAGCCCTGTTGTCTCCAGTGAGGATTACCACTTTGGCCCCCTAGTGATCTGCCGGCTCCATGGTCTGTCTCCTCTAACCTATGCTCTGCTTTGGGGTCATACTAATTGTGCTACTTCTCTGTGTAATTAATGCCCAACAGTGATCCCTTCTCATCTACAAGGAAAACACAAATTCTTATTTTTGTACACAACCCCCTTTAAGATAGGCATAGGATCTAGAATCTGGGAGCTGAGATCGAAGCACTTTTCTTCGGCTTATTCGTTGGGCAGCATGCGTATCAGTGTCCATACCTTCCTTACAGTTCAGCTTCCTCGTCTACAGTGGGGTGATGAAAATGAGATCTACCTTGTAGACTTGTTTCGTAAGGACTAAATGAAACAAAATATATGTGACGTATTCATGATAGCAAATGCCTTACAGTTAATTCTTAATAAATGCTGGCTACGCTGTGATTTCCGTCTCCCTGCCTTGCTCATCCTTGGTGACTCCCCCATGCTGCCCTCTGAGTTAGCCACAGGAAACTTTTTGGCTCCTGAGTTGCCCATCTGTTTTATATTTCTTGGCCTTTGTATATACCGCTTCCTTTATTTCTCCCACTAGACTGAATGGTTTAAGCTCAGTAATTACATCTTCCTTGATTTTACGTTTCTTAACACAAGGTCTTAGTTGAAGACCTGTAAGAAATAATGTTGAATGAGGACAACTGTTCTTTCCTCAAAATAGAGTTGGTTTCTTCATGTATTTGTTTTTAGTTCACCCTCACTGTAGGGTAATGTAGAAGCCTCACTAGAAGAAACTGTTTCACCCTAGGGTCATGGGTGTGGACATGTCACAGAAGCAAGTCCTTTGGGCTACTTAGTGTGACTTTTTCACAGCCCTTTAATTTTCTTGGACCAACTTGTTTCAACTGAAGCATGACTTAGCATTAGATACTGTAAAAGAAAAGAAAAAAAGAAAAAACATGCTCTGTTGTGGTATCAAGAGGAAAGATAAAAATCATCTAATGGGTAGAAGTTTCTCTGGGCATGGTTCGTTTTCTAGGTGATTGTGGTTTATTTCTTCTGGGTGTTAAGAACTCCTTCTTGAATATGACTTGTCCTTTCAAGATGTCACCTTTCCAGCTTTCTCACTAGAGAGAACCAGCATCATTCAATATAGGTTGCAAGTCAGTGCTATCAAATTCACTGAGCTGTGTCCTCAAGGTATGCAAAGCTGATGACACTCTCATTTTGATCAATTTCCAAACAGTCAACCATGGATGACTTAACTACAGCAAAATAGGTTAGAAACATATCTTCTACAAAACTGAGTAGCTGTTTCTTGGCAACTTTTTCTAAGGACTCAAAAATAGTTGTTCTTCTCTGATCTCCACATGATAGATAGATTTCCTATGATCTCCTCTTGATAAAGGGTGACCAGCTGGTTTTTTAAAAAAATGGTAGTTAAGAAAAGTATGAAGTGCTACGAGGAACTAAGTTTCATGGTAAATATCTTTTAGACTTTGGAGTTACTCTATTTGCATATAATAGTGATTCAGTGTTGGTGAGTTGCCCAGAATCAAAGTCAGTACAATAAATAACTGTTCAAGACCTGCTTGCTATTTGTTTGTTTATGAACTGCTCCCCCAGTACTATTGCCCTACTTTAAAAATATTTAAGTTTACTTTATTTTCAGTGCTCAAGTAAACAGACATCTCATTCAGTGACAAAGTTAACAGTAATGCATTCTAATTGTCTAATATCAACAAAACATTTCAAAATTAACTTTATGCAAATATGATTGGATATTTTCCATTAGTTGATTGAAATGAAATGTTTGAAAAATTGCTTCAAATGTTTTTCCCAATTAAAATTATTGTTACCATAGATTAATTTGTCACTGAAACACTTATACAAATACATTAAATTTCTTTGCAGATTCAGTTCAACATCTTAGAGGTGTCTTAGAAATAAAGTGTAAAATTATTTTAAACAGATCTATTAATTTTTAATAAAAATATAATTGATGGCTTTGAAATTATTTGTGATGAACTATAGTAGAAAATGCCATAAATCTCATTTTGACAGACTTTTTTTCCTTTGTAATTTGTAATGGGAAACACTGCATAAAATGTCTCAAGCGTGCTTTGGCACATTTGTTACACTTATTTCTTAGAAAGGATGGGATGTATATGCACACACACATGCATATTTACTTTCCTTCCTCCCTGCTCCCCCATATTTTTTCCCATAAAATAGGTGAGAGCATTTTTTTGATCTGGGAATTTATAGAATCAAGTCAGTTTTAAGGAATGGAGATGAAAAGCTGAGAGAGATCAAGGTAAAATTTAGGCTATAACATAAATTAGTAGCTTCAAAGTTTGAGTTATGCATACACTGTTTTAAGAGTCTGATTTTGCCATATTGCTTCTAGTTGGATCCTCTTCTAGATGGATCTTCTAGACTTTCTAAAATATTATGGAAGAAAAGCTGACACTTAAGATCATATCCTGTATACTTAAGACCCTTGCAATGCTTCTTGTAATGAATTAGATTTTTACTGATGCCTCAGTAACTTGTCCGTAGGAAACTGACCGTATCTATATAGTACAGGGGTTGATCATAGGAAGATCTAGGAAAGGTAAAATTGGGTTTTGAAGACTTGTACCTTATAATTGAAACTCAGGCCCACCATGCATTTCTGCTAAATTTAAATTTCCTTTGGCAACACATTAAATCTTTTTTTTAATGGAAAGATGACATATATGTCATAAAATTTACCCCTTTGAAGCACACAATTCAGTGATTTTTAATATATTCAAAACACCTGTGCAGCCATAACCACTATGTAATTCCAGAACATTTCCATCATTCCTGCCAAAAAATTACATGCCCATTAGCTGTGAATTCCCACTCTTCCCTCTCCCGGCCCCTGACAACTATAATTCTGTGCCTGTAGATTTGGCTGTTCTGGACATTATATATAGGTGGAATCATACAATATGTGCCCTTTCAGATCTGTATTCTTAGCATAATGTTTTCAAGGCTCACCCATGGTATTCCATCATATGGGTATTTTACATTTTGTCTACTCATTTATCTTTTGATGAACATTTGAGTTGCTTTCACTTTTTGGCTATGAAAGTGCTGTATGAACATTTATGTGTAAGTTTTTGTTTTAACATCTGCCGTCAGGCGTCTTGTGTAGATACCCAGGAGTGGAATGGCTGGGTCATGTGGTAGCACTCTGTTTAAATTTTGGAGTAACTGTCGAACTGTTTTCATAGCACCTTTTACACTTGCACCTGCAAAGCATAATGGCTACAGCTCCTAAACAGTAGAGCCAATATTCTAACTCCTTAATTGGCCACATTTTAATTGGGTTATTTTTCTTTTCATTGTTGAGTAGTGAGAGTTGCTTAGTGTTGTGAGTCCTCCAACCTTATCAGACACATGATTTGCAAACATTTTCTCTCACCCTGTGCTTTGTCTTTTCATTTTCTTCAGAGTGTCTGTCCTTTGTTATGCAAAAGTTTTTAATTTTGAAGAATTCTAACTTACTATTTTTCTTTGATTACTTGTATTTTAGGTGTCACATCTAAAAAAATTTATACCGTTCTTGAAACATTATACTTACATTTTCTGTTTCATCTCATGTCCTACCCTAGACACACATAGCCACGTAGATCACATGTACCCACTTACGTTTTAGCTATCCTTTACATTTGTTTCAAGTTTATTTATTTTTGAGAGAGAGCGCCACAGAGTGTGAGTGGGGCGGGTCAGAGAGAGAGGGAGACAGAGAATCCGAATAGGCTCCAGGCTCTGAGCTGTCAGTACAGAGATTGATGTGGGGCTCAAACTCATGAATTGCGAGATCATGATCTGAGCCAAAGTCGGACACTTAACTGACTGAGGCATCCAGGCACCCCTAGCTATCCTTATTCCTAACCATCTGAACACGCCATACTTTCTCTTTGACCTTGGCATATATTTCCTCCCTCTCTCAGAGTGCCTCAATTGGCATTTTCTTTTTAAAATTTTGATATTACCTACATCAAGAAGCTGGCTTGGAGCTGCCTTCCTTTGCCTCATTTAGTGGTTTTGTTTCTTCTGCTTTCCTTTTCTAATTCCCAGGGATACAATAATGATGTAATATTTTAAGTGTTCATTTATATCTGTGTCATCCACCATGTCCCTTGAACTCCTTGAGATCAAATTCTTTCCTTGGTTTCTGGATATCCTGAACTGAGCAGTAGTATGTAGTAAATAACCCCCAGTACTTGACTGAATGCCTACTGTTATCTTCATATTACCTTCTTGGCCATCTAGAATTAAACGCTGAGTTGTACTCGGACCTTTTTTCCATGAGAGGATATGACAATGTGGACCCTTCCTTCTATCCTCCCTCTGTCAGCCAATCATGCGCTTTTGATGACAATCATTATAGCACACCATTCACTGAAGTAAAATCAGAGAAAATTACTTGAGCTAAGTGATTCCTGCATCACTTATTTCCTAATCTGATTGAATACTGATTCTCTGGGTCAAGAATTACAGATATGTTTGGGGCCTTTGATTTTTCTCTAAAAGAGTGAATTTTTACCTAGATAATGCAGACTTACAAGGTAGAAATACAAAAGTTGATTTCAGTATCACTTTAATTTTCCTTTGGACCCATTGGGAAGAAGGGAGGTGGGAGGAAGTCTAGCCAAGAAGCTGATGGAAGGATCATAGTTGATCCAGCTAGGGCAAGGTGCATACTGGCAGTAGAGGAGTAGACGTCCAGCATGTCATGGATTCCCAAGTACACTGAGATTTTGTTGTGTGCTTTAGGGAAGAGAAGCAGTGTTACTGCAGGCATTCAGTGGGAGAGTCGGAGACTTGGGTGTGTTCCATCAGGATACTCTGGATGATGTCCTTATGAGTTCCTTCTTTGGGAGAAAGGTACCAGACTTTAGTTTTTAAGGGACTGGTTTTCCTAGGCTTAACCAACTCACTAATCCCTCTTTTCATAACGTACTACCTCACATTCATGTACTAAATGAAGACTTGTGCCTAAATTCAAAGGGGTGCATTGCAATCAAATTGTGTCCACCGGCTTTAACTAACTTAGGGGAGAATTTTTTGCCCCATCCCATACAAGTCCCATTGCTGCGTTTGGGGAAGGCCAATTGCAAGCCTCAATATGTTGACTTTAACTTTCTCTACTGAAGGTATGTTATTTTTGGTGAATTATTTTGGCAATTTTTAGGCGATAAATACCTAATTAGAGAATTTTTGGCACTGTGGTAGGTTGACAGAACTTCTTGTTACTTCATATCGTAACTGCTGGACAAGAATGGCTCCTGAATGACCTGGAAATGTTGGCATGAACCAATGGCTTATGCTAGCAAGAGTTATTTAGGAATTGCGCTTAATTCAAATGTTGTTAGGCAAATATCTGTAAGATGATGATAAGATATTATAAACCCTACATAAATAAAACTCTATTTGTATTTTACAAATATGTTTAAATTTAATGGCAAGTGGCTATGCTTCAAAATATTCTAATTGGCAGTATCTCTGTGTTATAAAGCATGACCTAAAATATTTAGTTTTGTAATTAACATAGAAATGCAGAAATAATTCGTGAATGTTCTTGTTTTCAGATGAGATTTTACTTGCGCTTTTTAAAGGCCAGATATCTCCATCATATGGCATATTTAATGAGTATAAACAGAAGAAATAGAAAGAGAAGACATTATTATGATAAAATAATGTTTTTAGTCTGCACATATTCTGCACGTGATAGGGCAACATATTCTGACTAAGATAAGGCAACTGAAATTAAGAGCTTTTGTAAAATGTAGTACTAGCTGAGAAATACAGAGGGAGGGAAGAAAATTAAGTAAATGGAGAAAAATTAACATTTCCTTCTCTGAATATTTAATGTATATTTCAGCTACATATGTCAACATTTGTGGGCATTGGTTTATGATAAAAATCAGAGACTTTTCTAAATATAGACTGTCATTGACACATAGGACATAATGCAGCACCTGGGTGGCTCAGGTGGTTAAGTGCCTGGCTTCGGCTCAGGCCATGATCTCGTGGTTCATGGGATCAAGCCCCACATTGGCCTCTTGCTGTAAATACAGAGCCTGCTTTGGATCCTCTGGTCTCCCCCTCTCTGCCCCTCCCCCGCCCATACTACCCTCTCTCTTAAAAAGAAAACAAATTTAAAATAAAAAAGAAACATAGGACATACCTAGTAGAATATTACAAAGTTTTCTAAAGATGGAGGGGTATATGTGTGTGTGCATGTGTGTGTGTGCGTGCGTGTGTCTAAAGAGAGGGAGACAGAATGGGAGACAAACAGACAAAAAGAGAAATACAGAGTATATACCATGTATTATTAAGCCGTGTTTTGTGGCTAAGGCATGATTTACCATTTGGAAAGGAAATATGTACTTGCCTGTTACCACTCTCTGTCTGTCTCTCCCTCTCTCTCTTCCTTTTTAAAATTTCTTATCTGATCTTGATCTGATTCCTTCGCAAATGGGGTTGTGAAGACTGTCCTCTTAAGTTATTCTTATTTATCAAAAGAAGGAATTTCCACATAGCACCACATAGCACCCAAAAAATGATTTCTTTTTCAGTTTTCTATTAATTAAAGCTGTTTCTCTTCTTGGAGATTCACATTTTGGATTTCAGGTTTCTCTTTCAGAAAAGAGATACATTTTCTGTTTCCACAATGGAAAATTCATCTGCAGTCTTACTGTTTGGGAATTACTCCTGCATTGCCTGTATCCAGCTAAAGGCATAGAGATGTTTAACAAAAGCATGGGGAAAACATAACCAGTAAGATCCTGGAAAATAGCACATATGCTGTTTAGCTGTACTTAGTTAATGAATCATACTGGCTGTTTTGCTGGACCTGGAACATGCCAAATTCATTTTTGTCTCCTTCTTTATGCATTGTCCTCTCTTCCTTCTGGTAAAAAATATACTTTTTTCTCTGCTGAATATAATATGTGATGAATCATAAGGTCATCAGTAAAACTCAGAAGAAGCTACTATTTATTTCTCCATTTTATAGATAATAAAACTGGGGTAGCAAACTTATCTTTTGGGGGATTAATTGAGATAAAGTGCTTAGAACAAAGTCTCGAATAGAGTAAGCATTTAATAAATACTAGCTTTTATGATACAAAATGTAAATAACATCACATATTTGTATGTTCCTTTTCTCAGAGTTAGTTTACAAAATACACCTTTTAGAGCTAATGGAAGAACTTGTATAAGCCTACGACCAAAAACTCTTCTGAAGTAGGCAGACCTTAAAATCACCAGTCAGAATGTTCTAAGTGTTTTCACTGAATCCTTCAGAGCCTTGGCTCTGACTTTAATGCCACAGCAATTAGCAGCAGTAAGCTGGTAGGTTGTGATCGGAGCAGCTGTCGGGCAGGGAAAAGGAAAAACTGCTTTTGACTTAAATGGATCATAATAATGATCTACCACTGCAAGTCACCAGGAAGCATGTAAATTATCTTTATTTCATCCCATTTAAAAAGCAAAGGTGTGTATAATAATAAGCTTTAGAAATTTTACCTGAGCTGCTGCATCCCCTACTTTTATTCTTCATAAAGACTTAAAAAATCCTCTCAAAAACCAAATTAATAAATGGTAAATAATGAAACAATAATTAGTTTAGGAAGGAAATTAAATTATTGCCTTTTATATTTTCTGCCCAGATATCAGCTCCTCCTATAGGCCTTCCCATACCACCATATCTAAAATAGTAGCCCAGCCCCCATCACCCACTGGTCCTTTACTTTGTTTTTCTTCCTAGCATTTATTCTTTTTTGATATCATATAACCCTTTATTATTTTGTTAATGCTGGGTTTTTTTGTGCCACTAGGTACTGCACTCCATGAGGATAGCACTTTTTCCCCTTGTTTTCTGCTATGTTACTGGGACATAGAATAGTGCTTATCATTTAATAGCACTTCAGTATGTGTCAAATGAACTAATTAATGAATTAATAAAGAGTATATGCACTAAGTAAGGAATGCAGCTGGATTAAATTGTTATAAATTCGTTCTACCTGCTACAATTTTAGAAATCTCGAACTTTTTCTCCTAAAACCTCTGTTTTATTCAACATCTAGTGATATTTGCAAAACATTTACAGCAAATCTTACTGTGATCTCAGAGACATATTAGATAAATTTACATTATTCATACTGTGGAAATAAGCAAATATAAACACAGTGGATAAAGATACTAAGTGATAGATCTAAGCTCACAGGATTTATCTGACTCTAGAACATGGACAATATTTTAACAGCTGCTACTAAAACTTCTGTTGTACATATTCTGTAAAAAACAGGGTGTGTGTGGATCCTAGTATTTTTTTTATGCCATCTGTGTATCCATGATCTGTTTTAAAGCCACCACCTTTACTTAAAATTATGTCTTGGGACTAAGGTCACCGTTCACCAGGGAGAGGCTCTAGTGTGTCTACTACAACAGCTAATACTGTAAATAGGATACTTAAATTCAGTTGAATGGGATTTGAACGTGATTAAGACATAAAGTACATTTAAAATAGTACCTCCTTTTATTCAAATGTATTTTTCTGTATTTTTTTGTTTTAGAATAGTTGACACAGAATGTCACATTAGTTTCAGGTGTACCACATAGTGATTCATTAACTCTGTACAGTACGCTGTGCTCACCACAAATGCAGCTGTCATCTGTCACCATATGATGATGTTATACTACCCCTGACTGCGTCCCCTGTAAATACCTTTAGAATAGTACTGTCTTTTAGAAACACCTGTATAGTTTTTCCTTGTTTATTTGCTCACCAATCTACCTATGTACTTACCTACCAACAGATAGTAATATTAAAAGATAACAAAATGATCTTGAATATATCTCAGGCCAATGAAGATAAATCAGAGAGCCTCATTTCTCTAAAGGAACTTCAGCCTAGTAGGGGAATATAGGAACATCAGATATACATGCGTGCGTGTGTGTGTGTGTGTGTGTGTGTGTGTGTGTGACACATACACAGATACACACGCACATATTTAGGACTTCGCCTCTGGTCCCATCTGCTCCCATTCCCTATATGACCTCTTGTGTCCTCTGAAAGGCCAGTGCCACCTGATTACTAACCAAGTGATCTTGCCTTCTACTTCTCAAAGGAATTGGAAGCTGTGAAATCTCTTAGTCATAAGTACCACAGTTTCCCATTTTTGTACTTAAAACTGTTCCTCTGTCTACACCCAACCATGCCTCCTTTTGTCAAACCTCAGAGATCTTCTTTTTTTCTGTACTAACTTTCCATCCTTTTGACCTGATCTCTTCAAGATTTTTTTGTTGCTTCTATATTCATTTTTATATATCATGTTAGCTTTTTGCTCTGTTCTCTTTTTCTGCACACTTTGTACCCGACATCCAGATTGTTTTCCCTAGTTCATCTGTGTGCTGGACACAGCCACACCAGCTTGGCTCCTGAGAGCCAGTGTGGGCCTCTCTTCCCAGCTCTGCGTTCCTTAATGCCGTGTGATTTAAATCCCCTCCTTATTGTGGGATGGTTTATATGAGAGAAGTCAGCAGATGCTACAAATCAGATTTACCTCCATCTCCTAATGCTCATTTTCCATCCTGTACAGGCAAACCACCGCTGTGTCCCTCCTCCTACTTTAAACCAAGGTTTTCTAAATCTGTCTCCTTCCTCACTTTACATCAATTCTGTGAAATTTTTCACATCTGCTCCCACTTCCACTGGAAGTGTTCCAGCAAAGGAAAGAGTGATCTTTTATTACCTGACCTCCAGGCCATGTGCCATGCTGTTGATGTCTTGCTTTCTGAAAACTTCTTCCTCTTGCTCTGTGACATGGCATCTCCTGGTTCTCTTCCTCTTCCACTGCCCGGTTCTCCTCTGTCTCTCACTGGATTCTCTTTCTTTGCCCCTAGTGATTTATGTCCTTGTGATTCTGGGCACAGTCCTCTTCTTTGCATTTTGATCGGCTGACTCACCAATGTCCAAAGCTTCAAGCCATTCTATTAATTATTGCCTAATATAAAGCTTCACACCAGATGTTTTGCCAAAGTGTCTGATTGGCATATCTGATTGCCTTTTTAATATCTCTAACATACTTATGTCACAGGCACCTGACACTGAACATGTCAACACCTCAATTCATTTTTCTCCCTTAAATGTTATTCCACCTTCTGAATTTCCTATCCAGGTAAACGGTATCGCCATCCACCAAGTCAGCAAAGTGAAAACCTGGGAGTCATCCTAGACTCCTTGCTTTTCTTCATTCTGCATATCTGGTCATTGAATACCCTTCTCACTTGTTCTACTGCCCTGTCTCCATCCCAGCTACCTTGTTTTGGGTCCTCATCAGTTCTTACGTAGGTTGTTATGATTTTCTCCTGATTTGTCTTCCTGCCTTCTGTTAGACTCTTTAACCAGGTCTCCCCAGTGATGCTGCTAGAATGATACTCAATGTCCTTCCTTACTTAAACTCCTCTGTGGCTCTTTACCGCCTCTAGGATAATTTCTTTATTATGTAATACTTCTTCCATTACAAGTAAGTGCAGACTCCACTCTAATTGCTTAAGCAAAATGGAACTGATGACAAAAGCGAATGGATCCGAAGTGAATTATGTCAACAGGAATTGGTTTCTCTTCCTCCTTCAGTTCTGTCTTCCGTTGTGTTGGCTCCAGGCTCAGGTTAAGTATGATAGCAAGATGGTGGCTACCACTGTAGCTTTGCAACTCCTCAGCTTTAAGGGACAGCAGGAAGGAAATAAGAAGCTCCAAACCTCCCCATCAAGAGATTCATGTTATCCCATTGTTACTGGGATATTCATGAACCAATCACCATTGCTAGTATATTGTAACATGTTGATTGGTCTACATCCAAACCACATGAGACTTAGGGAGGATATATCCTTAGAGGAAAACAAACCACTGCTAGAAGAAAGAGCAGCAAATACCAGAAAAGCCCATAATGAAAGCATCTAGGATTTATTGAGTTCATTACGTGTTTTGAGGTACTGACTTAGTGTTTTTCATGTATTAAACTTATTTAATCTTTATAACAACCTCATAAAGAAGTGAGGAAACTGATGACGGGGAGGTCAGGTAGTTCGCCTAAGTTAGACACAGCAAATAACTGATGTCAGTTGCAAAACTCAAATTTCTGGGTATGGGCTTTCCTTTTCATTCTTACCCAGTAAATTTCTGATAATGTTATTGAGTGAGAGGGCCAGAGCTGAAAAATTAACTACATGTTAGAAAATGAGTGTGTTCCATTATCAAAGAGCTAAAAATCACTGGAGATTTCCTGCATTTCTTGCCCTGCACAGCACTAGGCAACTCTTAAGAGTGCATAGGAATGTCCCCAGAGGCTGGGTTTTCCTGCTTATCAGGAGGCTGGTCACTCAAGGTTGGGGTGAGGACACATGCAGTCCATAAGTGTCTGTGACAGACACTCCTTTCCTACCAGCTGTTGTTCCTTTCCTGACCCCCCCAGAGGTCAGGGTGCAGTGCCTGCTAGTTCCCAGTTTTTTGACCTGCTACTGGGATGGAGAGTGGGTGCAGTCGAATTCTGGCCTTCCTCCCAGTGGAGCTGTGAACAGGAAGATTTGGTCAGCTCACGCATGGAAGGTAGCATTCTGTATATAACATGTTACAGGTCAACAATCACATTTCTGCCCGACAAGAATGACCTGTGTGAGTGTGAGGCCCTTCATGATCTATTAGCCCATGGTTCCTTTCCAGTGCTACCTTTTACTGTGAACCCTCATCTCTACTGCTCTAAGACCCAGTGTGTCGTTTCCTTGCATTGCATGCTCTTTATGCTCTTCCATGCCTCCTGTGTGTCTTGCAGTCTATTGCTGCACCCCCTGCACCTGCCCAGAGTTATGTCAGGTGTCCTCAAAGAATGCTTTCCTGAGATCAGCCTCCTTGTGAGCAAATATGTGTGTCTCTCTTTGTGCCTCAGCTGTATTATAGGAATACTGGCCATGATTCCTGTAACTCAGACTGTGTTCCTGTATTTAGGTTGGTCTTCTTTTACAGTGATGCAACATCCTTGAGAGCTGGCAGCACATTTTATTCATTCCTGTAACCCCACCGTACTGCCTGGCACATAATAGGTACTCAGAACATGTATGTAAGTGAATGCAATAAGAAATGTGCAGAAACTATAATAAGGTATCCTAATTGGTGGCAATTAATTCTGACTAGCAGTAGGAGGAACTAGGGGTTTGGATATGTTTCTCACTCACAGAGTCTAAATCAGAGACCTGTTAACACATGTATTTGTACAATACAGATGGTCCTCACTATCTGAACTATTGCCAACAAAATATTTGCTATAACATTTTGCAGGAATTTTCACCCAAAATGTACTATCCAAATAGAAGTTCTACCGTAACAGGTTTGTGTAAGTGCAACAATAGAAATGTTTGAGTCGTAGGTGAATCCATGTAGAAGGATGCAGAGCGTTCTTCTGTCATACAGCTCAGCAGTTTTCTACAAGTGTGTGTCATTGTTTTCTAAGGAAGTGGAAGAGCCTGTGAAAAAAGTTGGCGAGCACAAGAAGTCTAGGAAATGCCATGCATTAGAAAAGAATATTAGAGGTATAAAACATATTGAGTGAGGTGAACACATAAAAAAGATAAGCTTGGTCATGCATACACCTTCAACAATGGATAGGCTTTTGTATGCTTGCAAGAAAATTCAAAACAACATTATGATATTGGTTTTGGAAAGTTTTCCTGAGTTATTGAAGGATAGTATGGTCTGTTTGAAACCTAGAAAAGTATCTCATGCAGCGGGTAGATAATCGTAAACTTTGAAACCATATAGATACTACTGAAGGCACTACGTACCTTTGAAGATCTGAAAAAGAAGATGAAAGAGTTTTATGATTTGGTAAAGAAGTCAAGTTTCAACTTCAAGTCTGGAATGGTACAGAAGATTTAACAACTATGCAAGGCAGCAGCATCTGAAGATTGTAGAGGAAGCATCTTCTTAGTCATGAGCTTGCAGTGGTTTTTATCAGTGAATTACAGAAAATTATTGACAGTGGTAGCTAACACATTTTCATTAATACCAATTCTCTTAATAAAATTGGCTTTTTGAAAATGAGTGTTATCTTTGGAGAATATGAAAAAAGCCAGGGCATTATGCATCCAAAGATAGGCCGACACAGTTTTTAAGTGAAAATGTAAAGTTGATGTTAAACTAAAACCTAGGTAACTCTGAACCAGGGTCCTTAAAGTTAATGTTGAAAAGTAAATTACGTATTACATGGTTCTCAAAGCAAAAACTTTGGTTCACAAAGCAAGCATTCAGTCATTATGCAAAAGAGTCATAATTTCTGACAGTTCATTTCTTTGGGAGGTGAAGTCTTACAAGAACAGAAGGAGGTAGGGTTGAGATTTGAGTTAATTTTTATTTAATGATATAAAGAGCTGATGAAGATATTGTTGAATAGGTGCTGCTGTGAAGAAAGACAGTTTGGACAATAAGCTAAGAAAATACTTTTTTTGTTTTTCACCTCAGGATGGCTCACTGGCTATTTTTTCATCACTAAGTCGTTGGTAGTGATGTAATCCTTTGAGAGGGGCTGTGAGCCTTCACAGACTGTGACTTCTTTGAATCTTTGGTGATACTCTGATGTTTAGAGGCACTTTCTGTTGACCTCCAAAATGTGGGTGTTGCTTCAGATTAAGTTTTAATTGAGTATGTCTATCCCTACAAAATGAAAATCAAAAGCTGTTGGGGAAATGTGCACTCTTTTCCAGGCTCACTGAAAGGAGTTGTTTAAGAGAAGTGAGTTGATTTTGATCATGTTGTGTCTTTTCAAATAATGTCCAAAAGAAGAAAATACTTGTGCAAACACAGAGTGACATTCATTGCACATGTGTCTGTGAAAAATGCATCTCTCCAGAATGCTCGATTCCCTAAGAAACAGGCATTGCTACATGTAGGGACTGACTAGTGATGATCTCAGGAACACACTTCCCTTTTAAGTTTCTTCTCTTGGAAGTAGGCTGCTTTTTCTTATATTTATTGTTTGAGTGTCTCTTATGCAGATGCCTTCGTTGCTAAACAGAAGAAAAATCAATAATTTGCATGACCATAATAATGTAACAGGTCAACTAAAATCAATTTAACATATTTATTGACTGTTTATCTAGATAATAAACTATGTTATGCAGTAGAGGGATGAAGAAAAAAATGCAAGGTACAATTACTACTTGTAAGGAATTAGGAAGACCCAGGTACATGAATAAATAATACATATTTTTTGCTTTTGTGATTATTCTAAAATATTACCCATGAATAAAAACATTTTAGGGGCACCTGGGTGGCTCAGTCAGTTAAGCATCTGACTTTGGCTCAGGTCATGATCTCATTGTTCGTGGGTTTGAGCCCCGCGTCGGGGTCTGTGCTGACAGCTCAGAGCCTGGAGCCTGCCTCAGATTCTGTGTCTCCCTCTCTCTCTGCCCCTCCTCTGCTTGTGATGTCTCTCTCTGTCTCTCAAAAATAAAAAAAGGAAAAACATAAAAATTAAAAAAAAAACATTTTAAATAAATACCACTGTGTGTTCTCCCTGTTTATCTGTGCAGTTGTTATAACGCAAGGGTGCTGCCCTACTCCTATGGCCAGAAACTTTAAATTCCATGTTTCTTAAGAATTCTTTTTTTAAGTAGTTAGTTAATATATTACTAACATACAGTCGTCATCTTTAGCAGATGAGTCAACCCTAACACAAGTGAAATATGATAAATATTGCAATAGAAATATGCATGTCATGAGAAAGATACAATTCTACCAGTTCTCTGTAGGTCTGTTGATAGCTGACCTGGACTCTGCAGGCCAACGACAGTGTCTGGACATGTAAGGGGCAGGCTTTGCTGGAAGCGGGAACGTCATGATCAGTGTGTTCATTCTGCACACACAGGCACGGGAGTGGTGGGATGATGTGCAGAGGAACCAGGCCTTAGGAAGCAGGGGGGTGGGGTGGCTTAATACGAGGATCAAGAAGTGACCTGGGCTGAACCGTGAAGGGCCTTGAAGCAGTGCCTGAAAAGCCTCCAGGAAAGAAACAGCAGCAAGGACATGTGACATTTCCTCAAATGCATTGTGTCCATGGCTGCCTGTCGTCCTTTCTCCCAAGTGACTCCTGAATGTGTAAGTGCTGTTTTTCTGAGAGTACAGAAAGTTTCATTAAGTGTACCTATGATGGTTTTTCTTTCTGCAGCAAACATTCATTTAGGAGAAATAAAAAGCTGCTGCTTTGTTTCTTTCTGTTTTTAACTAAACTGAGTTTTGGCAGTCCTTTCGGCTGGGTTTTCCACATGGGATTGAACCTTAAGTGATTCATCAAAGTTTACTGTAAAATTCTATAAACACGAGGCAGTTTAGATATATCATACTTTTTAAAAGCTTCATTTATTTACTGCTACCCTTGAGCACAATAATGTACAGCTGAAAAACTTGAGTTTTTCCCTGAGAATTCAGTTTAATGTGTTTGACTAGTTGTGTGCTAGGCCTTCACTAGCGAGTGGAAACAAATTCACTGAACAGTAATAACCCCACGTGAACGTAGAGAAACCAGAAAAGAGAGGACAGACCATATGGAAGAGGATCCCCAGTGTAAAATTTACATAGAATGACTGTTTCCAAATAAGGAGTTTGTATGTATAAGGTCTTTGTCTTGATAAAAATAATTTGTGACATGGATTAGGGGTCAGAGACAAGTTTTAAGGCCAAAGCAACAGTTTCCAGCCAAAGGTTTGTAAACTGTGGACCAGAGAACACTCAGGCTCAGTGGCGTGGGAGTGCTTATGTTCCAAACATGGATGCTGCTTATCAGACATGAAAGGTTTTAAACTGTCCAGAGAATAAAGGGAATGTAGTCAGGGACACTGTGCAAGCATTGTATGGTGACAGACGGCAGCTGCCCTGATGGTGAGCGCAGCGTGGAGTATGGAGTGGTTGGATCACTGGGTTGTACACTGGAAACTGAAGTTAGTGTGTCAACTGTATGTACTTCAGTTAACAAAACAACTACGTCATAGAAAAACATTAATTGTCCAAAACGTTTTAAAGTTCTTTTTGGGGGGGTTGCCAGGATGGCTCTGTTAAGAATCTTACTCTTGATTTCACCTCAGGTCATGATCTCGTGGGTCCATGAGCTGGAGCCCCAGGTTGTTCTCTGCACTGACAGTACAGAACCTGCTTGGGATTCTCTCCCTCTCCCTCCCCCTCCACCTCCTCCTCCCCCTCTCCTGCTCCGCTCCCTCTCCTTCCTTCCCTGCTGGTGCTTTCTCTTTCTCCAAATATATAAACATAAAAAAAAACCCCTTATTTTCATTCAGTATATTGGTGGTTGGTCCACTCTTAAGATTTTAAAATATACTTTCATTAGTTAATTATTTTTAGATGCTTTAAAAATCCGGAGGAGGGGGGAAGCTGGTCCAGACAAAAGACAGTAAGGGCTTGAACATGGATTGTGGTGTAGAATCAGGGACACAGAAGAAAAAGACCAGGAAGAGGAAGAGATGAAAGATACAGGCCTCAGAGAAGCTGATGATTGCTTTACAGTTCAAGAGAAATGAGACAGTGCCTTAAAGAGATATTACTGAGCAGTAAAATAAAAACAAAAACAAAATTTGGCAGCTCTTCAAGAAATCATTAGGAAAAATGGTTCTGGAAGTCAGGAAACAGAGATGAGGTCTGTAGAAATTTGTGAATTGGAATTAACTGTCCACTGGGAAAGTCACATGAGACAGAACCTTGGAGGATATCCTCAGGAGGGAAATGGGAGAACGATGATGGATTGGTGCAGAGCAGAGAGGGTTAGGGGAGCCCAGATGCTTCAGCAACCTGGAAGTCAGAGAAGAAGCATCCAGAACAAGTGGACAGAGAGGGTAGAGTCAGACAGAAGCAATTGGAATTAGTAGTTACATATGGGCCAGTTGCCTGGTGACAAGACTTTTGGAATAAAAACCAGAAAGCAAAAGTTGTGAGGTGGTGAAAAGGGCAAGGTGGTGGATGTGGAGGAACGTGTGGAGTTGGTCTGTGAGGAGAAGAGAAAGGACTAGTTTGAAGTTGTACCTGAGGCAAAGCAAAGTTGTGTAGAATCAGGGACACAGAAGAAAAAGACCAGGAAGAGGAAGAGATGAAAGATACAGGCCACAGAGAAGCTGATGATTGCTTTACAGTTCAAGAGAAATTGAGATCAGAGCGCAGAAACACAGGTGGAAAAGCTGCCTTTGTAGTTCTTATGAAAATAAAATGAAGTGATTTAATTCTCAGAAAATTATGAGAGTGTTCTGAAGAAAAGAATCCTAAACTGCTTTAAGGTGGTCTTCGTTTAGTGTGGTAACTTAAGAATTACTGTAAGGTCCATAAGCCTTTATTTCTCTGGCTCTGGCAAATACTTTCTGTAATTTGAACATAGGGGATATTTCTGAAGTGGGTACTTAGGATAATCATAAATACAGCCCAATCTCGTGATAAATGCTTTTAGACCAATTACTGGCAGGCTCAATTGAACACTAATCCCCCCCATGAAATGGCTTTAATGTAAGTAAGACACAGCTGCTCTGCAGTGACAGGGCACATAAAGCTTTGCTCTAGCCTGTCTCCAGGGCCGCCATCTGTGCGGAGCTGAAGTCTTAGTAGGTGGGGTTTTGCAATCCTCTGCAAAGACTGAATGTTCAGGCTAGGTATCAGGAGTGTGTGAAAACAACTTGGAAGACACTTAGGCATACATGCTGAACTGAACCACGCCATTGATCTAGAGAAACACTTGCCTGTGTCCTGTTAGGTGATTTTGTGTGATGATTGCTAAAGTCGCTAGAATATCAGGATTGTTTGACCCTATTTTGTGTATCCAAATGAAGATGTCAGTGTGCATATTTTACTATGAATTTATATTCTGCACAAAATTGAGAAGCAAAACAAATTTGAAAAATGGGATGTCTTCTACCAAGCTTCCATAATTATTATTCCATAATTAATATACATGTTTTAAAACATATAGAATTTATTTTTTTAAGTTTATCCTTTTGAGAGACAGCATGAGTGAGGTGGGGGGGGGGAGAGAGAGAGAGAGAGAGAGAGAGAGAGAGAGAGAGAGAGAGAGAGAGAGAGAATCCTAAGATTCTACACTGTCTGCTCAGAGCCCCATTCAGGGTTTGATTCCACAAACCGTGAGATCGTGACCTGAGCCGAAATCAAGTTGGAGGCTTAACCAACTGAGCCACCCAGGTGCCCCCAGAAAATTATTTTTAAAAGTAACAATGTTTTAAAAGTTTGGAACTAAAAAATGTGACTAAAAAATTAAATAATATTTTTATATTTTAAAAGGAAAAGAGACACTACTTTTCAGCATTTTGCAGAATTTTACATTTCTCAATTTCAGATATATATACTTTTTCAGCAAACATTTATTGAGTACCTTCTTTGTCTCTGGCGCTATGCTAGGCCTTGGGTTTCTTAGGTTATATTGAGACTTGCTGTCTGTCTTCCAGGAACTTCGAATCTAGAGGGAAACACAGACCTGCATTAAAAAATTAAGCCACTGTTTTTGAACATGTTCACGTATTCAGAACAAGGTGACATGAGAGAGCATTGGAGGCCGCACCTACCAAGGATGAGGAAAGTGTGGGCAAAACACTGTCTATGAGTTGTAGTGACTTGGAAGTTAGCCCCCCAGAGGGGGAGAAGCGAATGTGTGTAACATGCAGTGAGACTAGCCAGTGAATGGCCTGTAAACTAAAGAGACACAGGTGGATTTGGGAAAATGCAAGTCCATTTAGCTGAAATAGAGTGAGGGGCTGTGCTGGGAAAGGGTGGTGAGGAGAGGGAAGGTGGGAAGGAAAGCAGGTGTTAAATCATCTGGAGTCTTATAAACTATCTCAGGGCTTTAATGTGAAGGCAAATAGAGCAACTAATGGATTTTGGGGCAAATTTATGATTCTTCTTCTTTTCCCTCTTCTCCTTCTCCTTCCCCTTCTTCTCCTTCTTCTCTTCTTCCTCCTCATTATTATCATCATCATTGCCATTATCATTTTTTGAACACTTATCCCAAGTAGGCTTTGCACGGTTAGTTTATGGGCCTCAGTCCCACAAACCATGAGATCATGACCTGAGCCAAAATCAAGTCAGATGATTAACTAAGCCACCCAGGTGCCCCTAAATGTATTACTTTAAAATTGACAAGACAATATAAATTATAAGAATTCAAGGCAGAACTCTCCCATTTTAAAATCTTATCTCTAGAGAAACATATATAAGATAAAGGGAAAAGTCAAACTCTTAGTTTGATTTTGTTTAAAATCTTGTCTAGAGGCGCCTCGGTGGCTCAGTCAGTTAAGCATCCGACTTCAGCTCAGGTCCTGATCTCACAGTACATGGGTTTGAGCCCCGTTGTTGGGGCTGTCTGTGCTGACAGCTCAGAGCCTAGAGCCTGCTTCTGATTCTGTGTCTCCCCTTCTCTCTGTCCCTCCCCACTCACACTCTGTCTCTCTCTCAAAAATAAATAAACATTTAAAAACTTAAAAAAAACTTGTCTATATATGCAAAATTTCTATAAGAAAAATAATATATTTCCCTAATGATTGACTTATGTCCCCCAAATTTCTGGAGGACCTGGAATTTGAAATACAAATATGAGAGTATAAAAAAAAACCCTAATTTTTGAACTATTATTTTCAGTCATTTATGTCATAAAGCTGATAAAGTATTGCATTTTTGTCTGTTAGATCATCATCAGCTGGAGAATACTTGCTATTTATCTAGATTCTTTGGAGTTGGAACATACAAAACAATTTTTGACCTTTGTAAACTTAGTTTATTTAAGCAAGTAAAAATAATACACATGAAAAATGATATACACATTTTTATGCTCAATATATTTTAATTAGTAAATTGGATATGAGTTAGTTCAGAAAGAAGGGAGATCAGAGAACCTGAAACTATGAGACAAGAATTCATAGGATGTGTGGGGCTTGTATTGATCCTTGAAGAATTGGGATACCTGAAATTAAAGAAGAAAGCAAGCATGAGGCCACAGAGAAGAATCAGAACTTTGTAGTATAGTCAGGGCACAGGAATGAGCATCTGACCAAACAAGCTCAAGGAAGTAGGAATCCAAGTTGGGAAATACTGGTATTCGTTCATAGTGGAACCAGAAAGCAAGGAAGAGGCCTTTGATTTGACAATGAAAAGGAAACCACCATGTTAAACAAAATACTTTAGTATTTCCTTGATAATTTATTTTTCTAGCATTTATTTTAAATCTTTAGAATAAAAAGGTTTTCTATGCTTAATTGTATTTTATTCTTCACTTTATGCCCATTATCTCTTATAATGCCCTAGGTGGAATTAAATGAAATTCAATGGACCATTGGTCTTACCTAGTTTGAAATTACTCTTTAATGTTTAGTATCCCCTTTGGACTCTAAGCTCTCTTTTCTCTAGGCAAAGCAAGGGTGCTTCACTTATATACACTCAATAGTGCTTATGGTCAGAAACTTTAATTATTTTCATTCTACCAAGCAATTTTTATAGGTTTACTGTTTTAAGTACGAATTATATGAAAGCATACACTTATTATATTGCAAGTTACTTAAACTGATTTTCGTGGAATGTTAACATCTTAGAGGTACAAAATCATCAGTGTATTCATGGGACTAGGTTATGAAATGCTTCTTTTGCTTAAGAAAACAACTTTACAGAAATTCTTATATGTTATATAACCAAATGGCAAGGTGATAACAATAAAATGAACATGTTAGATTGTAGTATTCCTTCTAGCTCAGTTTGAAGCCCCAAATTTTATTCACGAATAAAATGATTAAAGGAATTATTTTGGTAAGCCATAATCTAAATCCATTATTTTGGTAAAAATAATCTCAACAATCCATAGTTGTGTTCAAGGGTTCACATTTTTAATGGATATGTCAAATGAGGGGTCTTATATTAAGGATATCCATATTTAATGGATATGTCAAATGAGGGGTCTGTTTACTTTAATATTGTGGTAGAAGAATGACCTTGAGAGAATAGTTGTGCCTGTACTTATAACTTACAATCCTGCCTGGGCATTCAGGCAAACTCAAAACGGTCCATATATTTTAAACAGTTTTCCCTAATATGAAAATATGTGCTTTTTCTTTGTGAGAATGTGGCAGGTAGAGGCTCTTAGTAATGTTAGAATTTTGCCCGAAAGCTATAAATTCATACTTAAGTATGGAGACTGATGTTGGAATTTGCATAAAGATTGTGAATCATCAAAGTGAACGGAAAATTTAACCTCTTCCAAAGATCCTAAAGATGTTTTTTCTGGAAAGGTTTCATTGATAAGCAGTGAATCATTTGAATGCCATTTTAAGGGAATAACAAGTCTACATCCAAGGCCTTTAAAAACATCACATCATTGTTTCTCTTGTATTATAAAACTTAGTGAACTTTATTGAGTGCCTGTGGGTACCTTCCTTTGGAGAAATAAATTAGATAGTTATACGATGCAAATAAAAATTAAAAGGTGATATAATACCAAAATGAATGTCAGAGTGATAATTTTAATCATTAGGAATGATCACGATGGATTTTTTAATGTTCAAGTATTTTATTCTTACAAACATCCAGGTTTAAAATCCGAAAAACACAATTTTGGGGACACCTGGCTGGCTCAATCGTTTAAGCATCCTACTTCACCTTAGGTCATAATCTTGTTTGTCGTTTGTGAGTTCAAGCCCCACGTCAGGCTCTGTGCTGACAGCTCAGAGCCTGGAGCCTACTTCAGATTCTGTGTCTCCCTGTCTCTCTGCTCCTCCCCTGCTTATGCGTTCTCTCTCTCTCTCTCTCTCTCTTTCTCTGTCTCTTTCCCTTTTAAAAATAAACATTAAAGATTAAAAAAAAGAAATATTCAATTTTCTAATATTTATTTTATTATCCACATTTAATATAAACTTATCAAAATCCAAGTTGGTAGTTATTGCAGATAAACAACAGTAAAGGCTGTTTTTTATTTATTTTTGAGAGGCAGAGAGAGACAGCATGAGCAGAGGAGGGTCAGAGAGAGAGGGAGACATAGAATCTGAAGCAGGCTCCAGGCTCTAAGCTAGATGTCAGCACAGAGCCTGATGCGGGGCTCAAACCCACAACCCCTGAGATCATGAACTGAGCTGAAGTTGGACGCTCAACTGACTTGGGCCAGGCGCCCCAACACTGGACTTTTTAACAACACTGCCAGCATCTTAGGAAATTTTCTTGAACTTTAAGGATAAAAAAAGAATACTCTCCCAAAGAAAAATTAAACGAGACAGAGTTCCACAGGCAAGGAAAACTTAATTCAAAGTTTTGGAATAGGAGGAGGCTGAACTCAATTCTGCTGAAAGAGAAGGTAGATGGGTCTTACAGAGCTAGAATGAGATAGTAGAAAAGTACTGGAGGATGTTAGGAGGAGACCGTGCAGTGCGATCAGGCCGTCAGTGTTTGCTAATTTGTGCTTATTGAAGTTAGGCACCTATCCTCCCACAGAGACAGGGAGGTAGGTGTGATCTCTTTGATGGTTACGTTTCCAATGGATGGCTCCCAGACCTTGAGAAAGTTATTCCTGGATTGTGCAACAGGCAAGAGGCTGATAGATTCATATCTCAAAGGGGCAGAAAAAGAATTTACAATTGCAAGTTTTCTGTGGTAAACACTCTAAGAAAAGAGAGGTCAGGGGTCTAAGAGTCAGGAAAAAGCCTGTCCACAGTTGAGTCAGCTTGCAAGGAACAGCAAAAAGCTGCCTTTCTTGGTGAACCCTTCAGTTATATTAAGTTATACTGGCTGTATTTGGCCATTTTGACCTATAAAAATAACAGTTTCATGTAGTTTGATCAAACATCTGGGGATCAAATTTCTTTACATGTTATTCCTACATTTTGCATAAATAAGTAAATCTGGAATTGTGGTCTTTAATTATGTTCTTTGTCACTCTAAAAAAGCCTTAGAGAGGGTTTTATGGGTATTTACATAAATATAGTATGTATGTTTGTGCATATGTTTGTATATGTATGTGTGTTTATCAAAAGATAATTAAATATTAAAGTTGCCAGAAAAGGAAAAAAAATTAGGATAAGAGTATAGACCTTGAGGTCTTGAGTAGTTCTAAAGAAAAGTGACAAATTTGTTACAGAACTTCTCATAAGTTAAAGCAAAGTGTAATGTTCCCATGGGACTAAAACAATTAAGAAATTTCGAATAATTTCTTGGTATTGAAACCTGACAGATTTTTTTGCTTTGAGTGCACATAAGGGCAACATTTTTGTGTTGGTATATCCCACTAAACCTTATAGCTAATTTCACAGGCCTAGATTTTGCTTGTTTATTTATTATCTTTAATGACACACCTCAGCGCAGACTCTTGGCAAACCTCCAAGGTATAATTCAGTAAAAGTAATTTGGTTACGTATTAAAATAATAACATCCAGATATCTAGCTCTTTAAAATGGAATTAAGATTATCTAGGAGCACTTGGGTGGCCCAGTTGTTGAAGCATCCGGCTCTTGATTTTCGCTCAGGTCATGCCCTCAGTTAGTAAGTTCGATCTTCCACATCAGGCTCTGTGCGGACAGTGCAGAGCCTGCTTGGAATTCTCTGTTGCCCTCTTACTCTGCCTCTTCCCCATAGCATGTTCTGGCTCTCTCTCAAAAATAAATACGTAAACATTAAAAAAAAATTAAGATTATCTAGAATGAATTACCTCAGACAATATTATATGCATTTTTTTCTTTTTTTTTTGGTAATGAAACCCTTGATAAGAATCAGATAATACAGATCTTGAGAGTTTGAAGTTACCAATTTTGGGAGCAGAATTTGGCGCTCCCCTGTCTTTAGTAGGTGTAAGTCCATACGCTTTAACAATTAACCAAGGGCAGGGTGGACTTAGAAAACTCTTTTGGAATGTAAGGGGATAATTTAGGATGCAGATTTTATAGCTGCTTACTCAACTGGCAGACAGGGTCTATTAAAATTACAATCCATTCGAATTATTCTCTCGTTATCCCCCTGCAGCTGCTCATATGTCCTTGTGTATACACAGCAACTTTCAGAGTGCGTTTTGTTTTGTTTTCTTTTTTTTTTACATGATGGCCCCTATGTTACAGTGAATTCTTTATGTGCAATGACCATACTTTGTTAGTTTTTGTATCCTTAGTATTTAGAGTGTACTTAGTACTTAGATAAATAATAGGGCACACAAAATAGTTTGTTGATTCTATGAAAGATTTAAGAAAACTGAAGAAGTTTGATATTCAAAATTATATATAAAATATGTAAAGTTACCGACAAACAATGGATTTATTGCACCTCACCTCTGCCCCATGTTTATCACTTTGCAGTAAGTACAGAATCATAAAAGATTATAAGTAAAGATCACCAGATCACAAACATAATGGCAGACAATGCTAGTTTTCTCCCTATCCACTTTTACCCCCACGTTCTTATGTTTTTAAATTTTTTTTAATGTTTTTATTTATTTTTGAGAGACAGAAAGAGAATGCAAGAAGGGGAGGGTCAGAGAGAGAGGGAGACACAGAAACTGAAGTAGGCTCCAGGCTCTGAACTAGCTATCAGCACAGAGCCTGACACGGGGCTCGAACCCAAGAACCATGAGATCATGACCTGAACCTAAGCTGGATGCTTAACCAACTGAGCCACCCAGGCACCCCTTAACCCCATGTTTTAACAGGGACCTTGGTTTGTGGCTGCCTAGAAAAATGGCTGCATTTCCCAGCCTCCCTTAGAGTAAGAGTGGCCAAGTGACTGAGCTCCAGCCAGTGAAATGCAAGCAGAAGTGGCATGTGTAGATTTTAGGAAGGATCTCTCTTTCCTTCTTCCTTCTTGCTGATGGCAACACCACTACTCTCTGGAGCTCACAGCCACTTGGAACATGACGGGGGAACCACATGTTGAGGATGGTTGAATGACAAGAGGGAAGCCTCGATCTCTGGTGTTTATGGAATTGCCGAATCCGCCTTGGACTTCTTAAGGCGAGAGGAATATCAACTGTCTTTTCTAAGCCACTCTGAGTTTGGATTTTGTTTGTTTGTTTTTATACTTGCAGCCAAACGCAATGTTAGCAGTTGGGGCCATATCTTTAGAAATTCTCCAAATACCGAAGACGAGGCTGAAAGCTTCTCTTCTTGCTCTCATATACTCTGTGTAAATCTTTATTAGAACACTTACTCCAGTTTATTATAATCATATTTTTTAATGTTTATTTATTTTTGAGAGAAAGACAGAGTAGAAGCATGGAAGGGGCTGAGACAGGGAGACACAGAATCTGAAGCAGGCTCCATGCTCTGAGCTATCAGCGCGGAGCCTTACGCTGGGCTCAAACTCATGAACCCTGAGATTGTGATCTGAGCTGAAGTCAGATACTTAACTGACTGAGCCACCCAGGTGCCCTTATAATCATATTTTTTACATAAAACATTCTTTGAAGGCAGAAAGATGTCTTCTTTATGTGTCATTCATCCCTATCCCTGAACTGTAACTAGGATAGTGGATGTGCACATAGTATATCCTCAATAAATGTTTAATTGAACAGTACTGGACTAATGACCTGAACTGAAGTGCCTAATATAGTACCATGGATTTAATTGTACCCTGTGAAAAATTTGATTCAAGATCATGGGACACAGTACAGAGTAGATGCTCATAAACAGTATGTGGAAATGTTAAGTAAATACATACTGCTTACCTCCCACAAGTTACTCAGTATAAATTCATATTTGCTCCGATGTAGTAGTGAATGATTTTTTGTTACAGTTTTGGACACGATAATAGTTTGTGCCAGGGAGCTGCTTTTTTTTTTTTTTAATGTGTGCAGTGGCCAATTAGGATCTTTGTTTGGATCCTTTTATCACAAGGATATAAAACTAATTTAGAGAGCATAACTGATGGACCATATGGAGAAAAAAATTGGTGCCTCTAAAAACACATTCTGTTCTTTCCCTGTGTTCTCTCCTTCAGGGAAGGAACATTGTATTCATCTTTAAACTTATTTTAAAGGTAAAGCATTCAGCTTATCATATGGTTGATTTAATTTTGTCTTTGGTTTATAACATGACTTATCTTAAGAAAAATGTATTTTTTGTGTGTCTTATACCACAGCAAAGCCATTGACCTGGGCAAAGCCATTGACCTGGGCGAAATACATTTGTGAAAAGTCGTATAGACTGGGTACTATAGATACCATTTTATTTCTTTTCTTTCTAGGTTCTTGCAAATTTAAAGTGCATCATTCCAGCAGCAAATCCCCAGCGGTCTTGTCTCCTTGGCCTACTCATTACCGTTCTGAAATCTGGAGAAGAATCCTCCCCAGGACTCCTCCCTAAATCGCTGCAATGTCTGTGTCTAATTTATCATGGTAAGTGAATCACTTTCTAACCTTAAATCCAGATCCATGCATACCATGAAGCAATACTTGGTGAGAAAGTTGTATTGTCAGAACCGGAGCAGAGAATGAACCTGAAAAATCTGGTTTCCACAGATTGCTGTCCTGTGTTAAGGTAAGGAGGGCTCCCTAGTGTGGAAATTTTAGCACTTCCAGCATTGTGGTAGCTCCAGACTCCAGAAAGGGTTTAAGCCTTTTATGAATCCCAGAAACATACCATGCCTTTCTTTCCTGACACCGAGGGGAGAGATAAGTAGGAATTCAATACTCATTTGGTGGTCCTAGCCACAGTTCTGTTTCCTAGAGAAGTCCGTTCCCAGCCTGTAAGGGTGGGATACATCTTTCCTCATCAGCGCTTTTCTTACGGCTCCTATATCAACATATCTACCCAAACTAAACTGAATAGAATTCCAATATGGAAGAGAAAATTCCCCTGTACCTTCAGATCTCCAAAAGAATGGCATTCTGAATAATCTTTGACTCCCAGTTCATATTTCAGTGCTGTTTGTAATTTAAAATAAGAAATATGCAATTTTTGGGGGGGGCATATAATCAACAATTTGAAAATTATTAAAAAAAGATAAAAATAATAAAAATAAGGGATTTATAAATGAAAAAAACAAAACAACTATCCAAGCGGTCCTCCCAGCTTTTAAATACCTGACATAAGAAAATTACCTCTGTACATATTAAAAGAAACTTCCTTGCTCTTGTACTTGTAGGCCTGACATTTGAATAAAATACATGTACAGTACTTTGGTCCTTTCATACAGAAACTCAAAAAGAAATACGCTGGAAATATCCAAGTTTCTAGGAAACTATGCAGTGCCAGTCAGGTAAGGAGAGTGGTAGGGATTTATTATAAGAATTACATGGTAACGCACAACAGATGTTTCACAAGTCTTCCTGTTCAGTAAACAATTACCGGGGAAGGCAATCACTATGTTGATGTTGGTTGAGATAGACAAATGGATGTACAAAATCAATTACGGGACATCTGTGGACAGGTCACAGGCAACAGGTTCCAGGCCATGATCCGAGGGAAAGAATTGTTGCTAGTAGCAGTGGTAATTAACAGGAGACACGAAGAGACACACAGAGTTGAATGTATAGCACAAAGAGGGAAATGGTGTGATACCGAGGGATATTGGAAGGATTATCTTCTCTGATAATCGTCTTTGAGCTGTTTGTTTATGTTTTTATAAGATTCATATATAATATATAAAAAATATATATAATTATACAAGTGTATATATAGCATTTTAAAACATCCATTTCAAAACATTCAGTTTTCATGACATGGAAGCTAAGTAAATATTATCAAAAGGGAACATTTGCATGGCCCTTTTTTAGACACTTTGTGGATGTTGACCCACCTACCCCTCACACAACTGTATTAGAGATGTGATATTGCTATCTGCATTACTACCAGTGGAAAATTTAGGCACTGAAAGTTAAGTTGAAAGGTGCCCAGTATGCCACAGCCACTCAATAGCAGAGTTAGGAAATGAATGCCGGCAGTTCATTGGTGCTCCTCGCTGCTGAACTACCCATATAAAAACCAATACTACGTGAGCAAAGCAATACTCTTGCTGTGTATGTGTAGCTTCAAGGTGCTCACCTTAGTTCCCATTTCCAACCAGAATTTCCCCCTCATTTCCTCAAATACAGATAATCCTGGAGCCTCTCCTGGAAGGAAGTGTATCTTTATACCTGGGCACACCATCAGGGAGTAGACTTGTATTGAGGGTAGAGTGTGGGGGCAGTGGATGAGCCCCCTAATTTCCTAGAGGAGGTGAACCTCCAAAATTGTGTAAGATGAGCTACCTAAACTACAAAATACAAAAATCTTAGTTCATCGAGTCATGTTACCGGCTAGGAGTCGTCAGGTTTTCATCCTGGTACTGAAGAAGCACAGCAGAAAGACGTCAGCACTTTGCTATAATTCCACTAAAATGGCTCTTCAATTGCCCATTTCATAGAGACCCTCCGTTACTAAATCTAGTACTTTCGACTCCCCCTAGCTTTACCATACCCCTAGCTCCCATAATATTAGTGTTACAGTTACATATGTTAACCAGTATTCAGAGAGACATCCTAGCGTGTCTTAACTGATTTTGTAAAATGCCATCTTTTTGACCCAAATTGGTTTTCATTGTGATGCCCGAGCACATTTCAGCCTTTGTTCACAGTACCTTAAAGACCGTGGCACCTGGCAGAGGTGAAGGTAATTGAACCCACAGCAAGTATGGGAGAAAGAAGACACTAGATGAATGAAAGTAAAAAGTCAAGTAGCCAGGCAAAATCTATTGAGCATTGGTAGTTTGCCATGTCCTGTGCTGAATACAGGGATGCAGTCTTAATAAAAAGTAACGACTCCTCTTATAGGAGCTCATCTCTTAGCCAAGGAGACAGAGTAATCAAATAACTGATTTAATGTGGTAAGTGCTCTGAAAGGTATGGCCAGGGTATTTGGGGAAATAAAATGGTTTTTTTTTTTCCTATGCGGGAAGAAATGGCTTATTTTTCAGGAATGCAAATGCATCTCTTGCATTTACTCCTAAAAATAAAGCAGTATGCTAATTACAAATATTCAAACACTATAGAAAAGTAGAAAGCTGAAATAACAAATGACCAAAACCCTACCATACATAGACAGCCACTATTAAAAATGCAGAGGTATTTTCTTTTCTACATATTCTCACACGCATTTGCAAAACGACTCAAACCATGCATGATATTTTGCCGTCGTCTGTTTTCACTGTATAATTCTATGGCTGTCTCTCTGTTGGAGATAGAATGCCATCATCACAGGTAAAGGCTGGGTGACATTGTATGGTAGTAATGTTTATTTCACTCATCTGGATTGGACCTTTGTATGTTTTCTAATTTTCACTTTTTGCTGTTGTAAATACTTCTGTCATGAGGAAAAGTATTCAAATACTGGTGAGTCACAAGGTTCTGTGTATGCAGGGCACCTGGTGAGGCCCTGGCTGTTTAACCTCCCTGGATTGCAGACATCAAGGCTATGGAGAAAATATATGTTTCTGAGAAAGTATCTTATCAACTCATATTCTTTTTTTACTTTAGAAAATTAGCTGTCATATATGCTAACCTCCCTCATAAACACTGAAAATGTGCTAATTGTCAAGGAAATATTTACTTACAGCTGATTAATAGAATTTTATCAGAAGTCAACAAAACATCCCATCATGGATGCCCACAGATTGAAAGTATAGCAAAGTCTGAATTGTGTGTGCTGTTGATGTATTGACTAAATTTAGAAGTGGTAAGTGCTCTTCATTGGATATGTTTATAGTGTAAAATGCTATTGTGAAGGTTGGCAAGATCAATAAAACTCGGGTAGGGGATGACAACAAATTTGAGTTATCTTCTTTATCCAAAGTAATAGTGTGTTAGAATCCTAGAAATGAAAAAGATGCAAAATTAGAAGTGTATAGGCTTTTCTTTGGCAGATTATCCACATTAGAATGTTTTTATTTAAGTTCTTTTTTAATGAATAAGTGAAGAAGTGAATCACTCTGTACCGTTCTTTGGTACCTGCATCTAGGAGAAAAAAGAGATTCTGGAGGGACAGAAGCAGTCTGTCTATAGGGAAGAATCAGAATCTTTTCTCCAAGGTTGCCTTAACCACTCTTCTGGGAACCACTTTTCCACCACCATTAAATGGCAGCCTCTCAGGGGCAGTATTTGCAATGGCACAGGGAATAGAGACATGAATTATCTCTTTTTGAAGGGAGTGGAACCCACAGTGGGGAAAATGCAGATAAGTAGAAAGACCGCACTGGGAAATTTTTACCCTGAGTTGTATAGTAAATGGTAAAAGTCATAATTGTTAACAGACTATTATTGGTAGACACAGAGAGAGAGAGAGAGAGAGAGAGAGAGAAGGTTAGACATAAATATAAAGCTAATGTTTCTAATTGAAAAAAAAAAAGGGCAAGGCTTTCTGAGTGATAGGAAAAGCTTAGGTGGTGAGATACTGTATTTTCCAGTATGGTAAAGTAAATGCATTGAATGACTAACTAGTATACTAAGGTGCTAGGAAGAGACGAGGTTTTTGAGCCTAAAATTTAGGAATCCTCATGTAAGTGGGGATGCTCAACTTTAAAAAAAAAAGTCGATCCAGAACACAGAAGAGTAAGTTGAGTTTAGATTGAAAATAAAGAGCAAATGAGGTAAAAGAGAATGAGAAGAGAGAATAAAATAGCCAAAATGAAAATTCAAGGTGGATAAAAATATGTTTCCAAAATCACAATTGGATGAAAGTCAGTTTACCAAATTCTGAAGAGTTTCAGTATCTCTCTCTCTTCATAATATGCCTTTTCAAATATTCATTATTGAACTTACTCCAACTTCATTATCGGCGTGCCTGAGTGGTTCCGTTGAGCATCCCATTCTTGATTTCAGCTTACTTCATGATACCAGGGTGGTGGGACCAAGTACCATGTCAGGCTCTGTGCTGGGTGTGGAGCCTGCCTGAGATTCTCTCTCTGTCATCCTCTGTGCCTCTTTCCTGCTTATGCTGTCTCTCTCTCGCTCTCTCTCTCTCTCAAATAAGATTTAAAATTAAAATTTTTAATGTTTTTTATTTATTTTTGAGAGACAGAGAGAGACAGCGTGAGCAGGGGAGGGTCAGCGAGAGAGGGAGACACAGAATCTGAAGCAGGCTCCAGGCTCTGAGCTAGCCATCAGCACAGAGCCTCAAGCGGGGCTTGAACCCACGAACCATGAGATCATGACCTGAGCTGAAGCCAGACGCTTAACTTACTGAACCACCCAGGTGCCCCAAGATTTAACATTTTTAAAAATTTAAAGAAATTCCTTCATTATTAATGCAATTAATCCAATTTTGATTTGGGCTTGATGCTTTAAATAAACACATGATATGTTTAGTATCCCTGATCATGTTTGTCTTTGAGCTAGGTGCCTTCAGAAATGGCTTTTTAAAAATTAAACATTTATAGGAAACCTGGATATTTTTTCTGCATATATCAACTTCAAATTCTTTCTCCTTGAATAACCAAGTAATTCATCAAACAGAATATTTTTTTTCTTAAACGTTAGTGCCAACTAGACACAAATCACATTTTGAAGAAAACTGCTAAGTCTTGGGCAGCTTAGAGGAGTTTGTTTTCTTGTGAAGTTAATGAGTTTGAGGTTGCAGGTTCATTTCCCACAGAGACCAATTAGTTCTACTGTCTTCTCTGGCCAAAGCTTATACCTGTGACCTTGACCAAGCCTCCTTCCCAAACTTGCCATTGGCCAAAAGTCATTAGAAACAGGTGATTGATTATCAGCAAGTCACAGTCAGTATTGAGAAAATATGTATACACTAAAGCCATGTGCTCTTCAGCGTTTGATAATGGGCCATATGATCTTCCTTTTGCATATCATCCAGGTCTGTATACATGCTTTGAAATATGTCTTTTCATCATTCCCAGGGGAATCATAGTGTACTTTCTTGTGAAAGAACTATAGTGAATTATTATGACAATATTTCCTTAGACTGTAAAAAATTTAACATAAGACTGGGCAGTCCATTTCAACCCTTAAGGCTAGAGCTATAAAACACTAGCCCTTTTTGGACTTGAATAGTTAAGATAAAGGCCAGTGAGTGGTCTATGAAATAATCTTCGTTATTAAAAGTTATATAGACTGAGGCATGTTCTTAATAGCATGATCAAGATTAAATTTTTTGTAATCTTAAGCATCGTTTGCCATCGGTGTATAAAATTTTCACTGATGATGTCATCCTGGTATATATTCCCCATTGTGTTCTTTTGTTCGTTTGCTTATTGAATTTTATTTTTGATTTGTTTTTATTGTGAAGCGAGTTTGCCTTGATTTTAAAACTATTGCAATGTAATTAAGAAAAAAAATTTCAACTCAATCAGATGGTCACCGAAACAGATGTTTTCATTTATACTTGGTTTTATGTTCTTTTTTTAAAGAATAGTTTTGTTGTTACAAGTTTTATAGGAATTTAAAAATAATCCCTGTGAAGTTAAAGAGATTAGTAGAGTTTAATTTGATCTAGGCCAGCAGCACATTATTTTTATGTAAATTAGAAAATATTTTCTTACATTTATGTTCTTTCATGTCTTCATTCAACAAACATTTTTGAGTGCCTACAAGATGCAGTTTTCAGTGCTGTGAATGGAACAGAATGATAAATGCAGCAGACTTTCTCTGCCCCAACTCTCATTAAGCTTATATTCTAATGCTGAAGACAGAAACAGAATAAACAGGTATTTTTTGCAATATTAGATAGTGATAAATATTTTGAAGGATAACCAAGCAGAGTAAAAAGAGTGAGGTGTGGGGAATTGGTCAAGAAAAGCATCTTGAGCAAGGTGACAACATTTAAGCAGAGAGGGAATAAGTGATAGAAGTCTGAGTAGAAAACCATTTCAGGCAGAGAAACAGGAAGGACAAAGGGCATAAGACTAAAATGTGCCTGTTGTGTTTGAGGAAACTTCAAGGAAACTAGTTTGGTAGAAACAGACCGCAGAGGGGAGAGTGCCAGGAACTGAGCTGTGAGGGTGTCAGGGGGACATGTTGAGCATGAGAAAGACTGGATTATACTCTAGATGTGATAGGATAGGAAACTGCCCTCACTGGCCACATTACAGGTGAAAATTCATATAAAATATAAATTCAGTGAAATTCAGTAATAGAAAGAATTGAGTGTTGAGAGCAGATTCTTGATCTTATTTCTATTTCAAAAACCTCTCTGTGATCATCAGATTTTATGAAAGCAATTCATATTTTAGTCTTAATACAAACGCTCAGCAGATATGATTAATAAGATGTAATAATGAAAGAAAAAAGTAAGTTAATGAAAAACCATTTTCATGAATATAACCTGTGTCTTCTTATCATCCATTTGAAAAGATTCGACAAATCTGATATTTCTGAATAATTAGGGACATGATATAAAAGATATTTCATCAATAGAAATATTCTATCTTCCATTAAGGAGTTTTACAGAGATCAATGAATGTTTTTGGAAATTGTGGAAATTAAGAATGTATTATCAATTATCCAGTTTATATTTCACATTTATTTTTAAATCTTTCACCTCCATAAACTTTAAACCTAATTTCAATATATAAACATAAAAGCGAATTAAGCAGTGAAATGTTGCCTCTATACTGGTTGTTTAATGTACGTGTAGTTTTATTGAGGGGCCAGAGGTAAAAGAGCATCTGCCTATGTGCTAACATGTGTTTTAGAATACTGCCATATTATTCTCATGACTTCTTCCTTGGGGGGAAAAGCATCTTTATTCTAAGACTATTACCTCTATCCACCTTTGCTGATAAAATACAGTTTCTTTTATGGCACCGATTATACATAGAAGTTAGGTTATTTCTCTTCGTCTTTACCCAGCAAAATAAAAGTTGGAAACAAAACATTGAGCCCACTCCTCTCCTAGCTTGTGTGTGTGTGTGTGTGTGTGTGTGTGTGTGTGTGTGTATGTGTGTGTGTGTGTGTGTGTGTGTGTGTGTGTATGTGTGTGTGTGTTTTAATTTAATTGGACTATAAAATGAAAAAGTCTGGAACTTCTAGTGGACTGGGAATTATTTCAAACCAGCTCCAATTCAAGATATTACTTGTCAATGGTACATGTTCCAGATCACAGAAGAAATCATTCATGGATATCTTCCACCTTCATTTGGCAGTATGGGTTATAGATTCAGTAATTGAGAAAACTTAGGAATGACTTTATTGCCTGCATTGGGTTTAAATGGCCTTACAAGCTTATAGTAATTCTTCCTTATTTGACCTAGGCAGTCCCTGCCTGTGTAAGAGGGGCGGCTACCCATCCTTCTTCCTTGGATGCATCATTACCATGTGTTGTCCAGGAAGTCTCTCTTCAGGCTTATAATCACTTCTCTCCTATTTATTTTAGTCACGATTAACATTTATGCCCTTCCTTCTCTTTTTAATAACTTCATCTTCTTTATCAGGTAGTGTTTATGTTTTCCTATTGGTATTTCAGCACACTCGTTTTTTGTTATGGGTAAAATCAGTTCATTGCTCAATGCTATTTGTCAATGCAACTCCCAAGTAATATGAATATTTGTATCTCATAATAAGTAGACCTGAGCCTTTCTGTGTGCTTCGATGGCCCAGAATTTGGAAAGTGCAGTGTGTTCACATCCATATTTACAGAGGTCACATAAGTGACATTTGGTCAGTTCAAACTATTAATTATAGATACCAAGTTGAACGCAAGTGAAAATCTTCCTTTCATCTAGGTCTGCTGATAGAACGGTGCTTGAATTTATAAGTTCAGTGCTAAGTTAGTATTCGGAGCACCCCAGCCACAGCAACAGAGACAGAATGACCTCCCCAGAAAGAACCAGGTGCCCCAGGCCTCCCATGGCAGCTGGGAACTTGCGGTAGAAAGCTCAAGGTCTGCGACATTTACCATCTTTTCTGACTGATAAATTTCACGTAGGAGGGCTGTTATTGTTCCCGATGGCTTCGCAGCTTTATGCACACTGGTTTCGTAGATTCCTGCTGTAATCGAAAATTGGTTTTACTCCAAGTTTGACAAAAAAATTAGGTTAGGTTAACTACTGTTCGGTTTCAGATTACTGATACAGAGTGCTTTCATGAATATGACAGACAAAGTTGAAATTCAAACTAAGTGGTGTCCCTGAGTGCATTTTCATTTAGACATTTTCCCTGAGGTTTTTATAATATCATGCAATTGCATTCAGATACAGAAATTGCGTAGGATCAGGCTCACTGAAATTTTGGTGATCCTTTCAATCTGTAATATTCATTTTAGCATTTTCTCCCCTTTTGAAGTTTTAATTTAAATTCTAGTTAGTTAGCATACAGTGTAATATTAGTTTCAGGAGTAGAATCTAGTGATTCATCACTTACATACAAAACCCAGTGTTCACTACAAGTGCCCTCCTTAATGCCCATCACCCACTTGGCCCCTCCCCCCACCTCCCCTTCAGCAACCCCTCAGTTTATTCTTTATAGTTAAGAGTCTGTTTTCTGGCTTACCTCTCCCTCTCTCTTTCTTTCTTTTTTTTAGTATTTTAATGGAAACTAGCTTGATATTTGAAGTGACTGTAAAGATGATGATATGAAAAGATTGAAAAGGTATCTATTAATTTTCTTGCAGGGTGAGAGCACTCATCTTGTTTATTACTTTTAAGTACTTATAAACTGAGTAAGAGAAAGTAATTTTCTTGAAGTGAGAATTTGCTTAATATCCTTCCATATTGTTTCCATGTTCGGTGTTTGGAGAATAAAACAGACATATAAAATGCTTATTACATTTAGAGGTTGTAAATGTGATCGATTGAAGGTCAGCACTGAGTTATAGCTGTTCACGAAAAATGTGTGAGAGATACAGGAAACTTCAGCTTCGTGGTTAGAATGTGTCTGGACAGCCACCCAGTGGGACGGGGATGAGGTCATTCTACACGTTGCCTGCCAGCACTTGATACTCATCAGGTGCTTTGTATTCCTGAGTGACTGAACATTCCCCAGACTGATTCCCCCTCGGATCCCCAGCTAGGCATTGTAATTGAGGGTGTATGTATAGTATGGGTGGGAAGATTTGGCTTAAAAAACATCTTCCAGGAGAAAGGAGATGATGTGATCTGACTGTCATAAGGTTATTTTGTGTCTGAAGTATGCAGACAGTGGTCCCTGGGCACTGAAGAGTTTTATGTATATATTTTCAGCTCTGGATTAGAGCTCTGGCTAAGGTGAGACCTTTCCTGGTATCTAAGGAAATAAAACAGCCCTGGTTCTATTCTGTACTGTTGATTTTTTAACCTCTGTACTTGGGAGAAATTTCCTCAGGTCCATGTCCTGTCACCTTCTGCCTTTTCTAACTGTCTCTTAGTCTTTTCTCATCATCATAAATTATTGGCTGACGCTGACAGGACATATGCCTAAAATCATAGAATGTTATCTGGGAAGGAAATGGTGAGGTCACAGAGGGTGTTGGTTACAAAGTTGAGCTTCATGGACAAGGGCCAGTCAGTAGCAAAGCATTCTGTTACAAAATAAAAGAGGAAAATTACATATTGGTCTGGTTTTGCTAAATTTCTTTCTTTAGTCTGAAATGATATAGCATGATTACTTGGTATTAAGATGGTCTTTCTTTTATGAGATGAAGGTGACAATAAACAATAATTACTGTCCCTAATTGGTAAAATCAGAAGTTTAGCCCAAAAGTCCAATTTTAATTTTCAAATTTATGCTTCTATAGGTTTAAGAATCTCGAATTACTCATCCAGTTTGACTAATTACCCAAACCATGAATCCCATCTTTAGAAATCCTTACAAGTAGCAACCCAGACTTTCCTCAAAACCCTTCCTATGAGTTCTCAGACTTTATTATGATCTTGAGCTTTTCTAATTATAACAAGTTTTCTCTTACATTGAATCTAAGGCTACTACCTTAGTTATCACTTTTCTTAATTTTTATTTCACCAAATGCTACATGTACTATATCTAAAAAGAACATTTTCCTAAATGTCTTCTGAAGACTACTGATTTCGTGGTATATGTTAACAGGTATGTGAGGAAAGCTGTGGGGAGAGGGGAACACAATCAAGTTATTTTGGGGAAGCAGTAATTCAAACAGTAGATTACTTAATTTCAGTACCACAAATTCTTTATTTGGCAGATTCATTTAGTAAATCTTTATTGAGCATTTACTGCATGGCAGGAAGTGTTCTATATTCTTTTCTCCAGTGACTCTTCTCCAGTATGTATCTACATCAGAGATATTTAAGAGGAAGTTACAATAATCTGGGTTTTCAAAATTTAGACTGTGGAATCTTATTTTCTTTCTTGTAGTTGCTGTTATTTGGGAGAGCACTAAAATTATTAGATACGAGTTATCCTCTTCCCCTCATCTCCCTTTCTTGTAAGTTTCTCAAACTAAACCTGTTGATTCTTTTAACCTTTATTTAGTTACATGATTTCTAGACCCTCCTACTCTAGTCTAGACATGCCTTAGTTTGTCTTTAATTCTGTTGAAAATATGACATTAACACAAAAACCAGGTTTGGTTTGACCTAGCATAGCATAGGACTGCTACCTTCTTATTTATTTATTTCTTTTTTTGGCTGTATATTCCTATAAGTACAAGAGGAGCTCATTTTTGTCTTGTTGTCAGTTTCATCATGTGGATATCAAATATGAGCTCAAATTCCATAATGAGCACATATCTATATCAAGCTTCATCTTGTTAGAGCTAGCCCATCAACCCTCTCTTTTTAAAATCTTTCTGGACGTTTGTTCATTGGACTTTCAAGAAGCTACCCACTCAAGTCTATCTTAAGTAGGGACAGGTTATTGTAGGAATCGCTTTAGAATAATGAGGACATGTATCTCAGCCACAGTCAAGCTTTCTGTGCTGTAGGAACAGCAGCACAAGAAAGTGTCAGGGGAACACTGGACAGCTGTACCATTGGGCCACACAGAATTGAGGATGTGATCAGAAACGGAAGGCCAGTTGGGATGCAGTGATGCGCTAGTGACTGTCATCTCATTGCCTCCAGGAGCAAAACGTTATTGATCCCTCTTTCTATTCTTTGGTAATAGTCTGATTTACCTGTGACTTTCTTTGTGACCTTCCAATTTTGCACCTGCTCCCCTGGCCGGGGTCTCACCATATAATTTAAGCTCAAGCGTTGGCACATTCGGTATACTACAGTCTTGTGCAGTAGCTTCCCAACAGTCAAGCAGTCCTTGTGCTGGGGCAGTTCTAATCTACCATATGGCTCATGGCACAGGTTTGATTTTTGAATATAACTTTATTTGAGCTTATCAGGATAAATTAATCATTAAAAATCGTAAGTAAACTAAATAGATCAGTATAGAATACTGAATGGTTCTTTTTAAAAAAAAGTTTTAAATGTCCACTGATTTTTGAGAGAGAGAGAGAGAGGAAGAGAGAGAGAGAGCAGGGAGGGGCAAAGAGAGAGGGAGAATCGGAAGCAGGCTGTAGGTTCTGAGCTGTCAGCACAGAGCTTGATGTGGGGCTCGGCTCAAACCCATGAACTGCTAGATCAGGATGTGAGCAGAAGTCGGACACTTAACCAACTGAGCCACCCAGGTGCCCCTAGTATAGAATACTGAATGCTTCTTAAAGTGTGGTCCCTGGGCTAGCAGAATGAGCATAAGCCGAGACTTTGTTTTAGGCTCCACCCCAATCCGATGGAATCAGAAATTCTGGGGATGGGATCCAGCAGTCTGCATTTATCGCGGCCTCCAGGTGCAAGCTCCAGTTTGAGAACAGATGGTATAAAATCATCTCTTTGGAGTCTGGATTTATACTGTGATTGCCAAAAATAATGACTGAGTATAATTGATATGCAGAGATTTTTCTGATAATATTTAACTAACAGTTTCAACAGCTTTTTAAAGTTGCTTTATAAAAAAATTTTTTAAATGTTTTTTATTTATTTTTGAGAGACAGAGAGCGTGAGCAGGGGAGCGTCAGAGAGAGGGAGACCCAGAATCTGAAGCAGACTCCAGGCTCTGAGCTGTCAACACAGAGCCTGATGTGGGGCTCGAACCCACAAACTGTGAGATCATGACCTGAGCCGAAGCCGGATGCTTAACCAACTGAGCCACCCAAGTGCCCCTAAAGTTGCTTTTTGACACAAGGATAACATTGGCAGCATGTAAGATCACATTTTTTTCTGTTAGCTGTGGTATCCAGTTGATGTAAACTTTGGACCTTTTTTTTTTTTTTTTGGTATACAAATTAAAAACAATAATTCTTATTCCTTAGTGTTTAAAACTAAGAGGAGTGTGTGCTGCTGGAGACCATTCCTGCCCATTCTGGTTTTCATGTTATTTAAAAATGTGTATAACAGGGGCACCTGGGTGGTTCAGTTGGTTAAGTGTCCGGCTTCGGCTCAGGTCATCATCTCACGGTTCATGGGTTCGAGCCCCTCAACGGGGTCTGTGCTGACAGCTTAGAGCCTGTAGCCTGCATCAGAGTCTGTGTCTCCTTCTCTCTGCCCATCCCCAACTGGCTCTCTGTTTCTCAAAATAAAATAAAGACATAAACATTTAAAAATATATATAACAGCTATGTTGAAATACAATTCATATGTCATGAATACACTCATTTCAAGTGCGTGATTCAGTAACTTTTGGTATATTCACAGGTGTGCACTCATCACCACGATCAATAGAACATTTTCATCAGCCCCAAAAGAAATCCCGTACCCACGAGCAGTCATTCCCCTTTCCCTCTCTTTTGTAACTCCTCATTAGCCACCTGCAACCACTGATCTACTTTCTGTGTTCATGAATTTGCCTATTGTAGACATTTGATATAAACGGCATCATCTAATATATGACCTCTTGTAACTAGCTTCTTTCACTTCACGTAATACTTTTCCGGCTCATCCATGTTGTAACCAGCGTCAGTACTCCTTTTCATTATTCCAAATCATTCCAAATCATATTCCATTGAATAGATATACTATATCTGAATATAGAATGTATTTTATATAGAAATATAAATTATTTATCCATTTATCAATTGATGGACACTTGGGTTGTTTCCACATTCTGGTTAAATAGTACTGCTGTGAACACACATGTACAAGTTTTTGGAAGGACATTATTTTCATTTATCATTGTGTATAATTAAGAGTGGAATTGCTGGGTCATATGGTAAGTCTGTATTTTATTTCTTGAGGAACTGACAGACTGTTTTTCAAAGTGACTATGTCATTTTACATTGCCACCAGCAGTGTATGAGTGTTCTAATTTCTCCATGTTTTTCTCCATATTTGTTATTATGTGCCTTTTTAAAAATAGTTTATTTTCAAATTGGTTTCCATACCACACCCAGTGCTCTTCCCCACAAGTGCCCTCCTCCATCACCACCACCTCTTTCCCCCCTCCTCCTTCCCTTTCAATCCTCAGTTCATTTTCAGCATTCAATAGTCTCTCAAGCTTTGCGTCCCTCTCTCTCCCCAACTCTCTTTCCCTCTTCCCCTCCCCCTGGTCCTCCATTAGGTTTCTCCTGTTCTCCTGTTAGACCTATGAGTGCAAACATATGGTATCTGTCCTTCTCTGCCTGACTGACGTCGCTTAGCATGACACCCTCGAGGTCCATCCATTTTGCTGCAGATGGTCATATTTCATTCTTTCTCATTGCCTTGAATTACTCTGTTGTGTGTGTGTGTATACATATACACACACCACATCTTTTTTTTAATAGTTTATTGTCAAATTGGTTTCCACATAACACCCAGTGCTCTTCCCCACAAGTTCCCTCCTCCATTACCACCACCTCCCTTTCCCCTCCCCCTCCCCCTTCAACCCTCGGTTTGTTTTCAGTATTCAGGAGTCTCTTATGTTTTGAGTCCCTCTCTCTCCCCAACTCTCTTTCCCCCTTCCCCTGCATAGTCCTCCATTAGGTTTCTCCTTTTAGACCTATGAGTGCAAACATATAGTATCTGTCCTTCTCTGCCTGACTTATTTCGCTTAGCATGACACCCTCAAGGTCCATCCACTTTGCTATAAATGGCCAGATTTCATTCTTTCTCATTGCCATGTAGTACTCCATTGTATATATATATACCACATCTTCTTGATCCATTCATCAGGTGATGGACATTTAGGCTCTTTCCATGATTTGGCTATTGTTGACAGTGCTGCTATGAACACGGGGGTACATGTGCCCCTATGCATCAGCACTTCTGTATCCCTTGGATAAATCCCTAGCAGTGCTATTGCTGAGTCATAAGGGAGTTCTATGGATAGTTTTTTGAGGAACCTCCACAGTGTTATCCAGAGCAGCTGTACCAGTTTACGTTGCCACCAACAGTGTAGGAGGGCGCCCGTTTCTCCACACCTTCGCCAGCATCTATAATCTCTTGATTTGTTCATTTTAGCCACTCTGACTGGTGTGAGGTGGTATCTCAGTGTGGTTTTGATTTGTATTCCCTGATGCTGAGTGATGCTGAGCATCATTTCATGTGCCTGTAGGCCATCTAGATGTCCTCTTTGGAGAAGTGTCTGTTTATGTCTTCGGCCCATTTCTTCACTGGATTATTCATTTTTTGGGTGTGGAGTTTGGTGAGTTCCTTGTAGATTTTGGATGGTAGCCCTTTATCTGATATGTCATTTGCAACTCTTTTCCCATCCCATCAGTTGCCTATTAGTTTTCTTGATCATTTCCTTTGCAGTGCAGAAGCTTTTAATCTTGATAAGGTTACAATAGTTCATTTTTGCTTTCATTTCCCTTGCCTTTGGGGATGTGTTGAGTAGGAAATTGCTGTGGTTGAGATCGAGGAGACTGTTTCCTACTTTCTCCTCGAGGTTTTGATGGTTTCCTGTCTCACATTTAGGTCCATCAGCCATTTTGAGTTTATTTTTGTGTATGGTGCAAGAAAGTAGTCTAGTTTCATTCTTCTGCATGTGGTGCCCAGTTCTCCCAGCACTACCTGCTAAAGAAGCAGTCTTTTTTCCATTGGATACTCTTTACTGCTTTGTCAAAAATAAATTGGCCATACATTTGTGGGTCTAATTCTGGGTTCTTTTTTCTAATCCATTGGTCTATGTGTCTGTTTTTGTGCTAGGACCATACTGTCTTGATGATGACAGCTTTGTAGTAGAGGCTAAAGTCTGGGATTGTGATGCCTCCTGTTTTGGTTTTCTTCTTCAATATTACTTTGGCTATTTGGGGTCTTTTGTGGTTCCATATAAATTTGAGGATACCTTGTTCTAGCTTTGAGAAGAATGCTGGTGCAATTTGATGGGGATTACATTGAATGTGTAGATTGCTTTGGGTAGTAATGACATTATTCACCTTTTGAATATAGCCATATTTATTGGGTATGGGTAGTACCCCTGTGGTTTTGAATTGTACTTCCCTCATGATTAATGATGTGATATTAAGCATTTTTTGAATGTTTACTGGCTAATGCTATTGGCTATTGGAAAAATGCTGTTTAGATCCTTTGCCAATATTTTAATTAGGTTATTTGATTTTTTAAGTTATAAAAGTCATATATTACAAATTATGAAATATATATACTATAAAAGTTAATATATATGAGATATATATAATAACATAATATATAATCACATATTATCAGATATGTGATTTCATTAGTTTCTATTTTGATAAGGGCTTCAAAGACTAGATATAATTTCTGTATATGGAGAGAGATTAATAAGAGATTTAAAAATATGAATTTTTTTGCAGTGAAACACAAAGTAGCAATGGTCACTGCTATGATAATTCAACATGAAATTTATCTTTAAAGATATTTAAGATATTTAATTTTGTTTTAAGTTTAAGAGAAAACCAATGCCTAATTTTATTTTTTAATGTTTATTTATTAAAAATTTTTAAAAATATTTATTTCTGAGAGAGGGAGAGAGACAGAGCATGAGCAAAGGAGGGGCAGAGAGAGAGGGAGACACAGAATCCAAAGCAGGCTCCAGGTTCTGAGCTGTCAGCATGGAGCCTGACGTGGGGCTCGAAGTTGTGAACTATAAGATCATGACCTGAGCTGAAGTCAGATGCCCAACCGACTGAGCCATCCAGGCACCCTAAATGTTTGTTTATTTATTTGTGTGTGTGGGGGGGATGGGCAAAGAAAGAAGGAGACAAAATCTGAAGCAGGTTCCAGGCTCCAACCTGTCTGCACAGAGCCCAATGCAGGGCTCAGACTCACAAACTGTGAGATCATGACCTGAGTCGAAGTCAGAGGCTTAACTGACAGAGCCACCCAGGTGCCCCACCAATGTATAATTTTAAAGGAAAGAGAGTTTCCAAAAGGAATACAGCTACAAGCTATTTTAAATGTGAAGGTTAGGATTTTAGTTATTGGTGATACAGGAAAATAGTTTGTAAGAATGGGGCAAGAATGATAGTGCTCTCCGCTTACGTGTGACAGAGAGGAAAACAGTAGAGATTTGCTTACTTATATTAGACTGTGATAAGCAGGAGAGAGCAGGCTTGGTCATGAGGTGGACTCAGGATCAAGGGAGAAGAAAGTCTTTAGATTGGAAATATTTAGGTGAATTTGAGGCGATGGAAAATGAAGTGTGTGGAGAGGGAACAGTTGATGGAACATAAAGGAGAGGGTGAGGGCAGACTCTTAATGAAGCAGGGCAGGGCAGAGTAGCAGGCGCTGGGAGAACAGTCCTATAATTGCTGTCAGGCTGTATCTGGAAGCTCCTTGACCCTCTCATTGTGGGATCCAAACAAACAGGTCATATCTGTACTGTTCACATCATGTACTGTTGATCTGAATGAGATTTCTCCCTCTCATTCACATTTCCTCATAATATATTCATCTGAAGTTTCCATGAAATCATCAGGGTTGATTTGTTCAGGAAGAGATAATTCTTATTATAGAATATGCTGTATTACTGAATTTTTTTTACAGTGACATTCTATTTAAGACAAGCTTTTAGTTAAAAAATTCACCTGATTTTCCTTACAATCCAGTATTTCAGTAGCCTAAATATATCTGTAGTCATGCCACAACTCCAGGTGGCATATCGATGTGTGAAATGATTACTAATTTTAATCTCTTAGCTGAAGCAAAATTAATAAACAATAACCCAGGCATTTCTTTCTAAATTATGAGCTTCCCTCAAATGATTTTCTCTTTGTTTTTATGGTTTCTATGTAAAGCTTTCCTGTCGATATGATATCACTCTCTGGAGAACAATGTATGGAAATTAAACTTTTAACTTACTCAAAATCTGGAGACCCAGCCTTAAGTTAAGTCCTGGCTCTGCACTAATTATCTGTGTCTTTGGTCCAGTCACATTCTCTGTGAACACTTTGTTTCTTCATGGTAAAATTAAACCATTCCATTGAAATGAAATTGAAAGTCCCGTCCAGCTTTGTTAGTTGGTGAGTCTTTACAGAAGTTTGTAATTGCATTTTCTCTCTCTGTTTACTAATCTCCCTCCCTGAGTTTAATAGACAGCATTCTGATTTAAAGATATAACATACCACCTATTTACTCATTGCTGATTTTTTCAATTGATTGTAAATCCTTCAAATAGAAACCCTTATAATGTTCCCATTACTTGAATACTTTCATGTAATGTTGGTCGAGACCTGCTTGCCAGGCTGGCGCAGGCTCAGGACACCCCAGCAGCATCTACGTACTTACTGGGGCCTTGCACTCCTTCTCCAAGTGATGTGTGATCATGAATACTGCATTCTTGCCTCACTTCCCAGCAGTCTGGCATTGTCTCCCGTACTCCAGATTCTCTTGTCCAAGTCTGTGAACCACAGTGGATGTTTTGTTTTGTTTTGTGGTTGGGAGCTTGGGGATTGAGGGCCCTGAGAGTGCTCTCCATACTGAGCACTGTGTTAGACTCTCTGTAATATAGGCCCGGTACATTTTTATGCTGGTCCTGGAAGTTGGGTAGTCACTGATTTATACATGAGGAAACGAAGACTGATTTGATTAAGTAACTTACCCATGTGAGTGGAAGGAAATGGTCTGAATCTCTGATGGGTGAAGCTCATAGTCTTTGCTCTTAGCTACTCAGTTTTTGTGCATCTAGGGTAACTCTGGGGTGGGGGGAAGAATACTGGGTTTACCTCTAAGAAAGAACTTTAAAACTCTCTTCCCTTTTATCCCCCCAGGCTCCCTCCAAGGGTGGGGAGGTGGGAGCCTTAAAAATAGAGGGAAGAAAGAGTGATAACCATATCTCTTAGGACCATGCTCACTTCATGTCAAGGTGTCTGTTTTAATGGAAACCATGTTTTCCGATTGTTAATAAATGATCATAAAAGCAGTTATCATTCCTTGAGTTGTTTGTGTAATGAGACAAGTACACTATTGGATCAGTATTTTAATTAGGTCAAAGCATGAAGGATGTTTTGAAATTTCTCTCTGTAAAAAGTCCATGCATTTTACATAGTTAATATCATTAGTTTATGTACATCTAAATATACATGCTGAAGTAGCTTGGAAATGTGTTATCGATGACCTGTGTAACATCCTCTGGGCAGTGACAAGATTGCATTAAAATGAAATTTGGTTGGAAACCAGATGTGTGCTTGGCACTGCATCATTTGAAATATGTTGTTATGAAGAAATTGAGGCAGTGATCACAAATCTCAGGGTATCGCGTATGGTTGATAAAAACAAAGGACAGAAACTAACACTTCCCTGTGTAGAGGTTAGCAGTTTAGCATGTATTCAGTGCACACTTTGGGCCAAAAGTTAAATAGATGATCAGGACTCAAACTTGGGTTTAATATAGATAATAGTCTAGTGGAAGAGATAGACAGAGAATTAAATTTTAAATACCATGTGAATCATCTTTATTTGCTTTATTCTATTTACCTATATGATCTGAACCCATAAATCACATAAGCCACATAAGCCAAGTCAAAGCAGTCTCTAAGAAGAATTATTTGATCATGAAGCATTTATGATAAAATTAAAAATCACTCATAAAGCTATAGAATGAGAGATACTTGGAATAAGAGCAGCTCCTCAAGAAAAGACCCAGGGATTTTATGTGTCCATAAAGTCAGTGTAAACCAGAAGTGTGAAGAGTTCCCATACCTACTGTAATAGGCGGAACTAATAGAAGTACAGAGCAAGGACAGAGGGGCAAGGATGAAGGCTTCATCCGTCTGCGGGCATAGTTAAATCACATGCAGAGGATGGTGCACACTTACCACCACATTATGGAACAGACTGACAAGGTAAAGCCTCTCAAAGGTAGATAAAAATAGAATTGCATCTCATAAAGATGTTTTAATTCAAAATTGTTATTTAATTCTTAGACCAACTTGGAATTTGTGATGTTGGTAATAGTGATGTTACCAATAATGATAACTAATGGTTAACTACATTATCTCATTTAATGTTCTCAATGTAGTGAGGTAAGCATGCTTATTATGACCCATTTCACAGAGAATAGAATGGATTCAGAGAAGTTATTCACCTCCCTGAGATCACACAGAAGAAGGGAGAATGTAAGCCCATGTCCTTAATGATAATGCCATACAGGGTCACATATTAATAGCTGCCAGTCCTTGACAGTGCTATTCCAGTGCGGGAGAGAATGATTTCATAGAGTACCAGTCTGCAGAACTTGCCAGGCGGTTAAATCTGGCAGATAGATTCCCAAACCTTATGTGAAAGAATTTTCTCAGAGATGCTCAGGAAATGGCAAGAGGAGCCGTTTTAGGTATTTGCCCAAATCAGGGGATGCTATTTTCTTTGGTCTGGCTCTAATTGCATTTCTTTTAGTACAGAGATGGAAATTTCCAGTTAGCTGGATACTGGAGTTGTCTAAAGCTTTTGTGGTTGCAACTCTTGTTCATACTGTCCTTAAGTTACTGACTCAAAACAATATTAAACAGCATTTCATGATTATCCATACTAGTTCTAGTATTTTTTTTCCAGGGTTGGAAATAGAGTTTTGTTCAGACTCAAAGTAAACATCCCGGGGCAGGACTGTCCAATTCCTTCAGAGAAGACAGGTATCCGGAAGCTTTGGTTACCTCCTGTGGGACAGCAGTGATTGGCTATGGCGATTACCTAATTTGAGACAGGTCAATGACATGTTTTCTCCCATTCTTTCATAGTAACATTACAAAAGAAAGCTGGCAAAAGTCTAGGGAGGGAGTTCTCCTTGGGACTTCACAAATATATGTTTCATGTATTGCAATCCACATGCACTGTCTCTGAAAGAGAAGCCCATAGATCTTATTAAGGTTATACAAGTTTTAAAAACTTAAAAACCTAAAAATGATTGTAACTAATGTTTATTAAGCACTTTGTGTAGTAGGCAGTGTTCCAAACACTTTACATTTTAATATGCTTAACCTTCAAATTAAGCTGGGGAATTAAGAAGAATTACAAATATCCCCTTGAGAGACAAAATGCATAGAAGTGATACATGACTGCCCGAAATTACATGAGTAGTGTCGGAGATGTGATTTGGACCTTAGTGGTCTCAATGCAGGACCTATGGTCATAATCGAGTCTCTATATGGCCTCATTATCCAGTTTATTATCCACAAGAGAAACAAACTCATTCATTGTATAGTGAATGGGGGAGGCAGATACTGCAGATTGGCTTATTTAATATGTACTCTGCTCCCATTCTAGGGTATCTTCCTGTATGTAGAGGCTGGAAAGTCAGAAAGCCTCTTTTTAAGACTCTCTCACAGCTGGAGTTCTACTCCTGCCCTGGGCTCTGCCGGACAGCTCCAGTTGTCCGAGACTTGGAGCTTATGGAAGTGACATGCATGGACAGCAGAGGCCTTCAGTTCATTGGTTCTCTTGCTAGTCTGGTCTTTGGCATCATAGATGCTGAGCAGTGAGTCGCAGCAGCAGCAAACTTTTTTCTAGAACATTCTTATGTTATGGTTAGGGAGTTTCATTAACTATTTATACCCAGTAATAAAGTTCTTTCTGCTTAAGCTAGTTCTATTGCATTCCCTGTGAACAAGAATCCTAATTAATGCAGAGGGCTTCAAGCCTGTAAAGGGATTAGTCTGAAAGATCTTTCCAACCCTTGGTGTCCCTCCAGTACTGGAAAATTGACTAGAGGAAATACGTTTCTCCGATATTAGAAAGTTGGACTAGAAAGCCCATTTCAAATTAATCTGATTTTTAATGTCGAGAGCCAGAATGGAGCGCCCAGGAGGTTCTTCATATATTTCGTTAAGCCAGTTTTTCCAATACAGGTTATCTCTTCTTCTCTGAGTCATCCAATGAAAAAACAGTACACTTCTGGGAGGTGATGTGTCTCTTATAAAAAAAAGTAATGGACCGAGACTTGAAGAATAATCAGTCTGAACAATTAAAAAGGGTTCCCAAAAGCATTGCTTATGATGTTAAAACCCTCAATTGTAGAGAAGCAAAATGGAGATTTTTTTCATTCTCCTCTTGCCCTTGGGTTTCTTCTCTCTTCTGCCTGCCCCATGTGTAAATCTTAAAGGAAATGTGCACAGAACAGCCCAGGAGGCATTCCTGGTCCTGAACAGTCGCTGAGAAGGGTAAGATGACCTTGAGACGGTGTTGGCAGGTGTGGCTGAGGCAGAGAAGGGCAGAATTACAGGAGAAGATAAGTTTGGAGAAAGGAGCTTAGAGCTAAAGAGATATCCTTCTATTGTGTGGATGGGCTGATAGGTTTTAGCAGATTTTTAAAAAAGGCTCTTTTAACAAGAAGATTATGAATTGATAAGTTGGATGATTGGAGGTGGGAAAAACACAGAAGGGAGAGAATTATGAAGCTAATTCAGTAACCTAGCAATGAGGACTAAACACCTGAAATATACAGGTAGAAATGGAAAGTTTAGGAGTCAGTAAAGGGTTATAGGTCCAAGTTAAGAGATTATTGTAGAAGCTGAATACAAAAAACAAACAAACAAACAACTTGAAAAAGAGAAAAATGGTCGTTAACTCCATGCTGCAAAGATATAAATAAGAATAAAGGCATATGAAATATGGGATTTGGGGATTAGCCACCCATGGAGCATACTTTCAAATAGAAGGTAAGGCAGGCGACACAGTCATACATGCATTTCTCCCCCATTGTTTGCCCCTGAAAGTTTGCCGCTGAAGTAACCAGCACCAAATCCCCAGATGCTACTGGGAGTTCCACAGCATCTCTCTCTCCATCTAGACACGATTGCATTTCCAGTCTGTGCCAGGAGGAGCCCTGTGCTACTGTTGGCATGGGTCTACGAAAGGAAGTCATTCTTCTGAGATTGGAGGGTGCATTTTCTCTGAGGTTACTGAACTAGCTTTTACTTTTCTTTTTTCTTACAAGTCTTTTTAAAAAGGAAATTATGAAGGCATTGGAATATTTAGCAGACAGTGGAAAAACCCAGGGATTGCGAGTAGAACTCAAAATGGCTTTTTCTTTTCCCACATGGAGAATTTTCAGAAGAATAACAAAAAAAGCATTTTAAGTCTAAGGTTGCATCTCTTTTAGAATTTAATTTCAGTTAGATTATTGGAGGGCACATGCTATGGACAAGCCCTATAAATACACTCAATTTCCCAAGTAATGAGATGGCTCAGAAAGTGTTCATTATGATCAAACACTTGAGTAGCAGGCATCAGATCAGTACGAAGCTGGTGACTTCAGGGGCTCTAAATTTATTTATGATAATGGCTTATTTATCTTAAGATAATTTATTTTGCATCCTTACCCATCCTAGAATACATTTTGGATCAGAAATCAAGCTTAAAATTTTTACATCCTCCAAAAGGTAGAGAAATATCAATTGCCCATTTGCTTTCCCTGGGTAAACCCCTCAGGCAAACATCACTTTGACTGTAGATCCAATATATGGAAAGCTTAGACTGTGGCTTTCTGACCCTAACAAATGAGAAGCCACAAACTGCCAGGAGGAGAAAAGATGATAGTGGCAAACACAGCGAGTTGATGAAGTAAAAGCTAGGAGTTTCACTTAAAGAGTGGATGAGGATAAATAAAACCCTTATTTCTCCAGTCTCAGGAAAAAATTACTCAAAGGCCCAGATGTGAATAGCATACTGGCTAACCCTGTAGCAAGTGCTGGAACAATAATGTCCCCACCCTGGGCTTGTGTGGGGTCAGTCCTTCAAAGACACGCAGTCCTTGTTCTTGAGCTAATACTGTTGTGCCAAGTATTACCACCAGGATTCATGAGACTTTAAACTCTTTATTTTTAAAAACAATTTTTAATGTTTTATTTATTTTTGAGAGAGCACAGGGTGGGAGGGAGAGACAAAGAGGGGGATCTGAAGCAGACCTGCGCTGAGAACAGCAAGCCCCATGTGGGGGCTCGAACTCAGGAACTGCAAGATCATAACCTGAGCTGAAGTCAGACACTTAACCATATGAGCCACCCAGGCTTCCCGACTTAGACTTTAAACTCTTTAAGTTGAATTTCAGGTGCATAATGTCTGAAAAAAATCTAAATTTTACTTTCTTACACCTTGAGGTTCATAGTTTCCTATTGTTAAAAGGTAAACCGAGGCACACTAAAATTTCCAAGGAGTTATTTGAGCATACGTGGATTGGAAGGGGGCACCCCAAAGGTAGTAAGGAGCACTCACCAACAGGAACTATGGGTGAGTTTTTCGTAGAGAAGATGCTGAAGCAAAGCAAAACCAATATTTGGCCATACCTTGAGCAGTTACTTTATTTGGAAAGTTGAATTGTCTGCTTATGATCGATTGCTCTTAAGTTTACTTTCTTGAATTCCAGTGCATGGACTTTGGATTTGGTTTACAGATATAGGTTATCAAGGTATTAGAGCCATTTCAGTCTGTGGCCTCTAAGTCACTTTCAGGCAGTTGGTTGGACTAAAGAATCTCTTTTGTGATCATTTGATTTTTTGGAGCCCCCTTAACATACTCTCTGTAGGAGACTATCAACCTTGTACCTATGACTCTACATTTTGTAGATGAAGGGAAAATCAGTGTTATTAAATTGAAGTTAACATCTAACTTAATGTTTGCCCTCAATCTCTTGTTGGGTTTGCCTTTGAAAACAATGTTACAAAGTCTGAGATATAAATGTGACAAAGTCTGAGATTTGCTTCAAAATAAATGTAGTTGAAGAAAGTGAATGGAGATATAGATAAAACAAGATTGACCATGCATTGATAATTATTGAAGATGTGTGATGAATTGATAATTGTTAAATCAGGTGGGTTAATTATTCCCATATATGTGTGTGTGTACATACACACACACACACACACATACATATGTTTAACACTTTTCATAAAGAAAAAATTTTTTAAATGCTGAGATTATATTTGATGAAAAGTAATTTAACATTTTACTCTATATCTGATTTTACCATAAATAATATTCAAATGCCAGGGTTAATATCCACAGTGAAATTTGTGGCATGCATTGCTAAGAGTTTATGTAGATGGCATTATGCGTAAGGTAGGATAAATAAAGAAAAACCATTTTCATTAAAATGATGTCAATGTTCCATGACCAAGGCATACACTTCTTGATTTGAATTATGAGGGAAAAAATGTGTTTCTTCTTTAAAATATTTCTTGACTAGTGAATAGTGAGATGTAATAAATAGACATGTGCTCTACTTAAAATGAGATTTCAAGTCTGTGCCACTTTATTTTTTTCATACAGCATAGCAGATCTTCTTTATCATAGTTGATTTCTTATGAAGTCGAACTACATTTGTGCATTCTTCTGAGATGTATGAACTTAGAATATTTTTCTAAACAGTACTTTTTTTTTTTTAGATCCCTGGTTGTTTTCTTTCTTTTTTAATGTTTTTCCAAACACTGGTTTCTTTTTGCTGTTAAAGTGATACATTTACAAAAGAGAAAGTTTTAAATACAGAAAATGTTAAAGGAGGAAAGTGTCACCTATGAATCTATAATGCAGGAATAGCAAGCATGGAGGGTAGTGGCACCTTTCCACTATTCCTTAGCACTACTTCAGAGGCAGGAGACATCAGCAAGGGTGATCATATTGGACCCCAAAGGACCCCCCCAGCTTCAACAAAGACTTCCTGGCCCCACGCATGACGTATAAAGAGCAGAGGTGCAGGACCTTGACAAGAACCGGGGCAATGAGCCTGTATACGATATTCATCGAGGGCAGTAGGTCCCCAGAGAGCTGTTTTCAAATGAGATCTCAGGACTTTCGAAAACCCAGCAGAGGTCTAGCCTCAGTAATGGGAGACGGCAAATCTCTCTCACTGCACAGGCTTCTTGCACACAGGAAGTTCTTGCTTCACATCTGTGGTTGCTAGAGGATGATCCCATTCACCCTGGGCGAGGACAAAGGAAGAGGATAAGAATGGTGAAAAAGATTCAGGAGCTCAGTTTTGAAGATGTTTATTTTGAGGTGCCTTTAGCGTATCTAAGTGCAGTCGAAAAAGGTGAACATTGACTTGGACTAGAGAGGAGGGCTTTTCCCAGCTGAGTTGCAGCATTAGCGAGGTCGCAAAGGGAAGAGGGGCGAGGGGCTCTTACTAGAGCTGGAGGATCTATTCAGTGTACAGTGAGGAGTAAGTAAAGTAGCAAGTAGTCCCAAAGTATGTAAAACATGCCATGACTTGACATGCCATGTGGTATCTTATCTTATGAGATGTAGCGGTGGTGGTCTTGATTTCTCATCATGAAAAAATGGTAACAAAGGGCACTGCATATTCTTCAACCAAGGAGCTATAGAGAGATTGTTTAAAACACTTCTTCTAGCCTAGTCATTACCCTAAACTAATTTACATGTCTTATAGAAGACATGGACAAATGGAGGAGTAATTTTCTGGAAAAGATAACTATGGCTTGGTATTTCTTTACAAGGTAGGGTTATCACCAAATCGGCGTGAAATTCAAGTAAAGTTTAATGTAAACAGACACAGTATTCATACCCCACAGCTTGAAAACAATTGGACTCAGGTCCCTTTTGAACCATATTGCTCCTGACATAGGAGAGCTGGAGACTGCCTGTTTCCTCCCCGTGCCTGCGTCTCCACTTAATTTAGATGTTATTTTTCTTTCTGAATCAAGGCTTCCATATGGTTTCTGTTTCTGTACTCTTACATAATGAGTTGATTACCTTAAATCTTTTCATCGCAACAGTCTGTACCTATAACTCAAGCTGATCTCACAAATGTTAAGCTAGAGAGAAAACAGAAGAGCCAGTATGGATGAACATTAACCTATCGATTCTCACCATTAGAGAAATAATTCAAAGCAGATTTTCTAATGAGAAATTGATAACATCATCTTTGCATATCATAAGCTACTTGGGAGTATTTCATTATTTAGCTTACTATAGCATAATTGGGCCTGGAAAACCCCACAATACAGTTAAGAATTATAATCTTGCTACCAATTCATAGCAATGCTTGAATTTTTCATTCAAGTTACTAATTTTTATAATTTCTAACAGTGCAAATTACATGTTATATAATCTATTTTCAAACAGCCGATGTAAAACAGTAGATAGGAAAAACTATATTATATTTAAATCTTTGAAAATTACTAAACACTTAAGTATTACCAAAAATAAAAATTGGGAAAATTCTTTATTCCACCTTCCTTCTTCTTGAAAATGTTCATGAGTAATGAAATATATAATGTGGGATGGATTAAAAATAGCTATATTTTTATATATGTGGTATATATATATCTGCAATAGAGTATTATTCAGTCATACAAAGAGTGAAATCTTGACACTTGGAACAACATGGATGGAGCTAGAGAGTATAATGCTAAGTGAAATAAATCAGAGAAAGACACATACCATATGATTTCACTCATATATGGAATTTAAGAAACAAAATAAAGTAGCAAAGGAAAAAGAGAGAGAAGCAAACTAAGAAACAGACTCGTAACTATAGAGAACAAAGTGATGTTTACGAGAGGGGAGGTGGGGGGATTAAGGAACGCATTCGTTCTGATGAGCCATGGGTGGTGTGTGGGATTGCTGAATTATATTACGCACCTGACGCTGGATGGCATTAACTGTACTGGGATTAAAATAAAAACTTAACTAAAAAGATAAGAAAAAAATAACTGTGTTTCATATTTATGATCACAAAATGTACCTCATAGCTTGGAGATATAGAAACTTTGAAAAGAAATAAACGAAATATAGAAACTTTGAAAATGTAACTATTATAGTCAATTATATATATATATATACACACACACAGTTTTATATATATACACACACAGAACTATCTATATCTATATGCTTCTATGTATATATATATAATTTTCTTTCTATATGTTTTTGCTATCAAGTTATACTAAGTTCTTAACATAAATGAATAATATATTGTTATCATTGGGATTTCATATTCCTGTATGTTGTATACTATCAGAACCACAGTAAATTATTAGCAAAGGAAAAAAGTATCACTTGCATATTCTTTAGATACTTTTAGCTACTTCAGTTTAAAGTATATTTTAAGGAGTGTCTGGGTGCCTCATTCAATTAAATGTTGACTTCAGCTCTGGTCATTATCTTGAGGTTTGTGAGTTTGAGCCCCACGTCAGGTTCATAGAGCCTGCTTGGGATCCTCTGTCTCCCTCTCTCTCTGCCCCTCCTCCCCTCAAAAAATACATTTAAAATGTTAAGAACAAAGTACATTTTAAGAAATTAGTAGAAAATACATTTTAGGAAAATGGTAGAACATATTTTTTTAATGAAATCCCTACCTAAAATAGCAGACCATAATTATTCTAATGATTACTATCCATTAGATGATTAAATGGCCAATGACAGTACATTTTGAGACACAATATTTTATTCTAAGAATTGAGTAGGGAAGGAACATATTTCTAACAAGTGACACACAGCCACCCACAAATCATGACATGTTGCTATTTCTAAATTATAAAATCTTTAAAATTAGAGGACAACTTAAAAGGATGTGTTTATGGCTTAGATAAATGGGGGAAGAAAAGACGGAAGGAAACAATTTCTTACAAAATGAAAATCATATGCTTGGCATATGACCCAGAAACCCTGCTCCTAGGTAACTACTCAAGAGAAATTAAAACCGATATTCACACAAGCACCTGTATGAGGATGTTTATAACATTTTTTTTTCATAATGACTAGAAATTGGAAGCTATCTCTTTGAACTGGTGCATGGATAAGCCAATGTCATATAGCTATACAGTGGAACACTACTAGTCAATAAAAGTGAAGGCACTATTGAAATTAGCAACATCATGGATGAATCTTCAGCATGCTTTATGGAGGGAAAGAAACCAGACTAAATCATACATATTGTATGACCCCACTTGTTTGACATTCTGGAAAAAGTGTAGGGATGGAGAACAGATGACCAGTTGCCAGGGCTTTGGGGAAGGGGCAGTGGTTGAATAAAAGGGGTACACAAGGGAATTCTTAAGGTGACGGAACTGATCTGCATCCTTGAGTGGAGGAATATCTGACTGCATGTATTTATCAAAGTCCATAAAAATGTCTGTCACAAATGTGAACGTCCATGCATGCAAATACATTTTTAAAAAGATGAACCAGGATGTCAAGGGATCCTGAAATGGAATGCAGACCGACAAATAAATCTTACTTTTTTTTGCAAGTATATGACATATCCTTACTGAAGGTAGTAAGGAAAAAAGTAGTTTACCTAAATAACACTAAAAAACACTGTTTTGATTGGATATTATGAAGCCAGAAACAAAAAGAACTGTACACAAGCACTGTATTCTAGTTGGCAAACCTGTTTTTCATAAGAGTACCTGTTAACAATTCTGAAATTACTTTATATATATTATGCGTATATGGAAGATGCAGATAATGGGGACCAGGTTTATTGCTATCAGAGAAATGTTACAAAGAGGCAAGTGAGTGCATATCTCTCTTTCATATCCTGTTTTTATTTTTTTCATATATAGACCCGGAAGGAAGATTATCACATTGCATGGCAGTTCTATCTTTAGTGTTTTGAGGAACATCTATACTGTCCTCCATTGTGACTGAACTAGTACACCAGCTCCACAGAAGTGTTCTCGTTTCTCCACATCCTTGATAACTCTTGTTATCTCTTGTGTCCTGGATGATTGCCATTCGTACAGTATGAGATGATAGCTCATCGTGGTTTTGATTTGAAATTTCCTGGTGATTAGTGATGTTGAGCACATTTTCATGTACCTTGTGGTCACTTGGATATCTTTGGGAAAATGCTGGCTCCTCTGTCTATTTTTAAATCAGAGTTTTAAAATTAAATTGTGATACAGGGTAAACATAACTTCTCTTCCCTGCTGATACATCACTGTTTCACTGATTCTTGTTCTCTAAAATTATTCCCTGTACATGCACATCTGGGAACCTTTTGTCTCATTTTCTCTAATATTTCAGTTTAATGCTTCTCTCACTAAACAGTCACATTGGAACACTGTATCTTTCACCTTTGTCCCTGTTGTCTTTATTGGCACCTGCCATAATGACATTGGTGCCTCCAAGGCCACCAGAAAATACCAAGATGTTTTGAAGTTTAAGTGAAAGCAACCACCAATTATACATTAAGCCTCCTAAATAACCCTGACTCAGTTTCCCCATCTCTGACATTGATACAGTTATTCCAAAATTATCCTAGTACACTTTATTGTGTTCATGTGGGGATTAGATGAATAAGGACTTGGCAAATATAAAAGACTGTCTCTCTGTACTTTTATTGTATTTAGTGATACAGTGTGACAGTCATAACCCCCCATTTCATCATCAGTATTCATCTAGTTACTGGCTGTTTACCTGGCTGGGAACAGTTGAGGTAAAAATAAGTGTTATAGCTCGTCTTGGACTTCATACTCTGCTGCTGTCTACCTCATACAAGTTTTAAACTCATGATTTTACAAAGGGTGCTACAATGATATATGTGAATTGTTAATGAAAATTATTTAAAATAGCATTTCACTCTCCCCAAAAGAAGCTTATCAGAAGTAAAAGACACTCAGACTGTGATTAGAAACCCTATTTTTCTTCTCCTAGTATTTCATTCGATTCAGGTAATAATGCAAAAGGAAATGAAATCACCTAACTAAAAATGGAATAAAAATGAAATAAATTATACCATCACTTCTTAGGACTATGAATATATGTGATGTCTTATATAATGTAGCCATGAAACACTAAGTGGGGAAACAGAGTGGATAGAGGAATGAGTGCATTGTTGCCAATTGCCAATGCCTTGCTAATATCCACAGCAGAGAGGAACAACAAAAATTAATGAGTCATGATCTTTTTTATCGTTCTTTCAAATAAGTAGAACTTTCCATATCCTAAGTAAGTAAGACAAGACTGTTTTGGTTATATGTTCCTAGAGGAGCATTTGAGTGTTGTTTTCCTGATGTGAAATATGTGCACATACATTTCTACTAACTAATCGGCATTTATAATGGTTAAGTAAAGTAAAACCTTGGTTTGCGAGTATAGTTTGTTCCAGAAGCGTGCTTGTAATCCAAAGCGCTTATATAGCAAAGCGAATTTCCTCATAAGAAGTAATGGAAACAGGTGATTCATTCCACAACCCAAAAATATTCATATAAAAATGATTACAATATTGTAATACAATATAAAATATAGAAAATACAAAATATGAAGAAAAATAAACAAATTAACCTGCACTTACCTTTGAAAACTTTCGTGGCTAGTGTGAGGGAGACTAGAGAGAAGAGGGTTATTTTGTAGGATGACCTTCACTATCACTAACGGAATCACTGTTATCTTCTGGCTCAATGGAATCTTTTCCTTTCTGTGCAACTTTAACAAGAAATCTCTCCAATGACCTAGAATGAAGCAAAGCATTTCTAAGCTTACTCTTATATGGAAAACCATAGGACTATCCATAGGTTCTTTGAAGTGACAAAAAGTACACTAGTGCCCATTGTAGGGACCTTCCAGCATTCTGAACAATCACTGATTTCTGCGCGGCACCGCAGCCTGGGACCAAGCATCCAAGCACGGGACATGGTCACCCACAGTCCTACAGCAAGAGAGAGACAGAGGAACCATTGGCTCAGCTGTGATCCTGTGACATTTGGCATCATGTACTACTTGTATTGCAAGACATCGCTCATTTATCAAGTTAAAATTTATTATAAATGTTGACTCATCATGTGGGATGTTTGCAGAACAAGTTACTCGGAATCCAAGGTTTTACTATAAATAACTGTGAAATGGAAATATAAACAGAACCTTTAACTTCCTATTATTTTCTCTAATATGTAGGCTATCAGGATTTTCAGTTGTGATCAAATGTCCACGGTTAAATATGTCTGCTAGTTTTGTGGCCTGGCCAACTGGGTCGTGTTCTCCCTCAACATGCTGGAAAGTGCCCGTGATCTCTACTATGATCTCCTGTGAGTCAGGTGCCTATTTTTTGTATTATTACATTTCAAATAAGATACAATTTCTACATTAACTTTATCTCATTTTAAGAGTATTTAGGAAATCAACAGGTCTTTATTAATCTTTTCAAAAGTTTTGGGAGGATGTTATCTCTGTTTTACTTTTGAGGAAAACTAGGATCAGACTTGTGAAGGCATTTGCTCCAGATCACGCAGGAGGGCACAGCATTAGGGCTGACATGCAGGCTTGTCTACATACCAGGACCCCCAATTTTCCACTGTGTCAATATGTGCTTTTACATGTCACTTCCAGCCTCCTTTGCCCAAGAAACAGGAGCAACCATCAGCAACAGTGGTGTTTCTACAGAATAGAATCTCTCAGAATCCCTAGTAGGTTATGAGATTTACAGGCCAATTACAACTTGTAACATACTTTATTAACACAGAAACCAAGACAAACGTAGGTCACTGTGTTTCCCAGCTTATTAGATCCACCTTCCAACTATAGTAACTGTCAACACGGGGGGTTATATACATGGCTTCTTAGCTGTATCTCATTGTAGTGTTTCAGATATTTTATGTTCTTCACTAATCTCCTCAGCAAAACAGAGGGGAGAATACGTACCTCACAGGATGTTTGTGAAAATTATGTGAAATAGCCTGTGTAAAAGACTTAGAACAGTACCTGCACATAGAATGCACTCAAGAGATAATGTCTATAATTATGCTGTCAGAAGTTCTTATTTGACTATTACATCTGGTATCACCAGAATACCTGTACCCCAGTTATCCAGGATGTATATATCACAGAGAGCACTGCACCTTGTCATTGTTCTTCTTTGGAGATTCTGTTTCTTCCTCATTTGGGTAACACTTAATGAATTAGAGATCATTTTATTTAACAAGCACTTAGAGATATTGACTCTATGCCAGAAACTAAGCATTTTATGAATATTAACCCAGGTAATCCTCACAAAACTCTATGGGAAAGAATATCGGTTAACATTTGTTCAGGGGATCAGTCGAAATAAGCATTATGGCATACAGGGTCTATTGTAGGAATTAGATTGTATGCAATTGTGGGAGGGGCAGGAGACATGAAGTTCCAGAAGAAGAAATGCGAGGATCAGGGGAGTCACCTGCCCGTCAATCTGAGAAGCCAAGTATGTGTAGCAACTGATGTGACAACATGTAGGGGAGTCCTTGGGGAGGTCTGTGATGGGTCTGTGGCCTCTTGGAGTTCCCACCTGTGTGGGTGTTCAGTCGGGTGCCTGCTGGCAGACCTGGTCAGCGGCATTACACGTAGGGAGGAACTGCTGGGCAGGGGTAAGGAAAAGCAGGACAGGCTGGAACTGAGGCATCCCCGTACCTGTCCTTCATCACATCTGACTACAGTGACTTTCACAGGTTGCCGCTGCTGCTTTCTTTCCACTCTGCGTCTCCGGCATGTTTCTCATTTGAGCTGAGTGAATCGGAACCACACAGGGATGGAGGTTCTGGGAAATGTACTCCCACTTGAACCAGGCTGACACAGCCCAGCCCAGCATATGGGCAGTTGCCATTATCATCCTTATTACACAAATGAGGAAATGGAGGCACAGAGAAATCAAATTACGTTGCCCAGCATCACACAGCTAGTGAGTGGCAGAATCCGCTCTGGTCCCCGGCAGTCTGCTTCTGATTCCAGATTTTGCAGGCTCTGGACTCCCGTACTTTGCTCCCACTGTGATAAAACAGAGTTCTTTAGAAAAACCTCAATCTCAATGTATTTTTCCCTTGTTTCCAGTCTCCTTGTTTCTGGGTAATCAAGAAAATTCATCACCAGGCAGTTATATAAAGCAATGGTATGTGTTGTGTTCATTCTGTTCTATTTTTGTCAACACTCCTAACACTTTAGCTTTTCTCACAAATAATCTGTATTTTCCTCTTTCAAGACTCACTTTTTTTCTGAATCGATCCTTGATTATTAGCTTTCTAGCCACTTTGATTTTTTAACTCTGCATTTTTTAACAGTTGCATATTTGCACTGTTTTAATGATCACTCAGATTTATGTTATTTGTATTTACCCTGCATCATAAATGTGTGTACGCGCCATCCTCCTCAGCACGCCACAGCATCCTTACGTCAGGAATATTGCCTACTTTCCCTTAGGTCGTCATCAAAGTGTGACTAGTAGATGCTCAGAAGTTCTTTTTATTAAATGCCAAATAATCCTGTTGTAAATAAAGGAGAGTTCATTTGAATGACTGGAAAAGATGTTCATATTGCATAACGCTACTTTTTTTTTAAGTTTTTAAATTATTTATTTATTCTGAGAGAAAGTGTCAGCAGGGGAGGGGCAGAGAGAGACAGGGACAGAGGATCTGAAGTGGGCCATACTCTGACAGCCCGGCTCTTCACTAACAGCAGCAAGGCCAGTGTCGGGCTTGAACTCGTGAACCTTGAGATTATGACCAGGGTCGAGACCAAGAGTTGGACACTTAGCCAACTGAGCCTCCCATGTGCCCCAAAACTACTTTCTATAAATGTATGATAAAACTATCAGGTTCAACTCTAACTGGGTTTTACTCTAGTTTTATGGCCAGCCTCTAAAAAATACCTTCAAAAGAGAATGAAATAGAATTAACATTTTTGGACTGAAAGAATCTCAATACTTCAACGTTAACAAAAATACTCATTTTAAATCAGTTTTCTTTTTTTATGAGTATTAAAATATTCATAATAACATTAAAAATTTTTGATGTTCATTTACTTTAGAGCAAGAGAGACAGACAGACAGCGGGGGAGGGTCAGGGAGAGAGGGAGGTACAAAATCTGAAGCAGGCTTCAGGTTCTGAGCTGTCAGCACAGAGTCCAATGTGGGGCTTGAACTTGTGAACCTCAAGATCATGACCTAAACCAAAGTTTGATGCCTAACTGACTTAAACTTCTTTACAAAATTAGCACCACTTGGTCATGTATGTACTTCTTAATTTTATTGCTTAGTAGCTGCTACTCAAAAATTTCAGTGTGTTAGCATGTATTACGGAGAACGTAAATTTAAGCAAGTGAAAATTAAAGACAGACGGAAGGCCAAACATTTAAATATATGTTAACTTATCCCCTCTCCCCCTTCAACTCTCAGTTCATTTTCAGCATTCAATAGTCTCTCAAGGGGGAGGGGGGAAAAGAGGTGGTGGTGATGGTGGAGGGCACTTAAGGGGAAGAGCACTGGGTGTTATATGGAAAACAATTTGACAATAAAATATTAGGGAAAAAATAAAATACAACAACAAAAAATAAATATATGTTAACTTAAAACTGTCTAGTAAATGAGAAATTTGATGATTCTGTTCTCGTCAATAAAAATGGGAAAAGACCATTCATTATCATATAAATAAAAGCTAACTAGAAGTAACCCCTCTGCCTGTTGTATGTACTCAGAAATATGACTTAAAGAAATGACTTAAAGTTGGATTATTTGAAAGAAGGCAGATTATCTCTATCCAAACTGGACAGTAATTTCGTTTCTTGGAGTAGGTTAAGCTTCTCTCTTAAGAGATGGTAATGATAATAAAAAAAAAAATGAAAAAACATTTAGTGAATGCTTTCTTGTGCCAGATGGTGTGCTTACCACTAGTAATCATATGATAAGGTAGTTAGTATTATTATCTCCATTTTGCAAATAAGGTGATTAGATTTCAAAAGGGTAGTGCCGCTTGGCCAGTGGATGGCAAAGCAGGGATTTGGGCCTGGATGGTTGATTTCTAGAGCTCAAAGTTTAAACCACAATGTTGTCCTCATAGTCTAACAACCCGATATAGCAGAGAGCAAACATGGCCAAATCCTTCATTTCTTCCTGTATCCATGCCCTGGGTAAGTGACTTCTCAGCTTTTCACATGAATAAGTGAAGTCTGGGGGCACTTGGGTGGCCAGAAGGTTGGGCATCTGACTGCTGATTTCAGCCCAGGTCATGATCCCAGGAGTTGAAGGATCGAGGCCTGCAGTGGGGTCTGCGCTGACATGGAGCCTGCTTGGTATTCTCTCTCTCGTTCTCTCTCGCTCGCTCTCACCCTCCCCCCGCCCTGCTCTGCTCCTATCCCTGGCCCACCCTCATGCACCTGTGCTTGCTCTCTCTCAAACAAACAAAAGAGTGAGGTCCATTTCCTCTTCCCTTGAATCCGGAAAGACCTTATGACTTGGCTTCAGTCAACAGAATCTAACAGAAGTGACTGTGCAAGTTCAGAGGCTAACCTCCAAGAGGCTTCACATGCTGCCACTCCTGAACTCCCTTTGGACACCATGCTGACCTGCTGGAGGCTGAGAGAATAGGGTCTAGACCTACATCAGCCCACTTGTCTCAGATACAGGAACAGGGATGTGAGAGATTACAAAAACATCGCAGATGAGGGGGGACACCAGCTGAGACAAAAAGAGACCAGCGGGAAATATTGATCCATAGAATCATGAGTTAAATAAGTTGTTGTGCTTAGCCACTACATTTCAGGGTGGTTTGTTTTTTACAGCAATACCTAATTGATACACCAAAGGAATTCTCTAACAGAATCACTGCCCAACAACAAATTAATAAACACTGTATTAAAGACTCTACCCTCATATAGAGCAAACTAAAAAAACATGTAACATATGCTGAAATCAGTCTCCTGTTCCTTGTAAGGAACTGGTAAGCATCTATAGTTTGTATGGCTGGAACATATGTGGGATTTTCTTCCTGTCTCGTACACTGATCTCAGTTTCTCCTGAGCTCTGCTTACCTTACTGCTTGCTTGTGTACCTGTATGAGAACCTGGAGAACAGCCTTTACTTCTTACTATAAGAATAGCTGTACTTCTGGGTTTCTAACAGAACTGCTGAGTTTATTCAGAAACATGTAAATTAGAAGTTTCTTACTAGAACTGGACTCACTTTTCCATCAAGAATATAAGCTGTAATATTCATTTCTGCCTTGCTTATTCATATACATTAAACTTCATTTAAAAAGATTATATCTATTCAAAACCTGCACATGGATGTTTATAGTAGTTTTATTCATGATTGTCAAAAGTTGGGGGCAACCAAAGTGCCCTTTTGTAGGTGAGTGGATAGATACACAGTGGTACATCCAGGCGATGGAATATTATTCAGCACTAAAAAGAAATAAGCTGCGGCGCCTGGGTGGCTCAGTCGGTTGGGCCTCCGACTTCGGCTCAGGTCAGATCTCACGTTCGTGGGTTCGAGCCCCGCGTCGGGCTCTGTGCTGACAGCTAGCTCAGAGCCTGGAGCTGCTTCCGGTTCTGTGTCTCCTTCTCTCTCTGCCCCTCCCCCTCTCATGCTCTGTCTCTCTCTGTATCAAAAATAAATAAACATTGAAAAAAAAAAAAGAAATAAGCTGTCAAGCCATGGCAGGTCATGGAGGAGACGTTAATGCATATCACTAAGTGAAAGGAGCCAATCCGAAAAGGCTACATGCTGTAGGATTCTAACTGTGGCTTTCTGGAAAAGACAAAACTATGAAGACAGTAAAAACTCAGTGGTTCTTAGAGGTGGGAGGGAAGGATGAATAGGCAGGTGCAGGGGATTTTTAGGGCAGTGAAACTATTCTGTATGATACTATTGATGATGGATAGAAGTCATTATGCATTTTTCGAAACACATCGAATATACACCACAACGAGTAAACCTCATGTAATCTACGGCCTTTGGGTAATAATGACTTGTTTTTGTAGGTTCATTACCTGTAACAAGTGTACCACTCTGGTGGGGGATGTTGATAGTGGAGGAAACTGCTTTTGTAAGTTGAGAGGTTATGTGGAAACTGTATTTTCTGCTCAGTTTTCTGCGGATCAGAAACTGCTCCAAAAAATAGTGTGTTAAAAAAAAAACCCACTAAAGACAGTGGTTTATAAAATGAACGAAATTCTTCCCTTTTTCTCTCTGTAGAAACATTTCAGAATATTTCAAGTATATTGATATCATACTGTATACATCTGTGACATGGCAAGGTTGTAACTCTTTAAAACAGATGCAATCAGGGTGGCTCACTCGGTGAAGCATCCGGCTTCGGCACAGGTCATGATCTCACAGTTCGTGGGTTCAACCCCACATCAGGCTCGGTGCTGACAGCCAGCTCAGAGCCTGGAGCCTGCTTCAGATTCTGCATCTAACTCTCTCTCTGACCCTCCCCTGCTCACGCTGTCTCTCTCTGTCTCTCAAAAATAAATAAAAAACATAAAAAAAAAGAAAAAACCATGCAATCTTGGGCAGTTTTATTCACTGTCAATGTAGTTATACTGGTATTTGCCTGAAAGATGAGCTGTTCCTTCTTTGGATATGAATAATTTTTGCCAGAGGAGCATGAAAACTGATCATGCATTAATAACCTGTTTTTCAGTACTTAACTCCTTAGAACTGCTATTTGATTACTATCCACTTAAAATTAATAAAACATTAAAGGTGCCCATTTTAATGAGCAGAGAGAAGAAACAAGAAAGATTTATCAAAGCATTTCTTAATTTGAAGGGGCATTGGAGGTCATTGGCTAATTGAACACCTTCATTTTATAGGCACTGACCCCGAAACTTCCAGAAGTTAGACAACTCCTCAAGATTACATAGCTAGTTAGCTATTTACGTACTTTCACTGGTTACTGTATTCTACCATCTTTCAGCAGCGTAAAGTGTCCAGAACACATTATGGTGAAGAAAAGAGAATATGGCAGAGTGACTGTGCCTGTGCAATTTGGGTAACTGATTGGCTGAGAAAAGGCTGGTACTGACCCTGAATGTTCTCAATTTTGATATCTCTGGTTAAATTTACTCATGGGCAAAAGGGTTTGTTGGTTTGTTTTTATCTTCTGATCAGAGTCTTGCTCACCCTTGACTGGACTCAACTCAAGGACCATTGTTTGGGATGCCCTTACTCATGTTCCCGGACCATTGACAATGTCACCACTATCTTTGGTACTATGCATCAGTTACAGCCATGGTTCTCGACCAAGGGGTGGTTTTACCTCTCAGGGGACATGTGGCAAATGTCTAGAGACAGTTTTGATTGACAGGAGTTGAAGTTGCTATTAACATCTAGTGGATAGAGATTACTGATGTTACTAAACATCCTGCAATGACAGGACAGCCCCTCCACAACAAAGAATTATCTGGCCAAAACGTCAGTAGTATTGTTTCTGAGAAACATTGAATTCCAGCATTTTCTTTGGTGCTTGACAACATGAGGGATGATTCTTTTCTCTGGGATAGAATTACTTTTTGTCATTTTATCTGTGTTTTTACGTTTATGTATGTATTTTGAGAGAGATAGAGAGCACATTCACAGGGGAGGGGCAGAGAGAGAGAGAGAATCCTAAGCAGTGTCCATGTTTTCAGCTCAGAGCCCAACTTGGGGCTTGATCTCTAGAACTGTCAGATCATGACCTGAGCTGAAACCACGAGTCAGGTGCTTACTGACTGAGCCACTCAGGTGCCTATCATGATATTTGTCTTTTTATGACTGACTTATTTCTCTTAGGATAATATATTCTGGCTCCAGGCATGCCATTGCAGATGGTAAGATTTCATTCTTTTTATGGCCTTGTAGTATTCCAGTGTGTGTGTGTGTGGGGGGGCATCTTTTTTATCCATTCATTAGTCAGTGGACATTTGGGTGCTTTCCATCATTTGGCTATTGTTGATAATGCTGCTATAAACATCAGGGTGTATATATTCTTTTGAATCAGTATTTTGTATTTTTGTGTAAATACCTAGTAGTGCAATTGTTGGATCATAAGGCAGTTCTATTTCAAGCTTTTTGAGGAACCTCCATACTGTTTTGCAGAGTAGCTGCACCAGTTTGGATTACTACCAACAGTGTCAGAAGCTGGAATTTAAGAAATGAAATAGATGAGCATGGAAGAAAAAATGAGAAAGTCAAACCATAAAGCAGGCTCTTAAATACAGAGAACAAACTGAGGGTTGCTGGAGGGGTAGTGGGTAGGGGGATGGGTTAAATGGGCGATGGATATTAAGGAGGACACTTGTAATGAACACTGGGTGTTATATGTAAGTGATGAATTGCAAAATTCTATTCCTTAAACTAATATGACACTATATGTTAACTAACAGGAATTTAAATAAAAACTAGAAACTTTAATTGATTAAAAATAAATAAAACAAGTAATAATACGGGCATTTCAAGACATCAAGGGATATGCAAGTGTTTACTATCCTTTCAGTTTTTTTTAATCTAAAAGTACATTCAGTCATATCCAAATATGACTCACATAAACATCACTACCTTCTTGGTAATACTTCTCCTCCTCCTCCTCCTCCACCATCTCCTCCACCATCTCCTCCACCTTTTGTTCCTCCTCCTCCTCCTCCTCTTCCTCCTCCTTCTCCTCCTCCTCCTGTTCTGGGTGCTCTATTCAGGAAGGTTTTGGGCAGAGTTTTATTCACTGCTTCAAGGAGAGATTAAAGCGTAGTTCTATTACTTTACCATCTCTCTGGAAGTGTCCTCTGATCAGAGCAAATTGCTATTGTCTCACTGGTGGCAAGTTCAGTGGACAGACAGGTCCTTCTCTGTTCCTTAATTATAACTTTAATCCAGCAAATTAATTTTACATATTTTAAAATTTTTGCTGTTCTCTGGGCAGGGTACACACAGGTATCAGTAAGACTGGGGTTTGAGAATCAAGGTGGCACTTAAAATAAGATAATTCCATTAGTTTTCTAGAAGAAAGAGAAGACCATTTCTTCTGTGATCAGATATTTGTGAAGGCTGATAGGGGAGCAGTAGGAGGAAGTTGGCCTATCAAAAGGGATTTAACCAAGGGATCCTACAGGAAAAGATTCTGTCACTGGAACAGTATTTATTGTGTAATATTTTATTTCCTCCTCTAGACTATGAACCTCTTGAGCTTTTCTCCCCAGTGCCTAATATGCTTCAAGCATACAATAGTGCTTATATTATGGCTATGCATGGAGGCAGGAAATGATCATATATCACTTTTCCCCATGATTATTAGCTTTTCTAAAATCACTTCTGGGAATAAATTTTGCAAAAGGAGAAAAGTTAGGGGCATCATGGGGTTTTGTCAAAAAATAAAAGATTATTTTGTTATTGAACATAACAAAAATATTTTTTTGGTATAGCTACTTTTTCTTGTCTATAATTATTTAATTCTTATGAAATGAATATACGGTTTGGCCTGGAAGGAATAATTAAGATTCAGAAAACAGTTTCTTTATAAGGAAATTAAGTTGTTTCATCTTCTATAAGAAATACTTGACTTTTAAATGTACTCAGTACACAAAGCCAATGAAGTTGTAAAAGTAATGAACCAGAATTTGCAACACTTAGAGTAACTTTAAGTAAAGCTCAGAGGAATTACATTCAGGAAAATTAATTCACAATTTCTAGAAAATATTTAAGAATATTTGTGATTCACTCACTAGCTTTATATAGCAAGATGATATAGTTCTACTGTATAAAGGGCTTGGTTACAGTTGGGCTTAATGATAGAAAAACAATTAGATAGGCTTTCTTATAATCTATAAAATAACTACGTATGGTCTTTAAAATGAGACCACTTTCTTACACCATTCACAAAAACAAACTCAAAATGGATAAAGGACCTGAATGTGAGATAGGAAACCATAAAAACCCTAGAAGAGAAAGCAGGAAGCAGCCTCCTTGACCTCAATCGTAGCAATTTCCTCCTCGATACATCCCCCAAAGACAAGGGAATCAACAACAAAAATGAAGTATTGGGACCTCATCAAGATAAAAAGCTTCTGCACTGCAAAGGAAACAATAAAAAAAACTAATAGGCAACTGACAGAATGGGAAAAGATAGTGGCAAATGGCATATCGGATAAAGGGCTAGTATCCATAATCTACAAGGAACTCACTAAACTCCATACCCGAAAAATGAATTCAATGAAGAAATGGGCAGAAGACACCGAGGGTTGAAGAGGGAGGAGGGGGAAGAGGGTGATGGTCATGGAGGGGGGGCACTTGTGGGGAGAAGCACTGGGTGTTATATGGAAACCAATTTGACAATAAACTATTAAAAAAATAAAATGAGTAGATAAAATATACTTCTTAATACGACTCCTTTCTTAAAGGGTCATCTTACCAAATGTTTTACCTCAGAAACTTATATGGGGAGGATTCTTCTTACTCAGTAGCAAAGTGAAAGATTACTTCTTTGATTTATTGGAATTGATTATTTTAATACCTATCAGAGATACATACACACATGAACTTTTTATTTTTTTAATTTTTTAATATATAGTTTATTGTCAAATTGGTTTCCATGTAATACTCAGTGCTCTTCCCTACAAGTGCCCTCCTCCATGACCATCACTCTCCTTCCCCTTTCCCCTTCCCCCTTTAGGCCTCTGTTTTCTGTTTTCAAGAGTCTCTCATGATTTTCCTCCCTCCCTCTCCCTAACTCTTTCCCCACCTTCCCTTCCCCATGGTCCTTCGTTAGGTTTCTCCTGTTCTTCTGTTAGACCTATGAGTGCAAACATATGGTATCTGTCCTTCTCCGCCGGACTTATTTTGCTTAGCATGACTCCCTCCAGGTCCATCCACTTTGCTACAAATGGCCATATTTCACTCTTTCTCATTGCCATGTAGTACTCCATTGTATATATATATATATATATATATATACCACATCTTCTTGGTCCATTCATCAGGTGATGGACATTTAGGCCCTTTCCATGATTTGGCTATTGTTGACAGTGCTGCTATGAACATTGGGGTACATGTGCCCCTATGTGTCAGCAGTTCTGTATCCCTTGGATAAATCCCTAACAGTGCTATTGCTGGGTCATAGGAGAGTTCTGTTGGTAGTTTTTTGAGGAACCTCCACACTGTTTTCCAGAGCGGCTGCACCAGTTTACATTTCCACTAACAGTGTAGGAGGGTATCCGTCTCTCCACACCCTCGCCAGCTTTTAAAGTCCAACCTTGGAAACAATCACCAGAATTCCTTAAAATTACTACCATACTTCAGCATCAAGAACCAAACAGACCTTTGGTTTGTGAGCAATTCCTACATAATTTTTTTTAATGTTTATTTCTTTTTGAAGGAGAGAGAGAGTGCAAGCAGGAGAGGAGCAGAGAGAGAGGGAGACAGAATTGGAAGCAGGCCCCAGGCTGCAAGCTGTCAGTACAGAGCCCAACACAGAGCTCGAACTCACAAACTTATGATATCATGACCTGAGCCAAAGTTGGATGCCAAACTGACTCAGTCACCCAGGCGCTGTCCCCCTACATAAATGTTTTTATTCGTTTCTATAACCTGATTTATTTTGGCATGGAAAATTCCTGAACAAATATAATCATTTTTCAAGGTGAAGTACACAGGGAGTCAAGAGCTTTTAGACCCAACACTGGGACCTGAAATAGAATTAGGTTAATAATTAAGTTAGACAATGTGAACCTCTATTTTTATTGGTTAGTTGGATGATATTTCTTTCTTTTGGTGTTTTTCTATACTTTCCAAAAGTTTTATAATAAATATATATCATTTATGTCATCAGAGAAATCATTTTCCTTTAAAAAAGTTGTATATTTTATTGCAGGATAATGATGTGTATATTTCTTCTATTCTTATTTGTTTTTATTGTCCTTTAAAGGGAACACTCATGCTTCAACATGTTGTAGAAATTTAGTGATAGATGATTATTTGCTATTCTAAGCTATTGCTGATAAATTCCATATAAGTTTTCATTGCTTGTCAGGGAATTCATTTGAGTATCTATAACAGACTTGGAACATTTTTTACCACATAACTAAAGAATAGTTTGTTTTAGACAAAGCTCAGCTTTGCCTTCATTTAAAGCTTTTAAAAATATATGCATTATTTTTCTAGAGTTGTTACTAATCTGCCATATTCATCATAGACAAAGCCTGTTTTTAGTATAGTCATTCTATGATAATACTTGGTTTTGGCTTTGACTTTGATCTAACACTCTTTTGAATAGATGGTCATTTGAGATTGGGCCAAAACATGTATTCAGTGCATATGCAGGTACCGGACCCTAGGAATTCTCTTGTACCCTCCGTGCCCTCCTCTCACAATTCACTAACCCTTCCAATACTTCCTGTGGTTTATTAATGTATGCACTAATAGTTTTAGAAAGACAAATCTGTCAAGCTTAAGACTCTAATAACTTCATAATTTTAAGGTAACCTAGATATAGTGATCATTAAACATTATTATAAATTGAATAAGAGCTAATCAAGAGAAATTTTCAGCATAACTGAAAAGCATTTTAACATGTTGGTCAGTAATTAAATTTTATTTTAACTCCATGCTATGTGGAAAATACTCTTAATTCAATGTTTTCTAGTATTTGAAGCAGACCTGGTTCTCAGTGTATAAGGTAGTTAGTATATTGTAATTAACAAAATAGGGTTAAAATACAGCTAATCCTATATCTGCTTTTAATTGATTATCTTATAATTTTGTTATTTGTACTGTAGTGCCCTTTTTTCTTCCTTAGCCATTACTAGTTTTTAGTCCTAATAAGGAGCTGAGGAGCTATATTAAATTTTGGAGCTTGATGAACTAATTTACGGTATGTGGGATTTTTCTTTTTGGCATTGATTTTTGGTTTGTAAATGTGCTGTTAGTAATTTATCATTGATGAAAGGACAAATTTTTTCTACGTGACAAGTCCTAAGTGATCATGTAGATTCCCAGGTGACACAGTTGGAATGTTTTCTGTCATATGTAATTCAAAGAGAGAAGAGACCATGTTGAACTGGAGAAGTCAGGGAAAGGGAAGCCAGTGTATATTGATTTTCTATCATGTACCAGACACTATGACAGGATCATTACATTGTGATCTCATTTAACATACTCAAGGTCATAAGCAAAGAGAAAAACATTAGAATTCAGAATTAAATCTATGTCACTCAAACTTGATATTTTTCTCCTTCATACCATTTTAAAATCTTTAATAGGGTATTTTTGAGATGCATCAGGAAAGCTTGGTAATTATTAGTCACATAGAGAGATGGTAATGTAGAAGGTCATCAAGAGAACATGACCATCTATTGACCCATGAGCTGGATGCAGGCAATTGGAAGCTCCTCAACCCCTCACCTGCCCTTGGAATGTGCATTCCACTTACCTTCCCCATGCTCGAAGCTTCCCCAAGGGTATAGCTTTGAGATAGTCATGTGTTGTTGAGACCATCTGGCCAGTATATGTGACTGAAGCTAGTTAATGGCTCTTACAAACCTTTTTTTTTTTAAAGATTCTGGTGGGCAGGTGCAGAGATCCACTCATCTTGCAGCTGCCCACGATAAGCCAGACATGTAAGTTGCCTTGTTTATTACATCTCCCACCTACTGGTCTGAAGTGACATGCCTCTGTCTTCAGGCTCTCCTTGACCTCTGTGTGTGGAGGCCGATTCACATTTTGCCTGCGAAGCTCCTGATGTGGCAAACCAATGGATGGGTGGGAATGGAGTATTTAAAATGAGAAACAGAAAGAGCATTCTGCTCAGAACCACATGGGTAAAGGATGGATATCAGAAAGGGTGATTGAGAAACACAAAGTGGTTCAATTTGATCAGATCATAACAGCCTTCAGAGGAGTGGTGAGAATACAGACCAGAGAGTAAGTTTAGGAACATATTGTAAAGGACTTTTAAATGCCAAGATAAGGAGTATGGACTTAATTAGGAAAGCAGCAGGGAGCCACTGAAGGTTTTGTGTAGAGGAGCAATATGATTACAGCTGACAGCAGTCTTAATAAGGCTTAATAAATAGTACAGTTTATAACCTTAGGCCAACTGCTGAGCAGAAGCCAAAAGCTGTGCTGCAGAATTAGCAAACCAATTACCGTGAGGAAGGCTGGCCTGGATTTCATCTGACTCATCGTTTATAACAGAGTAGAAACTCCTGGAAATGTAAACAAATATCTGAAGTGACAGGTGACATGTCTTCTCCGACCTGAGTTCCGTTATTGGACTCCACAGTGGCACACTGGTAAAATGCCTTAACAGTGCCGTAAGTTTTCACTACTTTAAAAACATCTCTTTTTTGTAAATATTCAGTGCACTTTTATGGTTTTTCAGTAGGCCTAAAATCTATTGCCATCTGTCTCATTCCTTATAATAAGACTTTGTCATTCTTTATTGGTATTAACATACTTAGCCAAAAGGGGAAACATCATTAAGTTATCTGCAGTTTGATTTAATAGCTGATGTTGACTGCAGGACAACATTCAAATTTCAGCTCTAGTAACCAAGATGTTTTTTAATTTAATTTAGAGAGTAGGATACATAAGAACCTATTATCTTTTTATTATTTTAAGAGACGTGAGTGTGTGTGAGTGTGTGTGTGTGTGTGTGTGTGTGTGTGTGTGTTCATATGCATGCTTACATGCAAGCATGTGGGGACGAGAGAGAGAGAGAATATGTATATATGTATATAGACGAAGGGATAGATATTTATCATATAGCTTTCTTCTGGGGAACAGTTCCTGGCAAACAAACAAATTGTATAATTGAGTTTCTTATAAAATACATTCTCTATCATATACTCTGGTCATTCATTCTGTTCTCACCTTACCATTTGCATAGTCAGAAAGGTTTTCTCCCTTGTTGGAATTCCAATATCATTTTGGATTTAGGTAATTTTACTTATTATCTAATGTAAGTTTTCGCCTTTTTCCCCTGACTCGATTGTCTGTCCCTGGAAGACACGTGTATACATTGGGAGCACACTGTGGCACCTGGCGTCAAATAGTCATTCCATAGCTCCGAAGATTCCTTTCTTAGAACAGTCTTGCTTGAGTTTTCATTTATGCAGCAGATTATGAGAGACTCCTAAATATTTTGCCAGGGAAACAGAGCATGGACCGCTCTCTTAACAAGCTTATAGACAAATGATCAGAGATTTACAATATAATCTGTAAGTGTTGTGATTGCTGTAGGTATTGGGTGGGGGGAGAAGGCAACCTCAGGGTTAGAGAATGCCTTGTTAGAGGAGATAACCTTTTATCTGAGTTGTAATACGTTTAGAAAAGGAAAAACATAAAGATGAAAAAGCAGCAGAGATGGTTATAACAGTATAAATGGGCCCGGGTATAAGCGAGAATGGTGACCTCAGATTGCTGCTAATTCAGTATGACCCCAGTGGGACTGGTGATGGATAAAGCTAGAGTAGATCCTAAAGACATTTTTGTTAACACACAAAACCAGATGTCACTAAGATTTATTTATTGTACTTTAGAGCTCCAATTAAAAATTAACTTTCAATCGTAGCTTTAAAGGATGCTAAATCCTTGACCAGGAGACCAATTACTCGGGCCCCCCATTGCCATTTTTTTGAAAGAAGAAAAGGTTGTTTGGTTAAAAATGGTGGCTTTACTTTGTCATTTTAGACTTTATAGGCACATTTAGGGTCCTAGTATCCATTTGAGAAGGATAATCACAGTACCTACTTTTGCGGTTATGAATTTCCAGTGAGATACTACAAAGTGATCACCATCATGCATGGCAAGTACAGGACCCCGTGCACCGAGGAATGCCCAGGGACGGTGGGCATGCGTAAATTTGACCAGTGCTCCTTTCCATCTCGTCCTTCTGGGCCGCTCTTTTTTAAGTAATGTTTACACCTTGGGAAAAAGTGCTATTTATTTAGCTACTTCTTATCTCCAGATTTAAACCCAAAATAGCAGTGTTTGAAGCTTTTATTCTATTGAGTGACTTAGCCATTTGAGGCAGGTGAGACTTGGTAGGGGACTTGACTCACGATTTATCAAGTCTTCTCTTAACTTAAAAAAATGTTTATTAACATTGCAAAAAAACCAGATTGATGCATAGGAAGGGAAAGTGTTATAAAAAGACTGATAGGAATAGTACACATCACATAGATTTTCTGTGTGCCTAATGAATCATTTTCATGTTTTATACTTAGTATGTGTAATTTGAACTGTCAAATTTCACCTCTGCCTTATCTCAGCTGTGTGACTGCCTCTGAAAACTGGCAGTAGTAGTTTCTACATCATAAGCCCATTGGAGGACTATACCATAATTTATACAATGTACCTAACATGGTGGCTGTCATATATTAAATATTCCATTGATGTTAGCATTTGGAACTCCACTGTTACGCAATTATGTGGATTGTACAAATAAAACAATTTGGGCAAAGCAGAGAATGCACACTTCTTTATGTGTGTGTATATATATATATATATATATATATATATATATACTTTTATATATACATATATACTTTTAACTTTGATTTTTTAAATCAATTTGAAATAGATATTTTTATTATATAAGAAAATACAAGTGATATCTTTAGGAGTGGATGATGTAAGTTTTTAAATATCACACTTCTTAAAATTACAGACTTATCACTCAGATCTGCATAAGGTTGATATAGTATATTATGTATAGTCCTGTTCTCAGGAACTAGTTATTTTTCACCTTAGACTTTGAGCCTGAGGAAATTCATTCATTTCAAGTTTGATCAGAAAACATCTAATTGTCTAAGTATATTTCAAATGTGTCTTAAGGCCAGTAAGCTCAGTTATCAAAATTTCTGTTCTGAAGTCTACACATTTGAGATTTTGTAATCTTTAATTTTATTCTATCTTACAAGTGAACTACTCAGTATGTACAATATTTGTATAAAAATAAGGCATACATAATTCATTTGAAAGTATACTAATATGCTTAACTACTCACCATTTTTAATACATTTAATGTTCTTATAATGTCTGTCATTTCCTGGCCCTTTGTTCACAACAAAATGTCTGGTCCTTTGAAATGGTGCCAAAGTTTCTGTTGATGGTGCTTTGTTTTTTGGAGTGATTTAAGAAAGATGTTAAAGTAGTGTGTATTAGTAAAATAGTGTTTATTCTTAATTTGGAGCTGAGTGCAGCAGCCCATTGAAAATCATGCTATTAACCTATTTGTTTTTGGAAGAGGAACAGAGATCTACAACAAGTAGAAAAAAACTGGATGTAAAATAGCATGTACTTAGGTAAGTTGATAGATAGGTGTGATTTTGAATGTATATACAGAATATAAATTTATATGTATATGAATTGTGTGTGTATATATCCACAAAGATATCTAGAAGCATCACCCAGATGTTGGCAGTGGTTATCTCTGGGTAATGGGATTCATAGTCATTGTTTTACTTCATACTCTTTTGTATAATTTTTAAAAAATCACTTTATAATGAACATGTAATAAATTAGTCCTCAGAATATAATTCCTTTTTAGTTTTGGAAAAATGCTGATTTTCAAAGCTCACAACTATTAAAATATAGCACCATTATCAGGAAAATGTAATAAGTAAAATATTCCACTTCTATATTTATCACCAAAGACACTGCTGACTCCGTTGACATTGGTTGTGTTTATTCATGACACGTTGCAGGTGACATTTTGGGAAAGGGAAGCCCAGAAGCTTTGTGAGGAATGGTGCGCTGTGACTTCAGTCACTCTGCATGCGGTGGGTGAGAAAATGTATCTGATCCTGACCAAGCATCTCTCTTCATCAGATCTCACGCTGACTGTAAATGATGTGCCCAGTCTCCTAACACCCTGGTAGGGCAGGTGCCTTGCAGGCTACGGCTTATCCTCTATTTGAACATAGAGAACTTCGAAGAGCCAAGTGGTGTATTGATTGGCTTGATTGATGCCACATGGTGAGTCTGTCTGAAGAGCTCCAAGAACATCTCAGTCCCTGGAGTCTGGGTCCAGTCAACAGCCTGTAGGCTCAAAAGCTAAATAGATGACAGATGAGCTCATTATATAGCGAGAGGCATGGGGAACTGAAATCCATGGGGCCCTGAGGAGACTTGTTCTTGTACATCCTGTCTCATTCCCTTTGTTGGGCTGCAGAGGGGCAGCCTGCGACTCTGCAGTCTGGCTGGATTGCTGCGTTGTTGGGGGACAACCTCTTAGCCCCCCTCTGGTTCTTTGTTTCTTATTTGGTCAGTAATTCAATGGATTTTGTAAATAATCTAGACTTTTTCTTTGTCAGTCCAACTGCAATAGTTTGAAGTGAAAGATTAATTTCATTTTGTGGAATTAGGCATAACTCAAATAACTCAAAACACTATGGAAATCAGAATGCAAATCAGACTTTATACTCTAGATCTTTTTTTTTTTTCCCCAGAGAGAATACAACTCATCTGGATAAGCATTTACGATGTGTCCCAATCTATTTTTTTAAATTTTGTTTTTAATATTTATTTATTTTTGAGAGACAGAGAGTGACAGAGCACAAGCAGAGGAGGGCCAGAGAGAGGAGGAGTCACAGAATCCGAATCAGGCTCCAGGCTCTGACGCAGGGCTCGAACCCATGAATGAGATCATGACCTGAGCTGAATTTGGACTTGAACCACCTGAGCCACCCAAGTGCCCCTCCAACCTTCTTTTAAAGGGTTAAAGGTGAACTCTCAGAAAATCAGTAGCCTATAATATTTAACTCTCTGGGGCAGAAAAGAAGGAAAACATTTTTAAGTGAAGTGGGGAAAATCACTTGTGTTTTAAAAATACCTTTAAACATGAATTTATATGAATTTGGCTGAATGTCTAAGGGGAAAAGAAAAATATATATGGTAGCATTATGAGAGGAATTTGATATATAAGAAAGCCATACTGAAGCAAATTTGACAGTTTTAAATTGCTTTCCTTTTAGAGATAGAGCACATTGTAAAATTGGTTCTGAAAAGAAGGTCATATATCTTTATTTGTTAATTTGTAAAATTTATGTTTTAACATTTATCTTTACTCTCTAAAGTCATGAAGAATATATCTTTCTTGTAAGGTTCCTTATATCTGAGACATGCAGCATTCCTCACTGGTTTACTAATAGATCATTTTAGTTTAAGTTTAGTTCCAATAAAAAGTTATTTTGGAGTTTATGTAAACAAGTAAACTAGCTGCAATTTAAAATCACTGTAAACCATTAATATGTGGGATCTCTTATAAAATCACATACTCCTAAATCTTGATACTCATTAAAATAATTATGTGTACTGGTATTCGGTAGTAAAAATGGTTTATATGTATATTGCTTATTTTAGTAAGGTACCACACCATAACTGGTGTGGCCAGTAAAGGTATTAATATTTGAAAAGTGTTCTCAAGTCAAAGAGACTGTGCTCTATTTTCCCAGTGCAACCGTTCTATACACTAACCATGCATTAAAAAAAAAAAAAAGGAAAAGAAATCACTGTGGAGTCAGTACCTTTAGTTTTCAGTTTGCCTTAATTGAATACTAGTAATTTGTAAAAATATTAAAATCTCATCAGATTTACAAGAGAAGCAGAATACTTAGCCTATGAATTGGTCTTTATTCCTGAAGAGATGACCCATTGTGAAAGCCCATGCTGCGAGGAACTCTTTTTTCCCCAGAAAGAATACAACTCATCTGGATAAGCATGTACAGATAAGAAAATTACCTTATGTAAACGAAGCAAGATCAGTGGTCTCTGAACTTCATTGAGGGTACATACTTACCAATAAAATATGTGCCTCCAATACATATGTAAATATACATTAACATATATGTGAACTATTATAACATATTATATACATGACAAAACATATTCCCCGAATAGAATTATTAACATAAATAGAAATGTTAACACCTTTCATAATACCATTTCCAAATAGATGATTTTTGGAACACCAGGTACACCCTGCCCCCCCCCCCCCCCCCCCCCCCCCCCCCCCCCCCCCCACACACACACATACCACTGCAGAAAATTTGAGTATAGAATTTTGGTCTTCCCAGACCTCTTTAAATAGTTCTCAGTTGTATACTTGGAAGTTAAAATTGGAAAACTCAGATTTCTTTTTACCTAATTGCAAGTATATTAGGTTTATATCACCAGAATAATAAGATGTAATGACCTACTCCAAAGCACAGTAGTTTAAAACAGTAAGCCTTTAGTTACTAACAGCTGGATGGTTCTGGGCTGAGCAGGGCTCACTCTGTCTGTGGGTAGTTGCCGGCTGGGGAGGCAGCTTTGCTGATCTTGGCTTCTGTCTCATGGCTAGCTGTGTGCTGATGCAGGATTTCTCCAGCTGGGGCATCTGGGCTCCCTTCTATATGCTCCTCTGTTTTAGTCCTTTGAAAGACTAGACTGAGTAGGTTCTCATGATGATCTTAGAGGAACAAGGTTGGAAGCATAAATGACCAAATGCTTTTCATGCCTCTACTTTTATCAAGTTTGTGTCCATCTTGTTTGGCCAGAGCAAAGCAAGTCACTGGACTGAGCTCAGTGTCAGATTGGGAGGGGAACCCAAATTTAAATGAGATCGGGTGCATTCAGGGTGGTATGGCCGTAGACTGGGACCTCAAATTTAGAGTAAAAAGCATGGATATGAGAGGCCAGGAATGGGGACCATTAATTCAATCAGTCTACAGCACCTAGAAAGTCTCTTTTTCATTAAATACATACAGATAGACTGATAGTTTCCAGATCGCTGTAAGCCCTGGCCGGCTGCTCCTAAACATACCCCAGGGTTCTGATTATCAGGGTGGTTCCCTGGCCTCAGCGGGTATAGATGTTTAGTTGGTTTTGTAAGTCAGCTTATTCGAAGTTTAAGGTAAATGTTAAAATTGTATTCCCAGAGGGTTTTGTCATCACTGACTTAGGCTGTCAGTCTGGGCTCCAAGAATGCAGTAAAGGTGAGAATGTGACTGTCATAATTCTGCATTCATTGTTCCACACATGGATACTGCTGACTAACTCTGCACAGGACACTGCAGTAGAGAAAGTAAGTCTCCTTTCATGGAGCATTGGCCTAAAATTAAGGAAGAAACTCAAAAAATTCTATAATTTAACTTAGTAATTGATAATCCCAGAAAGAAGACACAGTATTCTGTGTGCAGTAGTATAAGTACCCCCAAAGTACAAAATAAAGAACCCCTGTATTCAAAAAAGGAAAAATTTGAATGATCATTTTGTATCTATCTTTGAGGTAACTTACAAATATCCCAGATTCTGTGTTACCATTTTAGAAAAAAAATATTTGCCCTTTTTAAGTATCATAAATACCAAAGAGGGTAATAGTAATAACGTCTTCATCTTCAGTCACATTGTATAATTTTCTGTATTTTCTCCACATCCTGGCTCCAATAAAGAGCTGAAGGACTGTTCAGAGTGCATCTTCATCCTTATAGCATTAACTACCATTTCTAAAATACTCATTTTATGCCATTTTAGAGCATTCATTCAGTACTCATGATCCTGAAGCTAAGTTTATTGCCCCAGAATTATAGATTAAAAAAGACAGAAAGGTTAAGTCACTTCTCCAAGCTCACACTTAGTTATAGAGTCAGAACTTGAATCCATTTCTCTTGGACACCAAATCCTTTGCTCTCTTAAACATGACACTGTATCGCACCTATTGTTACATAGATTTTTGAAAATTGTGTGTGTAGTCCTTTTAAAAGATGAATGATCTAGGGGTGCCTGGGTGGCTCAGTTGGTTAAGCTGCCGACTTCTGCTCAGGTCATGATATCATGGTTTGTGGGTTCAAGCCCTGCATCGGGCCCTGTGCTGACAGCTCAGAGTCTGGAGCCTGCTTCTGATTCAGTGTCTCCCTCTCTGCTCCTCCCCTCCTCCTGCTCTGTCACTCTCTTTCAAAATTAAATAATAAAACATTAAAAAAAAATAAAAGACAAATGATCTGAACAGTGCATACAAAGGAATTAGAAATGGTCCTTGGTATTGGTCAAAAAGGTCCATTGACAAGCTGGCATAAATATCCAGCATTTCCTTGGGTTCTAGATGCCTCCCAGAGCTCAAGAACATTAATGCTATAGTTGACCAGCCGTGATTGTGTTTTCACTTAGCTGCCTTCTCAGTATTATTTGCTCCCACAACAATCAATAGTGTCTGGCCCTATGGGAGTTTAATTTACTATAATTGATTAAATTTGCACCTAGCTAGATAAAAATTAACCAAGAAATTTTTTTCAAAGGATTCCTTGGCTTTTATCACTGTACGCTTAGTCTTTCAAAACAATATATGTCACCCTAAAAGTGCATTTTATGCATGCCCTCAGATTTAAGATCTATTTTTAGATGTAGCTATCAGCTATCCATTTGACCATCCTTATTTTATCAGTAAGATTACCTCAGGTGTTCAGTTTTGGAACTTTTAAATTAAGCAACTGGGCTTTATGTAAGGAGCTATTTATACATTTCTGAAACTATGGCTAATATTCTAGAAGCAGTTTGAGAGAATAAGTCGGCTAAATTCTGGCAGGTGACGTAGCTATTCCCAAGATGCTGCCAAGTTGTTTACTTTGTAAGCTTCTGTTATGCTAATGTAACTCTGCCAGAACAGTTGTTTAATTAGTGGAATTCTATCATTATTTAAGCATTTGGTAAAGCAAAGCTAGCTTTGAAAAACTAGAAGAAACATGGGCTAATGTTGGTTTATGCATGTGAGGAGCATGTTTTAAAAGTTTATTTCCTTATTGAGAGAGAGAGAGAAACAGAGAGCGAGAGTGAGAGCGCGAATCCCAAGCAGGCTCCACATTCAGCACAGAGCCTGATGCTGGGCTCTGTCTCAGGACCAGGAGAGCATGACGTGAACTGAAATCAAGAGTGAGCCGCTTAACAAACTGAGCCACCTGAGCGCCCCTGTGGGCAGCCTTTTTAATCACAGATGGGGATAAAATGAAAAGCCATTCAGTTTTTAAGTAGCTTGCTGCTCTTTTTCTGAGAGATGAATCCTACCCTCTTTATCCTCAGGAGCCTCTGTCTATAGAAAAATAATTCCATCATACTGCCTTCGATAAATATAGTGAAAAGGTGAAATCCCTTAATCTTTATCAAGGAGTTTTTCAATAAAGTAATTATTTCTTTCTTAATAAAAACTAATCTTTATCCTTTATAGAAAAATTAGAAAATGCACATAAACAAAAGGGAGAATATCGGAATTGTCTATAATTCATTCATCCAAGTAAATCTTTTAACTTTCAGTGTCACGTCCTAAGATTTTTCTGTATATTTAATGGATTCATACTGTTGTGATTTGTCATTTGCTTTTTTCTTATTAAAATATATACTGTAAATATTTCCATGTCATGAAATATTCTTCAATAACATTTTATTTTTTTAATAATTTTTAAATGTTTATTTTTTGAGAGAAAGAGACAAAGCAGGAGAGGGGCAGAGAGAGAGACCACACACACACAGAATACAAAGCAGACTCCAGGCTCTGAGCTGTCAGCACAGAAACCAACGTGGGGCTCAAACCCACAAACCATGAGATCATGACCTGAGGGGAAGTTGGATGCTTAACTGACTGAGCCAGCCAGCAATCCTCAGTTTGTTCTCTGTATTTAAGAGTCTCTTATGGTTTGCCTCCCTCTCTATTTTTATCTTATTTTCCTTCCCATCTCCTATGTTCATCTGTTGTGTTTATTAAATTTCACATATGAGTGAAATCATATATTTGTCTTTTTCTGATTTATTTCCCTTAGCATCATATACTAGTTCATCCATGTTGTTGCAAATGGCAAGATTTCATTCTTTTTCATCGCTGAGTAGTATTCCGTTATATATATACTACATCTTCCTTATCCATTCACCAATAGCCAAATTATGGAAAGTCCCCAAATGTCCATCAACTAATGAGTGGATATATTCAGTGTTTTATGATAATCATGCCTGGGAGCACCTGGGCGGCTCAGTCAGTTAAGCAACCGACTCCTGATTTCAGCTCAGGTTATGATCTCACAGTTTGTGAGTTCAAGCCCTATGTCAGGCTCTGAGCCTGTTTGGGATTCTCTCTTTCTCCCTCTCTCTCTTTCCCCTGATCTCTCTCTCTCTCTCTCTCTCCCTCTGTCTCTGTCTCTTTCTCTCTAAGATAGATAACAAAAATAAAACCTTTAAAAATTAAAAACATAATCATGCTTGAATCTCTACTAACTTTATGTTATGGAAAATATTCATATTCATAAATTGATGTTTTCTGTCCTTCAAGAAGTGGGGTTATAAATCATGAAAAGGAGTTTCAGTGTGATCCTAAACTTCTGGAGTATCTCAGTATATTGATGAACATGATATTCTCTGCAGAAGTCACTGAATAATTTCTGGCTTATATTTGTAGGAACACGATCAACTTGAGATAATATAGTGATTAAGAGAGAAGACCCTGGAGACAGATTGTGTGCGTGTGAATTTGAGCTTTGCTACTTACTCAGATGTGTGACTTTGGGCAACTTTTTAAATCTCTTTGTCCCTTAATCTCTTTATGATTTTAGGATGGTAATAGTACCTGCCTCAGAGTTTGTAAGGGATAAATGAAAGCATATGGGACTTTCTTACAATGTTGCCTCACTTGTAATAAATAATATTAGATACTGTTGTAATCAGTGTTTTAAAGTGACTTACAGGTAAATAAGTAGATGAAAATTGGCATTACTACGTGATATTCTTCCACTTTTGGTAGACTGATCCATGACTATATTCCTCGATGCCTGGGGACTGCAGGACCGTTTCCCAGAAGACTTCAACCACCAAGCTCAGGGTGTGGGTGATGTGGTCTCAGATTCAGCTCTTATTCTGGATTAAGCTTTTAAGGAAAAAAAAAAACAACTTGTATATTCTGAAAAGGCTAGAAACCACCCCTGGAAACATCTCTATATTGAAGTCAGTTGCTTTAATTTGGCAGCTGCTGTTATTGTGACATGACTGTGGCTGTTTTTTGTTTCCTCCTGCTGTGTTAGGATAGGAATATTAATGTCCTTAATTCTGCTATTCTCTGCAAGGAGAGTACTTGATTATTTGGAGCTATGTGAAGAAAAGGTTCTGACAGATTAATCTAATCCTCTGAGAAAGTATGAAAAATCTCTTGGATAAAAGGCTAGTGATAAATCAATGAATGGTATCTCAAAATGGAATAAACAGTCAGATACCTCAGGGCATATGGGTTCAGTGGTGGGGGGTGAACAGGGACTAGAATGTTTCTTCCTTTAGCTTAGTGATGAAAATATTAGCATCTGTAGCATGTACAGTACATTTGGCTGCAAATAAAATTATCTCCAGTGCTGTTTAAATAGAAACTTCTGTGAGGATGGAAGTGTTCTATAATTGCACTGTTGCAAACTGAGCAACCAGATTTGTTATCTTATTTAATCTTAATTAATTTAAAATTTAAAGTCACATGTGGGTAGTGGTAATTGTATTGGACAGCATGATTACTTAAATAAGTATGAGGTCTATTTTTCTCAAGAAGAAATCTGGAATTAGGAAGTGCATGTATATTGTCAGTGCTTAAAGGTATTATTAAGGCAGTGAGCTCTTTCTCAGTGTCCTTTCTCAGCAGTCCAAATGTTTAACGTTCATCCTCTGGTCACAAGATAGTATACCCTGAAGCATCTAGCCTGTATTCAACTTAAGAAAGAGGTTGGGTAAGTCAGGGCCTTACCTTAAGAGTCCCTTCTGTGTTAGTACCAAACGACTTTTACCTCTCTCTCCTGGGCCAAGGCTTGTCACATGAACACCCTGGCCGGCAAGAGAGGCTGGGGGGTCCAAGTATTTCTCTTACTAACTTCTGTTGTAGAGAAAGCAAAACGAAGACAGGGTTGGAATGGATTTGGCGTATACTGGTCTACGGTTTTGCCTTAACAGGCATTTAATTAATTATCCTATGGAAATCCATAATCATAGGCCTGGAGAAGTCAGGATCTTTTCCAAAGATCTAGGTGATAAATTATAGATAACACTAGACTTAGGCTGTAAAACTGTTTAGTACCATATAGAATATAGAACTAAAACATTGATGTATATGGATGATAGAGAATATTGCATTTTAGAAAAACTGACTAATGCTTGACTAATGTAAGTGAAGTTTGAAGTATTAAAAGCAACTTTGTTCCTTAGGAGATAAAGATATTACAGTTAGAAATTCAAAACCAGTCCCTGCTTTTAATACTTTATATTAAAATTCATCTATAATTTATCACCTAGATCTTTGGAAAAGATCCTGACTACTCCAGGCCTATGATTATGGATTTCCATAGGATAATTAATTAATGTCTGTTATGGCAAAACCATAGACCAGTATACGCCAAATCCATTCCAACCCTGTCTTCGTTTTGCTTTCTCTACAACAGAAGTTAGTAAGAGAAATACTTGGACACCCAGCCTCTCTTGCAGGCAAGTCATGTGACAAGCCCTGGTCTTTTGGAACTAACACAGAAGAGACTCTTAACATAGCACTGTCAACAATAGCCAAATCATGGAAAGAGCCTAAATGTCCATCACCTGATGAGTGGATCAAGAAGATGTGGTATATATACACAATGGAGTATTACATGGCAATGAGAAAGAATGAAATCTGGCCATTTGTAGGAAAGTGGATGGACCTCGAGGGTGTCATGCTAAGTGAAATAAGTCCGGTGGAGAAGGACAGATACCATATGTTTGCACTCATAGGTCTAACAGGAGAAACCTAATGGAGGACCATGGGGAGCGGAAGGGGGAAAGAGAGTTGGGGGGAGAGAGGGACACAAAACCTGAGAGACTATTGAATACTGAAAACAAACTGAGGGTTGAAGGGATGGGGGAAGGGGAATGGAGATGGTGGTAATGGAGGAGGGCACTTGTGGGGAAGAGCACTGGGTGTTATATGGAAACCAATTTGCAATAAACTATTAAAAAATAAAATAGGGGCACCTGGGTGGCTCAGTCGGTTAAGCCTCTGACTTCGGCTCAGGTCATGATCTCATGTTCGTGGGTTCCAGCCCTGCTTTGGGCTCTGTGCTGACAGCTCAGAGCCTGGAGCCTGCTTCCGATTCTGTGTCTCCCTCTCCTTCTGCCCCTCCCTGCTCATGCTCTGTCTCTCTGTCTCAAAAATAAATAAAACATTAAAAAAATAAAAAATAAAAAAATAAAAACAATAAAAGAAAAGAAATTCAAAACCAAATATTAGCATATATAAGCATTTCATGGTTATGAGATGTGTGGTTGGCACAGTTGGGTGTACCACCTGCCTAATGGTCATCCTGGAAGACTTCCCCCTACGAACATTAATATTTATCCTCTCAACCACGAGCCAACATTTAAAACCTTTTTTTACAGAATAGGAGCCTGAGGCTTGGATCAGTTAAGATACTTGTCCGAAACTTCATATCCATTGTGTGGTAGAGTCAATATTCAGATCCCAGGTTGTCCAGAGTAGGAAGAAGCCAGAGCTGTGCAGTCACTTAGCCTGGGGCTCACAGCCTGGTTCCTCTGTTTACTGTGTGATCTTTCAGAGATCCGTGTCTGCTCATTTTTGTTTCCCTGCTGGAAATTCCTTAACAGTAGCTGCCCTGTTAGATAAACTTGGTCCTCAGTACCTCACTCCCACCCTGTACGCCCCAGTGGGGAAGGGCAGGATACCTGCCCAAGACAACGAGCTCTTCAATAGTTAAGAATTTCTTCTAAATACTTCTGGATCCTAGCAGGGCATCTATCATATAGTAGACACTGAAGAAATAATTATTTTAGTAATCTATGACAGAAATTCATAAATCTTCCATTTTGAGAGGACTATTAGACTATAGTCTATATATATAGACTATATATATATGTATATATATATATACACACACTTTTTTCTCCTTTATTGGGCGTATTTGAATGTAAATATATACACATGTATATATATGTGTGTGTGCATATATATATATACTTTTTTTTTCTCCTTTATTGGGCATGTTTGAGTGTTTTCAAGACTGCTTTGGGTTTCTCAGTTTTGCTAAGAAAATGTTGTGAAATGTAGGTAATATGAATGTTCTCCAGTATTTTATTCAGTATTTTTAAGGCTTATTCATGTTTGGTATAAATATTTTCCAGTAATTTCTGTAATAATTTCTCTCTTTGAAGTGATAGCTAAAGAGATTTATGTTTACTTAAAATGGAAACTACGAATAGAAAGATTTTTATAGCCTATTCTTGGTGTGTGTGGATAGAACTTTAGTTCTTTCATTTATATAACAGGCTGGTCCCTTTTATCCTCTTTAAGTACTTTTCCTGAAGTCATAATCCTTTTTAAAATGAATGTATTTTTCAGACATCCCAGGGCCCATTGCAGAGAGTTGAAAGGGCCTTCATGTGTTATATAAGCCACGGACTGGTTTAGTTTGCCTAGTCTTAAAAGAGAACCAATAGGATGAAATTAGCATTTAAAAAATACAGTTGTATACAGCACAGATGGGAATGAACGTTATGTTTATCCCATACTTTCCTCAAATGTAGAGCTGTGCTCTTTACTTATCTGACTTCATTTCAGAGCTAACTGAAGGAACATTCATTACTATGTTCAAAACAACTTGGTTTTAGCAGCTGTTCCAGGAAGAAAATTTTATTGATTTTACAATTCTAAGGATAAAGACTTCATGTGCCTAACTTTTTCCTCTTCTCAACACCTGCTGGGTGTAAAATGATACTTTACCTTTTCCATAGCAAAGCTGCTGCTTCCTTATAGAAGTCCTGAAACTTTGAGAACTAAGACCAATGCAGAGTTCGGAGTATCTTAGATCTGGCATTTCAGCTTATCTTCCTATCATGGTTTTCCAAGTTCTGGAAAAAATCATAGAGCCTTCTTAGGAATATCCCACTCTTCCAGTACCAGCAGACTTCAAGGATTTCCTGGACCCCCTACATTTCAGGTGAAAATGGTTCGGTATTTTGTTGTTGTTGTTGTTAAGTGTACAGGGACACTGGAGTTGTTAGTTCCTGGTAGGTGTACAGGGACAAAAACATTTTATAACCCTGTCAGCTACTAGTCCATTTCCCTACATTGTTTGCTCTTCTTATACCTCTTTGAAGTAAACATTATTGCTCCATTTTATAGATTAAATTAATGCATCTCTGAATAATTAGGTAATTTCCCATGGTAGATTAAATTCCTTCCATTCCTCCCATGGAGAGATGAAGTTTAATGATCTTTTCCTTGAATTGGGCTGGTTTTGGTGGGTTGTTTGACCAATAATATACGGCAGAAGTGATGCTCTAGGAATTCTGAGATTAGATCATATGAATCCTTGCAGCTTCTGTCCAAAACTCCAGGGACACTTGTTCTTGGAGACCCGAGATGATAGAAGAAGTCTAACTATCCTGAGGCCACCACACTCTGAGAAAGCCCAGAATATACTAAACGAACTACCGCTGCTCAGGCCCCAGCCTTTAGAGCCACTGCAGCTGAAATTCTGGTATTGTGAAGTAGAGATGCGCTGTCCCCACTGAGCCGAGTCCACGTTCCTGGTTTAAAAAATCATGAGACTTAAGAAAAAGATGGACATGATGGTGATGAGGATAAATTGTTTTTTAAGTCAGAGTGGATAACTGGAACATTGGCCAACTTCTAACCCAGGGTTTCTGCTCTCAATCTCCCTGTGTCTGTCAGCTACCTGTGTTCCTGTGATGCTTTATTAAGTTTATGATTTATTTATATAACCACAAAAATATAGTTTAATGTTAGATTTCTCTTATAAGAGAAATAAGCTAAAACCGATTTTGAATAACTCTGCCATCATGCTTCATTTTTCTTCATATCCCCCAGTCCAAAATGACATTATATTATGGACGTTTCAACACTGTCTTTCTCCTCTTCCAGAGTATAGACTCCATGAAGACTTTATAGCTTCAACAGCACCTATATCAGTGTCTGCCGTGAGTAGGTGCTCAAGGAGTATTAGTTGAATACATGGATTCATCAATGATATACATTGTAAAGAAAGCGTAGGTATTACTCTTCCTGTAGAGGGTCTAATTCTTCTGGAATAATATGAAGACCAGAATATTACAAAGATAATAAAGTAAACATTTGGGTGCCCCAGGGCCAGAATTAAAACACGGTAATCTTGTACCATGTTCACATCAACAGTTTTTTCCTTTTCCAGAAATAAATATTCGAAGATTGAATATGCCTGTATTTTCTTATTCCTCTTTCTTCTGTCCCAGAGGCAATGGTATCTGCATTTGACACATGTATTCTTCTCTTTTTACTACATATAATATTATGTACAAACAATGTCTGCGTGACTGTGCCTTCAAAATAAAGCAAATCATGGTTCCATCACCTCTTCACCTGATCATGCTACTTCCCGAGTCCAGCGTCTGCCTTCTTTCTGCTTGTTTCTTGCTTTCTCTCTCATAGCATCACCCCAATACTGGGTCTCTTCTCCCCCCACCAGCCACATCGGGTCAGTCCTTCATTTCTTTTTTTTCCTTTTTAATTAGGTTTTATTTATTTTGAGGGAGTGGGAAAGAGAGAGAGAGGGAATGAATGAATGGAGGAGGGGCAGAGAGAGAGAGAATCCCAAGCAGGCTCCATGCTCTCAGTGCAAAACCCGGTGTGGGGCTTGAACTCATGAACTGGGAGATCATGAGCCAAAATCAAGAATTGGACTCTGCACCTGAGCACTCCAGATTAGTCCTCAAAGGACATAACATCAGATTATGTAACTTCCCTCCTCTTAGCCCGCTAGTGGTCTCTGTCACACCTGGGATAAAACCCCCAGTCCTTGTCGTACTCACCAAGGTTCTGTATGACCCACCCTCCAGCCTAACTTCCAGCTTCCCTGGGTCTTCCATGCTCCCTATGCTTCAGGCACACTGGCCTCCTCTGTTCCCCTTGCTGTTTAAGGAGCACAGCAGGCACATTTCCAAGCAATTTCCATCTCTGGGTCTTTGCATTTGCTCGCTCTGTCCCCTGGAGTACCCATGCAAGGGCCTGTCGCCTGTGGTTCCATCAGGTCACTGCCTGCATTCAGATTTTGTTCAAAAGTCACTTCCTGGTGGAGGTGGGGAGACCAGTCAATCTATAGTTGAACTGTTGTCAGGATCCCTTACTGGGCTTTACTTTTCTCTGTAAGCTGTACCACTCCTGACAGAATTTGCATATATATATATATATATATATATATATATATGTATATGTATATGTATATATATGTATGTATTGTGTGTGTGTGTATATGTATATGTATGTGTGTGTGTGTGTGTGTATATATATATATATATATAGAGCATGCTTTTATCTGTTTGCTATCTATTCCCTTATATGATTATAAGCTTTTGTTAGGTCAGGGATTCTATGATTATATCCTTCCTATGATTCTTCTATGAGTACATCCTTCTGGTGTCTAAAATAATGGCTGGCATAAAGTAGATGCCTCCAAAATATAGTATGGTGTTCTGTATTTTTTAAAACTGTATATAAATGGTATCACACTGAATGCACTTTGTAGCAACTTGCCTTTCTTAATCAACATTGCTTTCAAAATAGGTCCCTGTTGAGATCGATCGATCTATCTATCTATCTATCTATCTATCATCTCCATCCATCTAGCCAGGTCATTTTAACTGTGGTATATTACACCATATAGTTTATTCATTCCTTTACTTCTAGAATATGGTTACTTTTAGTTTTCACTTTTTAAAACAATGCTGAAAGAAACATTTTAAAAATATGCTTTCTTTATTTGTTTTTCCTTATAGGCGTATAACAGAATAAACATTTGTGGGGTTTTTTTCCCTAGCAGTTAAATTTATCTATAGAAGTAATTACATTACCTTATTTTTTACTCAGAGGATTAGTCCACCACCCACCAAATGTCCATATGCAAACCTAAATGTTATTTTAGGAGGGAAAAAGACCAACATCACAAAAACGTTTTTTTAAAGAACAAGTTGAATATTATACTTTTTAAAAATCTCCTCCTTTTCTGGTATCATGCCATAAAGATGTATATTTTCTGCTGTCAAAATTAGAGTAAATGTTAAGCTCTGATTAAATCATTTCACTTTGGTGTTATGTGCATGCACGTGGGTGTGTATGGCATTATGGTCATTGGAATTCGTGTCTCAAGAGGTCTTGGCAACAGTGATATTCCACTAAATCAGAGAGAAACTTTTCAAAGAGTTTTGCATTTTCCTTGCTAAATTTTAGGAAATGCCAACGTTGTTACAAAATTTTGAACACTGTGAAATGAAGAAGTGATGAGAAAAAACACTGGGAAAACTCACTAAAAGCTGTGATATCTGAGGCATAATATAGACAATTTCCAAAAGAATCGGAACTTTCAATGTACTTTGAAACAGCATAGTTTACGAGTGATATCATGTGTTTTGAATATGAAGCTATAAATGTCTAAAATAGAGAATGTAAAGAATTGCCTTCTGGGGTGATCATTTTGCCTTGCTCATTGTCAGATGATTCTGGAAAGAAGAAAAAAGCTGAGTTCCGTTTCCTTTATTTATAATTTGTAACAATTTGGACAGCTGTTAATCGAAATCTTTCCTTTAACACTTAAAGTTGATTTGTGCTTAGAAAAATTAAAACGTAGGGGTGCCTGGGTAGCTCAGTCAGTGTGTCCAACTCTTGATTTCAGCTCAGATCATGATCTCACGGTTTCGTGGGTTCGAGCCCCATGTTAGGCTCTGCGCTGACCCTGTGGAGTCCGCTTGGGATTCCCTCTCCTGAACTTATTCCCTCTGTCTCTCTCAAAATAAATAAACATAAAAAAATTAAAAAGTAATGTTAAAGTTGAATGACAATTTCACCTTAATAAATATTGATTGCTGGAGAAAAGATGAATGGATTCAGAAAATACAGTTCATTCATCTGTCAACTATTTATTGAGTGCTTACTAGGAATCATGTGCTATTCTAGATGCTGGGGACACAGTTATGGATAAAATATTTGAGGTCTCTGTGCCCTGTGAGCTTACTCTCAGTGGAGGACAGGGATGAGAAGTAAACTAATAGAGGAGATGATGGCCCAGGGGGCAGTGAAGGGCCCACGGAGCTGATAACACAGGGCAGTATGTGACAGAAAGTGAGGTGGGGCTGGGGACGGGGGTAGAATTGCCTGAGCTGTGGTGGCCATGTGGGGCCTCGAGGAGCTAATACTTGAGCTAAGAGGTGAAGGAGGCCTCGGCCGTACAGACATCTAGCAGTGTAAGTCCTCAGTGAAAGGAACAGCAAGTGAACAGTGCCGAAGGCAGGAACACGTTTCTTGAGGAATACAAACGTATATGGGGCTCAGAAAGTGGGGGAGCGAGTGGGGCAAGGGAAGTTTGGTGGGACTTCAAAGCAAGGGGCTTTGAAGGCTTGGATAGGACCTGCATGTTATGCTTATGCATGCTATATCTGTAGATATTCTAGTAAGCCACCAGAAAGGTTTAGCAGGGAAATGGGATGATCAGATTTATATTTGTGTGTGTGATATTATACATATAAACATTATATATTATATTAAGAATGACTATATAATAATTATAATATAATTAGTAGTAATATTGTAGGGGTGGCAAACTGTTACCACCACTCTCTTAGGATTGTTAGCCAGATCTAGGAATTAAACTGATGTAGCATCCAGTAACAGAAGAAGAGCCTGTACGTTTTCCACGACAGGAGCTCTCACAAGGAAGTGAAGACTCAGAGAAGTGGCAAAACTCCATGCTTTTATACATGGTTGGACAATTGTGGAAGAGTAACTAAAATGTAAAGGGAGGCCAAAGGAGGACAAGGATTATTTTAGCAAGGCCAGTTTGCACATTTGTCTCAACTTTGGTTACAGGTTAACCAATGTTCCTTTTCTTCTGCTGCCGGGAAGGCATCTTTGCTATAGGAGTTTTTATCTCTTCTTTTTAGGAAGAAAAAGGAAGAGGGGAATGCCTTTCATGCAATTTGCCATTTCCCAGGTGCCTCCAGCTCAAACTAATCCCCATGACAAAGTGTGACTAATGTAATAATGCGCAGCACGTATGAGACACATAGAGAGTGTATAACATACATCTACAGTTGACCTTCGAGCAACACAGGTCTGAACTATGGGTGTCACATATAGGCACACTTCTTTTTAATAAATACAGTAAAATACTGTAAAGGAATTTTCTCTTGCTTATGATTTTCTTTTTTTTTTCCTCCAAAGAGAAGCAGGTCATATTTTTATTTCTTTTTTTAAAGTTTATTTATTAATTTTGAGAGAGAAAACACAGCAGGGAAGGTACAGAGAGACAGACAGACAGAGACAGAGAGAGAGCGAGACAGAGCAGAGAGCCCAATACGAGCTCATGAACCACAAGATCCTGACCTGAGCCAAAGTTGGACACTTAACTGACTGAGCCACCCAGGCACCCACTTATGATTTTCTTAATAATACTTTCTTTCCTCCAGCTTACTTTATTGTAAGAGTACAGTGAATAATACATATACACGTATGTGTTAATCAACTAGCTATGTCACTGGTAAGGTCAACAGTAAGCTATTAGTGGGTGAGTTTTGGGGGAGTCAAGAGCTATATGTGGGTTTTTGGCTGTGCAGGTGGTCAGCTCCCCTAACCCTGCGTTGTTCAAGGGCCAGCCTGTACAGTATAAGAAGTATACACAATATATATTTTATGTTATACATTTATATATTTTAATGGCCATTCTGACTACTGCCTGGAATGTGGATTGGAAGGGACCGTTAGTGGGGGAGAGTAACTACGGAAGAGGAGTGAAGGCGGGGCTGCCTGGGTCTAGAAGGGAAAAGGCATTAGTGAATTAGATGAGAGCAGAATTTCTCAACCTCAGAATATTGACATTCTGGGCCAGACCGTTCTTTGTTGAGGACGTAGGGGGCTGTACTCTGCATTACAGTACGTTTAGCCCTATCTCTGGCTTCTTCTCACAAGATCTCTGCAGCATCACCCACGTCCCTGCCCAGTTGTAATAGCCAGAAATATCTCCACACATTGCCAGTTGTTTGTGGTGGCAGTAAAATTGGCTCCAACTGAGAACTACCAGTAAGGTGAAACTATTGGTTGGAAAAAGAAGCCAGTTTTAATATATATCTGGTAGTGGGGTGTAAATGACTTGCTGACTAATTGGATGTAGAAGGTCCAGGGTAAAGAAGACATTGGTTCTTGTACATTACCCCCATTTGCATGTAAATAACAATATTCTTTTGGAAAATTATATTTATCTTCAGTTTATTAATGCAGATCCTGAAGGACTCTTCTTGGTAACAATGACTTGCTTGTGAGTTTTATTGCTATTTATAGAGTCTACTTGAACAGAGAAAACGACAACATAATTTACTAATCTGTGGTTATCAGTAATTCAGGCAGGTGTTCTCCGTAATTATTCTCAGTCGTGAGGATTTGTGATTCTTTGAAAGGACACTACCTATTCCTGGTAAATATCAGTACATCTGCTTAATCATTCATAACAGCCTGAATGATTCATGTATGTTTGTGTGACTTTATAAGCACATTGAGGATATGAAAGTATGAGTTTATGTTTCAGATGAAGAGCTAGTACGTTTTCTGCATGTAGCATGTGAAGGGGGTGGAGGTGACCATAAAACTAGGGAAAGTAGGTACATTTTGACTCAAAATAACAGTCATCTGGAACCATGCAGTCTCCACCCCTGTAATGTGAAGCCCCCTCACACCCCTTTCCTGTCCTCCTGGCTCAGTGCCGCAGACACGACAGGCATCCTTCATGTGACCTATTTCCTCACCTTTCAGTGCCCCAGTCATTTACTGCTTTGTAGGACATGGTTGGCATATCTGCATGACCAACCATATCCTGCGGACACCCGAACCTAAAATTAAGTTCCAAAATGGCCAGATAATGGCCAGATAGATTAAGAGAAAAACGAAGCTTACTTTCTTTATTCTGGATGTTACATCCACTTTAAAATCACAGCAGTGTTTTTTTTTTGGAAGTCCACATGACATTTTTTTTTCTCTCCAGGGAAAAATTTAAAATAATCATGACTTTCTGTCTAAAAAGGAAAACAGATACTATTTTTAATGCTTGCCCTATAAAATATATTGGAGTTAGTAATTATTGAAATTGGCATAAAAACAAACAATTGCTATCATTTCATGACTGCTGGTCATGAGCCAGGAAGTTAGCTAGGGCCTTGCATATGTTCTTTTTTTCTTTTTTTTTTAGACAGAGAGAGTGGAGGAGAGGGGCAGAAGGAAAGAGAGAGAGAGAGAGAGAGAGAGAGAGAGAGAGAGAGACTTAAGCTGGCTCCCTGCTTAGTGCAAAGCCTGAAATGGGGCTCGATTCCGTGACTCTAAGATCATGACCTGAGCTGAAATCAAAAGTTAGATGCTCAACCAACTGAGCCACCACATATGTTATTTCTAAATGGCTTGATGCTTCTATCAAATGGATCTTATTATTCTCAACATACAGATTTGGAAACCTGCATTGTGAGGTTATGTAGTCTTGCTCAAATTCTCATTACTGGTGAGTAGGAGATCCACATTTCACACATAGTTTGGTTCAAATGGTTAGCCAACTCCCTTTCTACCCCTTTAAAAATCAAACAGCCACCATTGACTGAATGCATCCCATTGTGTTTAGGGTTTTACGAATATAATTTCAGTTGTATCTCACTAGAACCAAATAAAATGGGTGATTTGTGCCTGTTTTATCACTAAAAAACTAAATATAGGGTTAGGAGAAGTTTGATAACTCAGTTTTTGTCAGGGCCTTATGATTTCAAAGTGACAGAAAACCTAGATATTAATAATTCATGTGAAGATGACGGGGGTAGGACTTCCACTACGACTGAGCCGAGAGGACACAGTCGCCCTCTCTCCAGCTCTCTGTTGGTTGGTTACCTCACACCTTGCCTCGCCCAGTAAGGTAGCTGGATGTCTTCCAACAGCTGCCGGCTTATGTCCTTCCTGCTCACCAGTCCTTAGCAGGCCAGCCTGCCTCCTTCCCTACAGTTTCCACACACTTCTGGAATTGAATATTATTTTTTTTGTTGACGGGGCTTGAATCACATGCTCCCTTTAAGGCAGAGAGGTAGGGTCAGCCACGACTCAAAGCCCATGGAGAGAAGGGAGGTGATACGTTGTACTCCCTATCCCCCATCCCCTCCCCCCAAAGGAAGAGACTGGTGAGCAGAACAAAATAAAATATCTGTCTATTAAATACCTTCTGATCCATTAGCAGCAAGTGCATAATCAGGATTCAGATCCAGATATATAAGGATCCAAAAAGCACCTTCTTCTATCCTTTAACTGATCTCTTCATCTCCAGATAATTGTCTTTAAAAATTCATTGTGAGATAATTTCCCAATTTCTGGTGCTTCTGTGAAAAAAAATATGCCATTTTGTTAAGGAAATGTCGTCTGAAAGCATCAGCATACTTGTGATATCTTTTAACAAAAGTAACACGGCAATCAACATACAGGGAAATATTGTTTCTAGAAGACAGCATATATCTAAACTTTAGGTAAAAAAAAAGAATGATTTGGTGTCTAGTTTCATGGTGTGTTTTTGCATTGAATACATGTTCCTCTTTGCATCTCCAAAATAAAGGATAGTTAGCACAGAATGGACTATAATCCATTGCAAATAGTCTTTGGTGTTTCAACAATCTTTAGTTCAGTATCTTCGACCTTCTACTTTGGGAGTAGTACTCTCCCTTTTGGAGAAATTAAGCAGAAGAGTGTAAGAAGAAAGAAAGAATATAAACTAGTAGGAAGAGTATAGCAGTAGGAACTAGAAAGCCAGAGTTATGATTCCAATTTGATAATACCTCCCTGTGCATGAGGGAATGGCAAATGAGATTCTTTTTGAAATGATTGCGTACAACCCTCATATGATATCATTAGTGGCTGTTTTTCACACTAAATTACCAGTAAAGCAACATTCATCCACTTATATAAAATGAATTGAGCATCTATGAAAAGGTACTGTGGTAGATATGGTGAAGGCTTCAAGACAACTTCTCAAGAGCATCCGTCATCCCTAAGATGCACTGATTGTCTAGAATGTGTCTGACATTGTACTAGAAGCTAGGGATATAGCAATGCATAGAAAAGCCCTAAGGGACTTATCACTTAATTGGAGAGATGTGTGCTAAGAGAAAGATAAATAAATATAACAAATATAAAAGTCAGCGTATGCAAGGTGCCATTTAATAGGATAAGAAAGTCTAGTCATTCAACTTCTTATGAGCAGTTCAGATCTATGGAGAATGTTTACACATAAATTGTAATAAGGGTGAATCTAATTGTTTCCGTGAATGTCAGCACAGAGGTAATGTAGGAGGTCAGGATGGGTGTAAAAGGACTAGACTGTAGACTGATTATGTCCATAAGAATGGACTAAGTAAGGAAAGAAAATGATTGAGAAACCCATCACAAACCATAGCAATGATCATGATTTTGTGTTGTAATATTGTCTAGTACAGGAACTACTAGTTATATCAACATGTGTTGTAAGTAAAATATACACCTTGATTTTCCAAGATTCAGTAAGAGAACAGAATGCAAAATATTTCCTTAATAATCTTTATATTGACCACATATTGAAATGATAATATTTTGGATTCACTGGGTAAGATAAAATATTGATAAAAGTAATTCTTTTTAATGTGGATTCTAAGAAATTTAAAATTATGTGTATGCCCTACATTATATGGCTGTTGGATAGTGCTCTTCTGTTTGACCAGAGTAGGAACTAAGAATGCTTTATAAGTCCCGTTTTTCACCAGGTCTCCACTCCACATGTGGGTAGGAGAACTAATACTGAGCACCTACTCTTTTCAGGGCTGCCATATAAAGTAGGCTTTATTATCTTCCGTTCAAAGGAGCCCCATTCAGATTAAGTAACTCATCCTGGGTCATAGAGAGCAAACAGCAGAATTCTAACTCAGGACTTTCCCTGCTCCAAAGAAAGTGCTCATCTCTACACTCAGCTGTATGCCTGAAGTACTGCTGCTAAGCTGGTGCTGAGTACGAGACTGTTAGGGTGTCACCAGTGCGTTGTCATACCCTCCCACTGCAGGGATAATGAGCAAAGGCTTTGGAGTCACCAGCATGGGATCTAAGCCTGAGTCTTCTGCTTTGTAGCTGGACAAACTATTTACCTATGGACAGTCTTGGCTTTACCGTCTGCAGAATGGGTATGATAGTAATGGTGTGCTTACAGATTTGTTGTAAGTGTTAAATCAAATGATATTTATGAAGTGCTTAACAGGGCCTAACTGTGCCACAGTTTGGGTTCAGCAAATGTTAGTATGTTTGAGATAGGAGGCCAGAAATACGGCATCTGGTGCAGGGCCCTCTAGCCTATCTCACGAATCTGGACTTGGATTAGCATTGTTCTTAATTTACTAGCCATGTGAACTTTGGGCGGTTCCATAACTTCTCTGTGCCTCAGTCACACCTGCATTTGAGTTAGATTTAATAAAAGTCCCAATCTCGTTGTTGAGATAATTAAATGACATAATACACAAAAGGTTCTTAGAATCCCACCCTGAGCCCAACAATGGGCAATGATAGTTGCATTGTTGTTAATATTTAGAAGACATTTGCTTTTAAAATTGTATTTATATTCTTGGCTTCTTATCCTTTTAGGTTTGTAATTGGTTTTGTTTTATTTAGTTTAATTTGCTCTAAACAAATGCTGCTACATCTATGGTGCTAAACCACTGTGCTTTCCGAATCCATTTCTTCTGGACTCTTCCCATATAGCTCTTATGCAGGAGCTGGCCTTTAATAGGCACCACCACCCCCACTTCAATCACCTTCTTACTTGCCATCCAAACATTTGTGAGTTTCATCTTGCAACCCTCACTGGGAGAAGTAACAAATCACTTGAAACCAGATAGACTTGCCTCTGAGATTAATAATAAAAATACAGTTTTATATATAGTGGTTTTTTTTTTAGTTTTTACTTAAATTCCAGTTAGTTAACATACAGTATTATACTAGTTTCAGGTGTACAATATAGTGATCCAGCACTTCCATGCATCACCCAGTGCTCATCCCAAGTGCACTCCTTAATCCCCATCCCCTTCTCCCCTTCCCCTCTGGTAACTATCATGGTGTTTCTGTAGTTACGAGTCTGTTTCTTGGTTTGCCTCTCTCTCACTTTTTTCCCCTTTGCTTATGTGTTTTGTTGTTTATTTTTTTAAATTTTATTTATTGGAGAGAGAGTGAGTGGGGGAGGGGCAGAGAGAACGAGGAAGAGAGAAAGAATCCCAAGCAAGCTCTACACTGCCAGCACAGAGCCCAACATGGGGCTTGAACTCAGGAAACCATGAGATCATGACCTAAACTGAAACCAAGAGCCAGATGCTTACCTGACTCAGCCACCCAGGTGCCCTTGTTTTGTTTTTTAACAAAGTGAAAAAGTGAAATCATATGGTATTTGTCTTTCTCTAACTGACTTATTTCGGTTAGCATAATACTCTCTGGCTCCATCCGTGTCATTGCAAATGGCAATATTTCAGTCTTTTTTATGGCTGAGAAATAGTCCATTGTATATATGTATCTTCTTTGCCCATAATGTCCATCAGTTGATGGACATTAGTTTCTTTCCATAATCTGGCTATTACTGATAATGCTGCTGTAAACATTGGGGTACATGTGTCCCTTTGAATCAGTGTTTTTGTGTTTTTTGGGTATGTACCTAATAGTGCCATTGATGGGTTGTAGGGTAGTTCTAATTTTAATTTCTTAGGAACCTCCATACTACTTCAGAGTGACTGCATCAGTTTGCACACCCACCAGCAGTGCAAGAGGGCCTCCCTTTCTCCCCATCCCTGCCAGCATCTGTTGTTTCTTACGTTGTTGATGTAAGCCTTTCTGACAGGTGTGATGTGATATCTAACTGTAGTTTTGATTTGCATTGTCCTGGTCATCAGTGATGTTGAGCATCTTTTCATGCATCTGTTGGCCATCTGTAAGTCTTCTTTGGAAAAATATCTATTCATGTCTTCTGCCTCACTTTTAATTGGATTATTCATTTTTTGGGTGTTGAGTTTTATAAGTCTTTCTATAATCTGGATACTAACTGTATTGGATACGTTCTTTGCAAATATCTTCTTCCATTCCATAGATGCCTTTTAGTTTTGTTGATTATTTCCTTTACTATGCAGGAGCTTTTTATTTTGATGAAGTCCTAGTAGTTTATTTTTGCTTTTGTTTCCCTTCCCTCAGGAGACATATCTAGAAAGAAGTTATGGCCCAAGTGGAAGAAGTTACTGGTTGTGCTCTCCCCTAGGATTTTTATGGTTTCAGAACTCACATTTAGGTCTTTAATCCACCTTGAATTAATTTGGTAAGAAAGTGGTCCAGTTTCATTCTTTTCATGCTGCTATCCAGTTTTCCCGACATCATTTGTTGAGTAACTGTCTTTTTCCCATTGCATAGTCTTTCCTGCTCTGTCAAAGATTTATTGGCCATGTAACTATGGGTTCATTTCTGGGTTTTCTATTCTGTTCTGTTGATCTATGTGTCATATTGTTTTGACATTAAAAATGTTTGTTTGTTTATAGAGTGATTGCAAGAGGGGCAGAGAGAGAGGGAGAGAGAATCCCAGGCAAGCTCAGTGATATCACCTCAGAGCCTGAGGAAGGGCTTTATCTCACAAAGCATGAGGTCATGACCTGAGCTGGAAATCAAGCGTCAGACACTTAACCAACTGAGCCACCCAGGTGGCCTGACTACTGCAGGTTTGAAATATAACTTGAAGTTATATTTTCAAGATTGGTTTAGTTATTTGGGTTCTTGTATAGTTTCTCAAAAGGTTTAAGATTGTTTGTTCTAGCTCTGTGAAAGATGCTGTTGGTATTTGGATAGAAATTGCATTAAACCTGGAGATTGCTTTGGGTAGTATAGACACTTCCACAATATTTGCTTTTCCAAAGACCATGGAATGTCTTTTCATTTGTTTCTGTTCTTTTTAATTTCTTTTATCAGTGTTTTATAATTTTCAGAGTACAGATCTTTCACCTCTTTGATGAGGTTTATTCCTAGGTTTTCTTCTTATTTTTGGTACAGTTTGTCTTTCTGGTGCTTCATTACTGGTGTATTAAAATGCAACAGATTTCTGTACATTTATTATGTGTCCTCTGAGTTTACTGGATTCATTTATGAGGTCTAGCAGTTCTTTTGATGGAGTCTTCTGGGTTTTCTATATATAGTATCATGTCATCTGCAAATAGTGAAAGTTTTACTTCTTCCTTACTTATTTGGATGTCTTTTATTTCTTTTTGTTGTCTGATTGGTATGGCTAGAACTTGCAGTACTGTGTTGAATAAAACTGGTGAGAGTGGACATCCCTGTTGTGTTCCTGACCCCAGAGGAAAAGCTCTCAGTTTTTCCCCACTTAGGATGATATTTGCTGTCAGTTTTTCATATATGGCCTTTATTATGTTGAAGTATGTTCCTTCTTAACTTACTTTGTTGAGGGTTTTTATCATGAATGGATGTTATACTTTGTCAAATGCTTTTTCTGAATCTACTGAAATGATCATATGGTTCTTAACCTTTCTTTTATCAATGTGATGTATCCTGTTGATTGATTTGTAAACACTGAAACACCTTTGCAGCCCAGGAATAAGTCCCGCATGATCATGGTGAATGATTTTTTTAATGTGTCGTTGGGTTCAATTTGCTGATATCTTGCTAAGGATTTTTCCATCTGTTGTCTTCAGGGATATTGGTCTTGTAGTCCTCTTTTTTAGTGATGTGTTTTTCTAGGTTTTGGTATCAGGGTAATGCTGGCCTCATATAATAAATTTGGAATTTTTCCTTCCTTTTTGGTTTTTTGGAATAGCTTGAGAACAGATATTAACTTTACATGTTTAGCAGAATTTTCCAGTGAAGCCATCTGGTCCTCAAGTTTTATTGAGAGATTTTCTGATTACTCATTCAGTTTCTTTGCTGATTATCAGTCTGTTCAAGTTTTCTATTTCTTCCTGTTTCAGTTTTGATTAATTATGTTCTAGGAGTTTATCCATTTCTTCTAGGTTGTCCAATTTGTTGGCATATAGTTTTTCATAATATTCTTATAATTATCTATCATTTGTCATTTTACTTATTAAGATCCTTCTCTCTCTCTCTGATAAGTCTAGCTGTACGTTTATCAATTTTACTTATTTTTTTTTATAGAACCAGCTCCTGATTTCATTGACCTGTTCTATTATAGATAAGGTTCTAATTAAATTCTGCACACAGAACACTCCTGTGGATAAAGTCTTTGAGAAATTGTGAATTTGTAAATCTTCCTCAGGGTCCTGGATAGTTGCAGTTGCTGGATAAATGAGGTTTTACTGTGGCCGATATCATTTGGAGGCATGAAGAAAATTTCACTTAATTGATTTTTTATTTCATCTTCAGTAAAATGGAGGAAACACCTGCCATCTCTTCCGTAGAGGTAATTAATAGTGGTGCATCTCATCATTGGAACTGCACTTGTAGTTTTCAACGTGAAAGACAGTTTTTAAACTCTAGGGTGTTGTCTAGATATTACAGATTTATAATTTATTGGTTTGTTCCTACACCTTTGCTCACACTAAAAAGCTACGACAGAATGGGTTCTACTCTGAAGAAACATCTGCAACATTTCTTGGACAGCTTTGCTCGGGGATGCCATTGGTACCACTGCACAATCTGTCCTTTTTCCAAATACATATCATAGGGCAGTGGGCACAATATTTAGTGAAAATGTGATTTTATTTTCTTTACATGATGAAAGCACTGCTGATTTTACAATGAAAAATTACAGGTGTGTAGTTAAGAATAAAAAGAGATTTTCATTTCTTTCTATTTTAGATGGTAAAATAACTTCCAATGAAATTTTAATATAGGCCTGTGCACACATATGAAAAATATCAAACTACTTATGAATAGGCTACTGTCCAAAGTTTCTACTCCCATTTATTTTTTTTTTCAGGGAGGTATGGGATTTGGTTTATAGTTGTTAACTCTTTGGATATAGTTATTTCAGTGTGTGTGTGTGTGTGTGTGTGTGTGTGTGTGTGTGTGTTAGAGGTAGAGAGTGCATGCACATGTGAGTCGGGGAGGCGGGTGCAGAGAGAGAGAGGGAGAGAGAAAATCCCAAGCAGGCTTCATGTCCAGTTAAGAGCCCAATGTGGGGATTGATCCCACAAACCTGAGATCATGACCTGAACTGAAATTAAGAGTTGGATGCTCAGCTGACTAGGCACCCAGGCACTGAAAGGTAGTTAAATATATTGAAGAGACTTAGAATTTTGAAATAATAATAATAAAATCAGCTGGCTAAGCATCCAACTTTAGCTCAGGTCATGATCTCACCATTTATAAGTTGAGCCCCATATTGGGCTCTGTGCTGACAGCTCAGAGCCTGGAGCCTGCTTTGGATTCTGTATGTCTGACTGTCTGTCTGTCTCTCTCTTCCTCTTCTCCACTAATGCTCTGTCTCTCTCTTTCTCTCTCAAAAATAAACCTTAAAAAATAAATTGAGGTTTATGTTTCATCTTAGAAAAACATATCAAAATATAAAGTAGTGCTACCTTGAAATCAAAATACCAGTACAGTGTGTTAACCTAGATGATCATGTTTTTCATCAATTATTATTTTTTATTTTTTTTAGAGAAAGAGAGTGAGCAAGGGAGAGAGGCAGAGGAGGGAGGGAGGGGGAGGGATAGAGATAGAGAGAGAGATAGAGAGTCTAAGTACGTTCTACACTTAATATGAAGCCCCATGTGGGGCTTGATCCCATGACCCTGGGATCATGATCTAAGCTGGAATCAAGAGTCAGACACTCAACCAACTGAGCCACTCAGGTACTCCTTCCATTAATTATAATTCTTAGGTTAAATGTATAAAAATAATTAATACCTTCCCAATTCATACCATTTCCAAGTATGACTATTAACATTGTATATTTCTATAGCTGATCTTGGACTTAAAACTTCTGTTAAATATTTTCAATCCTAGTTTGACTTAAGATTTTTTTAATCTTTATTTATTTTTGAGAGAGAGAGAGCATGAGAGAGAAAGCCAGCAGGTGAGGGGCAGAGAGAGAGGGAGACAAAATTCTAAGCAGGCTCCAGGCTCTGAGCTGTCAGCACAGAGCCTGATGCATGGCTTGAGCTCATGAACCGTGTAAGCATGACCTGAGCTGAAATCGGGCCACCCAGGCCCCCTAATCCTTGTTTGATTTTTAAATTTAAAAATTTAAATCTCAAAACTTTAAATTAAAAAAATTTTATAGAAACTTTATGTGTACACACATGCGCACACACATGCACACACACACACACACACACATCCACCATCTATACACACCATATAGATTGTTTGCATTGAGAGAATTTAATATAAATCACATATTTAAGAACGAGCCGAAAACATATTAGATATGACCTTGGGCAGGATGCATTAGGAATTCAAGGAGAGTTCTTTTTCTGATGTTTCTAAATCCTTCGTCTAATGAGTCTGCCAACAGAGGCTGTTATTTGCAGGGAATTAAGTTGCAACTACTAAAGCAGTTCTGATAATATCCACCTGCTTTCCTGTTATTAAAGAACCTTGTAACACAGTGGACGACACAGCCTAATCTCACCTATTTTATTTCTAGTAGAACTTCACAGGCTGGTGACAAGTCTGTAGTCATTTAAGAGGCTTATTTAAGCACTACATACCCAGGAAGCGTGAACTCTGAATCATGGTAAGACAAACTAACGATGTGGTTGTGAAAAGTATCATGAGGCCCAACTGCTAAATTCTAAGAGTCCATCCAAACATTAGCATTTCCATAGTGCCAGCGAACCCATCTGTAGATCCTGAAGCTAGCAGCCGCGTGCCCGTAGTTGGGGAAGTACTCATTATTAACTAGGTCATGTTTCAGGGCAGCACCCCAGATGGCACCGCACCCAGCTTGTGCTGAAATAATACCAGCCTTGTTGCCATGCCTGTCTCCTCTGCACTCTCCCCATTTTTGCCAAGGACATCCTTGGACATCCTTCTTGATTTCCATCTGTGCCCATCCTCCGTGTCCCTTTTTTAGACTTCTTTCTCTACCTTTGAAGTTTATTCTAGATGTCTACTTATTCAGATTTTACCTGATCAAAAATGTTAGGGACAGAAATAAAAGGACACCCATGCTAATTAGTTCTCAGCTTAGCACTGTTCAGATTGCAAAGCCTTAGTAAGAAGATTTCTACGCTTGGCAAGACCTCTCTCACTGCTGCTCTGCTCTTAAAGTGCAGTGAAAACAGCTCCTCCTGAAGGAGAGTGGCAAAACCCGGTTGTTCTGTTGCACCAGGTTAAGTCCTGCCTTGCAGGCAAATTGGGCTTAAGTTCTTGTGCAGTCAGGTGCTGGTGAAGAGGAGCATTAGCAAGACAGACCACAGTCCGGGCATATTCTTCAATATTCTTCGGGCATGTTCGGAGGGAAGGAAACAGAGGCCTTTCTTCCAAGGCTGTGAAGTGGAGGTTGGCTTTGTGACAGTTTGCATCTCCAGTCTGAGCAGATGGATGAGGGTGCAAAGTAGGAGTGTGATGGGAGGTGGCTCATCTCCCCTTCATTCTAACCCTCTAGACGTCGACAAGAAGCACCCCTGATTGTGTGCAAATGAGGCTCCCCAACAGATTGCTCAGTAGTCTGAGGACACTGCTCTCATTTCTACCTCTCTTCACCAGGCAAGGTGCGGAGATGCGTTGGGGCTATCCAATTACATGCTTCCCTGCGCTCATAGGAGCTTCTCCACTTAGAAATTGAATTTTTACAATGATTTCTGGTAGAAGAAATCTAAGTTTTCATTCCACCCCCAGCCTATCCTTTAAAGGACATATGTTTTGCTGTTTCTGCTATATTTCTGATGATACTGGTCCTTACATCTAAGGACCATGTTTACAGAATATTTTTAACCAGGCTCTATTACTCTTTACTTTCAATTGATAAAAACTATCCCAGTTATTGGCAATCCTCTATGAGATGGAATTTGAAACACATTTTATCTACCTGTCTTTTATGAAGATATGAATATTAGACCATGTTGCAAGGATTCAGCACTTATGAATGATGTTTAAACTTGAAATACAATCAAATAAAACTGATTCTGAAATTAATTTAATACATAGTTATTGGGGTCCCAGGCTTTGGGATCAAGCACTCTGAGTTCGAATTCTGACTCTGCTAATTACATGTTTTGTGAACTGGGTCAATTTACCTAAATTTTCAACATCTCAGTTTCCTTATCTGTAAAATAGGCGCGCACACACACACACACACACACACACATTCTGTGTTGTTGATTAGCAACGGCATATGCAAAGTTACTAGTTTATAGAAGGAACTTAACAAAGTATTGCTCATAAGTGGTAATGCAGGGATATCACTAATTCTGATTTTTTGTCTGTCTCAAAGTTTCCCAGAATTTACATATACACTCCTTTAATTTGTTTAACAAACATTTGAAGAGAATCCCTTATGTGGAAGGTTCTGAGGGTTCTTAAGGGAATTTATGGGCATCAGCTTAGCACAAGTAATTTTTAAAATAACTTTGATGGACAACTTTTTAAAAAGTATGGCACATTTTCCTGCCTTTTGAAATATTGATAATTCAGGATCATTGCTGTGATCATTGTTTAAGTACTGAGATGTACCACCGTGATTTGTCAGTCCTATTCAGGTGTGAAAGGATCTTTGTTTCCTGTTATGCTTCTTGAACCTTATTATCTGGTGTCCATATTTGCTCTATTTGTACCCTAATGTTCTTAGTGTACTTCCACATTACAACTTGATTTTTTTTTTGTAATTGATTATTTTTTTTAAAATTCAGTATAGTTAAATAAATAAATGAATTCGGTATAGTCAGCACACAGTGTTATATTGTTTCACCAATTCTAAACATTACTCAGTGCTCATCAAAATAAGTAAACTCTTAATCCCCTTCATCTATGCCCTGACCTCCTGACCTCCCTTGTAGCTACTCATTTTCAATACTTAAGAGTCTGTTTTCTTTTGTTTGTCTCCTTTCTTCTTGGTTTGTTTTGTTTCTTAAATTCAGCATATGAGTGAAATCATATGCTATTTGTCTTTCTCTGACTGCTTTACTTCACATAGCATTATACCCTCTAGATCCGTCCCATTGTTACTGCAAATGGCAAGATTTCATTCTTTTTTATGATGGAATAATATTCCATTATATATACCATATCATCTTTATCCCTATATCTACTGATGGATACTTGGGTTGCTTCCATATTTTGGCTATTTTAAATAATGCTGCAATAAACATAGGTGTTCATGTACCTTTGGGAATTAGTGTTTTCATACACTTTGGGTATGTATTCAGTAGTGAAATTATTGGGTCATATGACAATTTTATTTCTAGTTCTAATTCTATTTCTAATTTTTGGATAATTTCTATTTCTAATTCTAATCTCCATGCTGGTTTTCCATACTGGTTGTACCGGTTTGTATTCCCACCAACATTTCAGAATTACTTTTTCTCAACATCCTCACTAATACTTGTTGCTGCTTGTGTGTGTGTGTGTGTGTGTGTGTGTGTGTGTGTGTTTATTTTATTAAAAAAACATTTTATTAAAAATTTTTAATGTTTATTTTTATTTATTTTTTTACATTTATTTATTTTTGAGAGGCAGAGACAGAGCATGAGCAGAAGAGGGGCAGATAAAGAGACGCGGAATCTGAAGCAGGCTTCAGGCTCTGAGCTGTCAGCACAGAGCCCAATGCGAGGCTCAAACCCATCAACCGTGAGATCATGACATGAGCCAAAGTTGGACACTCAACCGACTGACCCACCCAGGCACCCCTTAATGTTTATTTTTGAGAGAGAGAGAGAGAGAGAGAGAGAAATAGATAGTGGCAGTGAGAGGACGACACAGAATCTGAAACAGGCTCCAGACTCCAAGCCGTCAGCACAGAGCCCAGCGTGGTGCTCGAACTCACAAACTGCAAGATCATGACCTAAACTGAATTTGGACACTTAACCAACCAACCACCCAGGTGCCCCCAAGATCTTATTGAATTCAAGTTAGTTAACATAAAGTACAGTATTGGTTTCAGGAGTGGAATTTAATGATTCATCACTAACATATAACACCAAGTGCTCATCACAAGTGCCCTCCTTAATGCCAGCTACCCATTCAGCCCATTCTTCCACCCAGCACCCCTCCAGCAACCCTCAGTTTATTCTCTGTAGATAAGAATTTTTTATGTGTTTGATTCTAGCCATTCTGACAGGTGTGAGGTGATATCTTGTGGTTTTGATGTGCGTTTCTCTGAAGATGAGTGATATTGAATATCTTTTCATGTATCTGTTGGCCATCTGTAGGTCTTCTTTGAAGAAGTGTCTGTTCATGTTTTCTGTCCATTTTTTAATTGAATTGAGATTTTTTGGTGTTGAGATGTAGATTTTTATTATTTTATCCTATACATTCCAGATTTTGAAGGTTAAATGTTTCTTTAAAGGCATTTAAAACTTTTTTGAGGGTATTAATTCAGCAGTACAGAGGTTTATCTGTGGTAATGCTTCACATTAAATTACTAAATCTACCTTACCTAAGTATTTTTCTTTTAATATTCAGGAAGAATGTTCTGGTGTTATGAGGGATCTGCTGAAAGTAATGTAATAATGTGAGGGAAGTGTGATAAAGTGGTCAGAAAGTCAATCTTGGGAGTCTTAAAAGAGTTCAAATCCCATCTCTGCCATTTCCTAGTTATTTGCCCTTGAGCAAGTTCCTCAACCTGGCTAAATATTCCATTCTTCTTTGTGTTAAATGAAACTATGAGTAGTACCTGCCTCACAGGCCACTAAGATTAGTTAACGCACAATGCCTGGCACTGAGGAAGAACACCATGAATTATAGCGAGAATGGTATAGATATCAATGTTCTGTTCTTTTGTGGCTAAAAGTCTGATATTGTTGCTGTCTCTAAATTGTTTCTGTGTTTCCTTTGTGTACTACAAGGAAATCTCACCTCACTTCTATCATTTACTAATATTTCTTACTGCATGTTTTAAATTATATGCTATAAAGAAAAACACACTTGTAGAAGCATACACCGCCCTCCTTCCTGTACTCACTGACAGGCATTTCCTATGCAGAGGGGAGGAGGATAACGGCTTGCTGTGTGGGCTTTAGGGCCCCTTTTTCCTTGGATGCTGTTTTGCACACCGCCTCCTCCCCAACCACTGGCCTTTGGCGGAGCTGTGGGTGGAGCTTGTGAGACATCCCGGGCCAGGTGCGCAGGTAACAGAACACTCATCAGATCAGACTGGGCTCCCACACAGCTCTAAGGTTGCCTGCTCGCCCATACAGAAATGACGAAGGACAAAAGCAGCCCAGGGTAGGTGGGATCTACAAGCTTCTTCTGTGGTTACTTCCTCTGTTACTATGCAGAAACATTTGCTGGTTCCATCATCAGATTGATCTCTGATTTCTGCGCAAGTGGGAAATCAAATCTGTGTGCTTATGGGACCAAACGTATGGATTTCTGTTGCCATTTGTTTCCTAGTGAAATGGGAGCAAGAACAAGGCGACCTGCCAAAGGCATAGGTATTATAGAAAGAGAAAGCCTTTCTGACATGCTTGGTTTGCTATATCCATTACATCTGATCCCTTTCAAAACCATAACGCTTTGTAATTTTTAATTGATATTTCTATTTTTATCTCGGCACTACCATTTAATAACACCTCTTACTGTATGATTCAAATGATTTAAATGGCATGGGGAGAGCATCATACTTTTTACTTTACATTAAAACTATTGTAAGCACTTATATATTTCATAATGTTTTATTGAACTTACTACATTATTTAAAATAATTTTTAAATGATTACTTAAAAATAAGACTCAAGAAAAATTTTATCTACATTTTTCTGAGAATAGTAGCTTTCTGAGCACTTTCTGTTTTAAGTGAACAGTGAAGTCGGCTAGAAACCTAGAAATCTATTGGGTATTATTGCTTTTTAATTGTTTATGAGCAGTGGTGGATGCCTATGTTATCTTTTAGAATATTAGATATAGTAGAGGTGCAGAAATTCATCTCTACCCTGAGAAGTAAACTAAATTCCCTTTACTCACTAATTCTCCTCCTCCTCCTATTCCTCCTCCTCCTTTTTTTGCTATAAGATCGCATTTTCTTTTTCTTTATTTCAGTCAATAGTATTGATATTTTTAATATAATTCAGGTAGCAAAATTATCTTATATTATTTTAAACAATTAAAACTTTTTCTTTCTTCTGATACAAAGTTTGCAAGTGGGTAGGTTGGGAAAAGCACATAATTTTTGAAACTTGAGTATTTAACTGGATTACTTAATTAGCGTTCTGCTGCCAGGCTTGATATTTATAGTTGATCATGAATTTGCATCTTGGAAGTCAGAAAACCCCAATCATCTAGAAACTTAATTAAAAAATATATTGATTTTTCTTGAATTAAAAATATATTTTAGGGGTTAAACTTTCTTAATTAAGAATTAACCTGCTACAGCAGATGATACCCCTTTGGTCACTTTTGACTCTTTGTTTAATAATGAGAAACACCGGCAGTCCTTGCCTGCCTTCTACCAATATTTCAATGAGGAAAACTATCCAGAGTTCTGAGCCAAAAAGCAGGTAGTCACACAAAACGTGCTTTAGTCACACAACCAGTGGAATCTCCCAGAAACCTTAGCAACTTACTTCTTTAGAAATAGCCCCAGATGCACCACCACTTAGATTGGAAGATGACATTTATCGTGTCATATGAGCCAGCATTCTGTGTGCTTTCTGTGTATTGAGAGTTATCACAACCTCTTCTATGAGACTGGTGTAATAGTTACGATTGTACTGATCAGTGTACTGAGGTATAAAAGGAGTAAATACATATCCCAACATATACAACTAATAAATGTAGCAATTGGATCAATAGTAGCTTGGTAATAAATTTGAAAAATTAAAACAAATTCAGTCTTACACTTTCTTCATTAGATATTCAAATTTACAGAATATGTTTTTATTCATATATAACTGTATAAGGAAAAAATTATTCCACATCCCCTTTCTAAGAATACTCTTCTTGATGTGAAGAAAATCTTTCCACATTTTTCTTCATACTTAACACGTGTGTACTCTCCCACATGCTTACACATTTTAAACAAAATTAAAAATGTACTATGAACATTACTCTGAAATTTGGTATTTTACTAAATTACCTATCACAGTGGAGCAGTAGCTCAGCGTTGCATTCCTGTATAATATTTCATGGGATTGATGTGCCATAATTTATCCCTGCTATGATGGATGTTTGAATAAATGATCAGTTGTCTAAATGTTTGAAATAGACACCTGATAGACAGTGAGATGAGCTAACCAAAGCTAAGGTGTGGTGATGAAGGCATTCCTCATAATACTGTAATTTATTGGTGATTACTTGATAAAAATCATGGCGGACCACATTCCCAGTGCACATTTCAGTGCTCCCCATCAACTTTATTTTATTTTTATTTCACAGCAATATCCAGAAATTTAGAAAGTTTTACCCTTTTTGCAAGGTTGTTAGACTTGTCATAAAGTATGTAAGTGTATAAAACCTTCCTTTGTTGGCTCACTGATGTCCCCATTTTCAAAAGTTTAAAAAAAAAAGTCCCACCTTCCATCTGATGGAATACTTTAGAACACATAATGCCACTGACATAGAAGTAGTAGCCAAGAGCATAGAAAGATATGATGCATATAAATCAGTCTTTTACATTTTTCCTAATATTCTCTATCTGTGCTTCTATGAACTACAGTATTAATCACAGGACTTATTAGTGTTGTCCTAGTTATTTTTATTTTTTTGAATAAACATGTGTAATTATTATAGTAAATGCAACCAAATTAACATTAAAATCATCTATTTGAAGGAAAAAACCCTGCAATTCCAGTCACTTCTCTATGAATGTAGTTTCACTCTATTATGTACAAGAAAATATGGTTTGTGGTTGGGTTGTATTGTCCTGAGACAATTACAGTTACATAGTTTTGATCAGTGGACCGATACAAATATAATGCAATTCTTATTTTTTAGATTTCAAATCTGTCAGAGAATACCCATCAACTTTAATACTATAATTGATATCATCATGTTTGACTGTATGTTTAGATTCGTTGAAGCAAACCAGAAGGACTTACGAAATATAAAAACTAGGAAATGTCCATATAATGTTAAATTTTACTCATAGGAGAAAAAAAACACTAAATCATTGCAGTCCTGCCTAAACTTTGGATTGGAAAGGAGAAACAAAGGCAATCAAAACAATAAACAAGGACCGGAAGCTCTGAAATAAACACTTTGCTGGGGGTATTCTCCCTTCCCATGGCTGATGCAACAGTTTATATAAGAAACCAAGTCCCACGCCTCCTGTGGCGCCAGTGTTTCATGTAGAGCAGACAGACATCTCTAAGCCGTCTTGGTACCTCGTGGGCTTAGGAGAGTTATTCCTTAAATACTTCTGGATTTCTTCTTTATAGAGCTCTGAAAGAGATATTCTTTTGCTTTTTTAGTTTGAAAACAAAGCTAGTCTGCAACGATTAGTATTTCTCTTTTGTGCCTCAGAAATTCCGTTTCCTTATTTCTCAAGAACAAGCAGTCCATTGGGTTGTTTAACTTTTCCTCCTTCTAGAACTAAAGCAAATTTGCTTATCTGGCAGTATTTTGGAAAGCGGCAGAGATACTCAGAACTGTTTCCATTAGGAACTGGGAACTGAGAGAGAAGGTAACACATTTTTTGTGCTCCTGTGGGACCCATCAAAGCTGAAGGTGTGGAGCCTGACTCCATTCACATCTTAAATGTCTGAAAGAAAAATTGCATTGTGTTTATTCACTCATGGTTTAGTAAAAAAATATGTGTGTGTGTGTGTGTGTGTGTGCACGCGCACGTGTGCTCTTGAGGTGATGACAAGAATACAATCATCTGAGAATGTTAGTTTTAACATTGAGACTCTGATCATTCTATTTTGGACCATCTGGAGTCTAGGGCTACCTCAGAGTGCATAGTATTGGAAGTCTTACAAGTACACATACTGTCTGAAATGTAAATATATACTTTAGTATACAAATAAATTCTACCCAATTGGAAACAAAAACTTGTCCAGAAAACATGTCAAAGTAGTCATTCTTTAAACATATTCTATTTAGAATCAAGGATTTGTTCTTACAATTTTGACATTTGGAGAAATCTTGTTTACATATAATCACTTACCTCAAAGCTAGTTCAGTTTTTCTAATTTTTAAAAAAATCTTTATTTTTGAGAGGGAGAGAGAGAGAGAGGCAGAGTGTGAGTGGGGAAGGAACAGAGAGAGAGGGAGACACAGAATCGAAAGCAGGCTCCACGCTCTGAGATGTCAGCACAGAGACTGATGCGGGGCTTCAACTCAGAAACAACGAGTTCGTGACCTGAGCCGAACCTGAGCTGAACCTGAGCCCAAGCTGGACACTGAACCGACGGAGCCACCCAGGTGCCCTGAAGCTAGTTCAGTTTTAAAGCAATTTATATGAAGATTATATTTAATTCAGAATAATAGGATGGTTTTTCTCTTTGCTGTTCAAATGATGTTTGATGAATGCTTGTGGGAGCATTAATGATTCAAAACTAGCACTAAGGGGGCGCCTGGGGGGCTCAGTCGGTTAAGCGTCCGACTTCAGTTCAGGTTATGATCTCACAGTTCATGAATTCGAGCCTCGCGTTGGGCTCTGTGCGTCAGCTCGGAGCCTGAAACCTGTTTCGGATTCTGTGTCTCCCATTCTCTCTGCCCTTCCCCGGCTTGTGCCCTGTCTATCTCTCTCTCAAAAATAAATAAACATTAAAAAAATAAAAAATAGCATTAACAAACAATGTTTATATGGTGTGAAATCTAAATTGTTTTCTAGAAATGTTAGTATCTTTTGAGACTAGCAGTAAAGATTGTTAAGTATTGTACACATCTGTAATTTACGTGAACATAGATTTTTTTTTTTAAGCTTTTTGGCAAGGAATTTGACTTTTTGTTCTAAAAAGATTCAAAAATGAATAAAACCTGGTTTTTGTTCTTCAGAGTTGTACAGATTAGCGGCTGAAACGAAGCCACACGTGTAAATAACAAATATGGTGTATAACATCCGGAAGGCCGTGACAGTGCGCACGCAGCGGGAGGCTAAAACCCCATGCGGACTTGAGATTCCGTGAGGAGACGGAGCACGCGGGGTAGACGCCTGCCACGTGCCCAGGGGCCCCACTGTCTGCCAAATATTCCAGAACATTTTCGTGTGAAGCACACAGACCGGGGCCTTGCCCCTGACTCCACCTGCGTTTGATTTCTTTCTCAGAAGGTCATGTGTGTAATCAAAGATTGAGGACAAAGGAACTTCATTCATTCTTAGGTGGTCATTTTAAAATGATACAACATGGATCTAAATATCCAAAAGAGAAGATGATATTAGCTAAATTTTATCTGCCTTTGTCATTTCTTAAATTTGTGAAATCCCTGTAAATCTGAACTCAAAAAGAGCACTATTTTTAAATCTATTCTAGGCACATGACAGCAAACCAAAATGGGGATATTAAAACAATCCTGTCCTTTATTTTATATCCTTAGGTATACTATGTTCAGAAATACAAGAGAGAAACTTTGAATAAACCGGAAAATTTTCTCGTATGTTGGTTGCTGTCTTTACAAAAAAGGATCTTTAGACTCCTCAGTGTCTATACATACCTCTTCTACTACATCAGAGCACATCCTGGAATAATTCTGAAAACAGAGCCACCCATACTCCTTGGTATTAGACATGTAAAGAAACAAGATTTTTAAGTTGGTCAGCTGTTTACTGCTCCTGATGCTTCACTTTTTCAGAAGCATTTTATTTTATTTTTAATATTTTTAATGTTTATTTTTGAGAGGGGGGGAGGGGCAGAGAGAGAGGGAGACACGGAATTCGAAGCAGGCTGCAGGCTCTGAGCTGTCAGCACAGAACCCAAGGTGGGGCTTGAACTCACGAGCTGTGAGATCATGACCTGAGCCAAAGTTGGCTGCCCAACTGGTTGAGCCCCCCAGGCTGTGGGATTTGGGACAGATCCTGTTTTGCTCATCATTATAGCCCAGGGCCTGGCCCAGTGTGGCAGGTCCTCGGCTTGCTATGGTGTGCTGAGTAACCTATTTCAGCAAATCTAAGCATTTTTAAATTAATTGCACTTATTAGTCATCTCCTCCCTTGCTTTTTATCATTTATTTTGAAACTTGCTGAAAACTTTTTGGGGTCGATTTTATACGTAATCCAGTTTATAGTCGTAAAATTTTTCAGAGGCCTATACAATGAAATACAGGTGATCCTTTAGTGGGTCTGTAATGCTCTAGAATAAAATGGAAGCACTTTAATGTGATATAAGGTCCTTTGGGTTAAAGGCCCCCTTATTGGTCCCCACTGTTGGTAAGCATATCCATATCTTGAAAATTCCTCCATATATGCTTTACTCTTTCTCAGCTCTGTTTTCACACAGGCTTACCTCTGCCCAGAACACTCTTTCTTGCAGTGTCCACCTTGTGGCCTCTTTGTGCTGTTTCTACGAGCGTCTGGTCACATGTGCCCCCCCCTTGGAGAATATTCCCGTCTCTGACCAGCGCTTCACGTTTGAGCTCGCCCAGCGCCTTTCTTAGTTCTCTGTTAGTGCACACCGCGCTCTCCCCTTGACCTGGGAAGGCTCAATTCTTTGTTTTCCTAGTGCTCCCACAGTGCCTTGTCCTCAGTGTTGGGCAATTTAAGGCCAAAGGGTATATACCACTTTGAAAGTGAAAAATCTGGTGATTAAATAGCTCTCAAATGCTATCCTGTATTTCCATCAGTGTGAAGGCAGTTTAAATTGTCTGCTAGTTTTCTTTGATCAAAAACTCTGAGCAGTGGGAATCACCTTGCTTAAATCCTCTTTCGTTCTAGGCCTGTGGCCGTGACTTAATTCAGGCCCTCATTATATCTCATGCAAGTTATTTCAAGGTCTTCATAACTGATCTCTGAACCCCCGGTCTCTTTCCTGCCTCACGGCCGGCCTGTATATCCTTGCGAGAGTGAAGTTACCTCACACCTGTCTCACCACAGCGTTCCTGTTCTCAAACCCCCCGGGGGCTTGCTGCCTACTACCTAGTCTTAGCTTTCAGCCCAGCATCAAGACTGGAAGCAGTGTGAGATTTGGGACAGATCCTGTTTTGCTCATCATTGTAGCCCCAGCGCCTGGCACAGTGTGGCAGGTCCTCAGCTTGCTGTGGTGTGCGGAGTGACCTACTTCAGCAAATCTAAGATGTCTGGGATCACAACACACAACATTTCTCATGTACCACTAAGGAAAAATAATCTGCACAGTAAACTTTGGTCCAGTTCTTTCTTCCTCCTATCTCTTTGAGTTTTAATTTCATTCTACCTGAAAGACTTTTAGACTTGTTAGAGGAAAAAAAAAAGGATTTTATTTATCTATCACTCTTGCACGTAAGTAAAAAGCAAAATATAAGCAAAATAAGTGCAGGTTAATTAAGGTTAGGTTGTTCTGACAACTTTACAGTCAAAGCCTGACTTCTCTGAGTTACTGATCTCCATGTTTTGTTCCACATTAAGATTGCTCTCTCTTTCACAGGAGTATTAGTGTTGAAACATTTCTTAAAATGATCTTTTTCCAAGCTCCTGGCATCCACTTTGCAAGTTTTTACATGCATTCACAGGTATGGTGTTAAAGATGAAAAGATTAAAGTGCATCTCAGAATTGAGGAAGTTAGGACGTCAGCGAATTGTGTATGGACTGAACGCATCTGTGATTAGTCTGTGTCCAGCCTACCCTTCCAGTCTGCCTCCCCTCCACGCAACCCCACACGCACTTTCACTGAACTCTGAGATTTTGTGAATAGGAATAGATACTTTCGCAGCTCTGTGCTTTTCCCTTCATTCCTACTGAGTCTGCGTGAAATATACTTCTCTATTCTCAAACCAACACTGGCCTTTCATGATCCAGTTTAAAAGCCATCATCTCCAAGCTTACATTCCTCACTTCCCCGGATGGACTCAGTTTCTGCCTCTTTAGTGCCCTCTAAGCATTTTTAAAAAATGTTTTATTTTATTTTTGAGAGAGAGAGACAGCATGAGCAGGGGAGGGTCAGAGAGAGAGAGAGAGAGAGAGAGAGAGGGAGACACAGAATCTGAAGCAGGCCCCAGGCTCTGAGCTAGCTGTCAGCACAGAGCCCAATGCGGGGTTTGAGTCCAATGCGGGGCTTGAACCCACGAACTGTTGAGATCATGAAGTGAGCCGAAGCTGGACGCTCAACCAACTGAGCCACCCAGGCGCCCCTAAGCATTTTTATATGCTTATTTTAACACGACTTACGTTTTTTTGTGACTCCACGGACAAGGGCAAGAACCAGCCATGTGGCCGTTTTCTCTGTACTCTTGATGCTTACACACAGTTCTTTTTCAGTATAACTTGAATAAATACAATGTAATAATAGTTCATTCCTCTCTTTGACTGTTGAGTGGTATGGAGAGAGAGAACATTGTTCCAAAATTGTCCTGGCAGGACTTCTGATACTATTGCTTTTGTAGGACTGGTGCCCTTGGCCCAGCATCATCTAAGAACTTGTTATTTGCTTCGTCAGGATATTTAAGTTTTGCATTGGTTGAGACTATGTTTTAAAAAAACAAAATCTAACTAACCTAGTATTTGTGTACATTTCATTGCTGTTGTGCAAACTTTGATAAACAGTTATTCACATCTTCACAATTTTTGCACTAAAATTAACAGAGATCAGAGGCTTAAAAAGACAATGAAAAGCATTTTTAGAAACCTTAGGAGCAAACTTAAAATCTCAGGTGAAACATTGTCTATTGATAAAAGAAACATTAGCCAAGGTCAAATGCCTGTCCTTTAAAAGTGCCTTTTCATTTTATTAACAAGTGCCTAATGAGTCTGTTTCTAAATCCCTAAAGTTAGCCATGAGTCATTCTTTTTATAGATGTTAAGATAACTCTCAAAGAGATACTGATGAAGAAACAGGTGGTGACCACCTGGAACAATGTCTCGGGAAGTGTTATCTGGTCCTTTCATAGGGGATACTGGGTAGAAGTGCAGTAAGGGGCCACAGCTTCTGAGTCCTGGAGTTCTGGATAATTCTTATGCAGAAATTTGAGAAAATGTGTTTTAAGATTAGGATCTACTGAATCTGATACCACAAATGATACATTTAGTGTTTTTCTAATAGACCTAAACTAATTCTCAAATTCTAATAGAGATTTTTTACTTCCTGGCTATAAAAGTTATTGTTGTCAGGTCCCATAATTCAAAAACTTTGAAAATTATTTTCTACAATATTTTCATCATTAGTGTTTTACTATTAGATGCTGTAAATGTAATGATATTTCACTTCAGTGTCCTAAACAATGGGAGTTAATAACTCACTTGGAGTACAGGGGCGCCTGGGTGGCTCAGTCGGTTAAGCATCCGACTTCAACTCAGGTCATGATCTCATGGGTTGTTGAGTTCGAGTCCTTTGTCGGGCTCTGTGCTGACATCTCAGCGTGGAGCCTGCTTCAGATTCTGTGTCTCCTTCTCTCTCTCTGCCCCTCCCCTATTGTGCTCTCTCTCTCTCTTTCTCAAAAATAAATAAACATTAAAAAACTCACGTGGGGTACAGATAGAAGAAAGAACTAAAAAATCATTTTGTATATTATGCTTTCCAGGGGAAATGATTTATGCATAATATAGAATTAAACAGAACTTTTTAAAAACAACTGAGTCACTGCAAGCACTCAGAAAGAGAGATGCGAGTCATCCCAGGTCACCCAGAGGCTGGAGACAGCAGGAATAGAATGCAGATACTGTATTCCATACCATACCCACTTCCTGCTTCCTTTGACAATTTTGAAATCTGTTCGTTGAGTCATATGATCATGCTCATATTTCCTAAATAGCTTTTCATTAAGGATTTTCTGGCCTTCAGAAGTCTATCTAGAGGAAGCAGATAAACATTATTTACAAGAAAATAAAAGCATTCAGTTATTTACACAATAACAGGGAAACTTGAGAAAATGATCAAATTATTGAATTTGAGTAAATCCAGACCATTCTCTGGTTTTATTTTTACTGATAAAGTAATTATGTTAAAAATTAATAGCATGAATGTAGTTTGAAGGAAAGAGACAAACTGAATCCATTTCACAGTTTCACCTGCATTTTTTCTTTGCAGCTTATGTAACCTCCAGAACGTTCATCTGTGATAGATTTCATCACAGTCAATGAGGAAGCTGTTTGGCCACCTCTGGAAACTTGTTAATCTCTCTGCCCAGCCCCTCTTTCAACTGGATTCTTATCAGAGTCCGTGTCAACCAGGGATAAGAGATGAATGGGGTCTCTGGAATTCTAGAAACCGTGTGTGTGTGTGTGTGTGTGTGTGTGTGTGTGTGTGCGCGCATGTGCATGCGCGCACGTGCACGCATGTGCAGGTACGTGTGTTCTTCCTGTAAATTGCAGTTGTATTTATTTATTCTGTTCATTTTACATAAAGATGTATCACTAACTGACCCCAATTAAGTGGCTACGACATCTGATTGGTACCTTTTTTTAATAATACTTTAATATAATTTTAATCAAAATTGTCAGTCTTTCTCCACTTTTTAACTAGGATTTACTCATTTGATATTTAGGGATTGGTTGTAGGAATTTACTCAGCACTGCCAGTGAGCGAGTCACGTGTCAAGCACTGGGACTCAGGTGAGCAAGGTAATTCTTTCCTTCCAAACACCTTGCCTTTCTACTACTATGGCTTGGGCCGTGACACCAGCTGTCAGGAGTCTCATCTTTTCTCCTGTCCCCATCTATAATTTTCTGTCCCACTCAGCAGCCTCTCTAAGAAAAAGATGGGCCAGTATCTTGAAAAGCCCAGGACCTAGCAAAGCTGCTATTCATTTAGCTTAATCTCTGTGATGACATGGCCTCATTAATTCATGCCAGGTTTTTCCTGTCACATCAGTTGCCAAAATATGTATCTCTCTCTTCATTAAAAACAATCTTTTAATTAAATAAAAGACATTCCATGTGATCTACTGAAGGCAGTCAGAAAAATGACATGGTGGTTTACTCTCATTATTCACCCCAGGTCATAAGCCGGCTGTGTTGAGCGTGCTAAAAATCAAAGGGAGGTGGAGTGTTCATACGGGTCTCTTGTCCTTTAGCTCTAGAGTTGAATGTCACCTTACCATAATCATATCACATGCCTGCTTGCAGCTGGGTGTAAGAGATGTGGTAGGGGGCAAGGCAGATAAGGGCCTTGCTTCATGGATCGCAGTCTGTCACTTAGAGCTTACTGTAAATTTAACCTTTGGCATCGGCACTTTCAATCAGCGCCTTCACAACTTGACAGTGACCTAAAGGATAGATCACTGAGAATCTCTTTGCACCTGGAAATTTGTGCAGAGACTCTAAGTACAGTCTCTGAGGGTGCCACCGTCAGTTTCCAAGTGCAGGATTAAACGCTATCATCATCTTTTCCTGTTTAAGAAACGTGACTTGTAGTACATATTCTGCTTCCCATTATCTTATCGTGGGATTCCATGGAAGAGAGCACCGTGGATTCTGACGAGGTTCAAAGACCTGGGTTCTTTCCTGCATGCCATTACCTAGCATTTGGAAAACATCCGTACCAAGTCAAGTGATTGGGCCCCCTTGTAGCCTTGGTTTCAGAAGCATTTCTAATGGTGGCTAAGGGGCTTTAAAAAGCATTCTCTAAAAATGGCTAATCCCTGTGTTTCATGCTTGTCCAAAATTAGGTAGCTTGCTGGTGAAACTATTTTTATAACTATTATCATTTTACAAAAGTAAGTTAATAAGCGTATACTCTGCTAGGATGTTTCAAAGCTTGGGGTTCTCCTTAATATGTCTCATTAAGGAAAAGACATACTATGAGGCAAGATCCTTCCTTGTGCTCTGAAAGTACCAGGCATGTACCTTGGCCTAAGAAAGACAGGTGACTGACAGATGAGCCAGAGTCATTCCCAGAGCAATTCAGATATGTCCTAGGTGCAGGCATACCGTATTTGCACTATAGAAACAGAAAGGCTGACACTTCCCCTTTTCTTGCCGAGCAGAGATTTCAGACTGCCCCTGGGCTGTCCCTTTTTGGCTCTTTTGAGCTTGTACTCCCCACGGCCCATACACACTATGGCCAGGATTATTGTAGAGGCATAAGGTTTTTACCAAGGAACCACCAATAGCTTGGCAAACAAAATGCTACTAACTTCGATAAAACACCTTTTATTGTTTTATGTCCTCAGGCTTAGCTAGCACCTACTGAAGAAACACAGAAAAGGAGATAGATATCTTGTAGTAACTCTGCAAATGAAATATCTGAGGGGGATATCAAGTTACTGAGCATACCAAATGTGTGTGTGTGTGTGTGTGTGTGTGTCTAGTTGTGAACTTGCGGAAACATATTTAATTGTTCTCTTTACTGTTTCCTTTCTCAAAAAGGAAAAGCATCCAATAGTATTCCTAGTTTTATAGAAGTCCATTTAGGTCCCTCTATCATTATTGATGGACAAACTATTATTACAGTCATTTCTAAACTGTAAATTTAGAAACCTGAAAAAGAAGAGTATAAATTGTAACTATAATGGGGTATTGAGGAATTTTATTGAGGAATGTTGTTATGGGTCATACTTCTTATGCGGAATTCCACTTAAAAGCAAGTTGTTTCTATAAAAACCTATAATAATAACCTATAACAATAACAAAACCAGTAATAAATCCTGAGGAAAAGTATGTAAAGCACATTTAACATTTTCTCAGTTTTCTGAGAGCTAATTTAACACTGTACAGGATGAACTCCAGATATGCACCGCCTTACCTTTACTTACCTCCCTTACGGTACTTCGCCTAAGAGAAGGATTCTAAAGTTAATGGACCCAGATTCAGCGTTCAGTACAGTGGGCTGTTAGCAATGTCTGCCATGGGCAGTGCAACAGAAATTGGGACATATGTGACCTGTACTTGATAATCCTATAAATTCCTATTGCAGTTATAATTAGTATCAGATAAGAGAGTAATTTTACTTGGAGTATTTCATATGCTTTTAAAATTCAGTATCTCCAACTGGACTATAAACTGAGGAAAGTTATTGTATGTCATACCACTTTTTTTCCATAAATGCTGGTCAAATTTGGGTTATATAGTAATTACTCAAGTATGCATTGACTTGGTTAAACAGTACAATCAGATGACATTCAGCTCTACTTCCAAAAGAAGGTATAAAATCTTACAGAGAAAAATAGTACTTAGGACCTATATATACAGACTGTAAAAGAGATTTATATATTTACATAAATATATAATTATCCATTAGATATTTGATTATATATTAAATGTAAAGTGATATAGTAAATTAATATATAAATAAATATTAAGTTAATATAAACTATATATTAGTTATATATTATATATACACTTAAGATAGGAAGAACTAGTGAATAAGTAAGATGTTTAGCCTGAGGGAAAGAACACTAGGGAGATGTTGCCGAGAATTTATTTGTCCAAGAGCCGTTGGATTTGTCTGGTGTGGCCTCAAAGGTAACTTAGGGCTAGTGGTTTGAGATTACGTGAATGGATTTTGGTTCACCATAGGAAATGTTTCCTCAAGTTCAGATCTGGTCACTTTAAGAATAATCTCACTGGGAATGATATGCGACACCCTCTTTGTTAGATGTATTTATAGAAAAAGTAAGAAATTCAGAGGTCAGTCAAGCATTGGATATATGGTTTAAACAGATGGTCTTTATAATTATTTTAAACCTGAAAATACAGAATTCTTCTTGATTCTAAGTTTTTTAACTTGTAAATTGACAATAATAACACCTGCCCTTCTCCTTACGGGTTGTTGTACAGATCAGAATAGATAATATATGCAAAGTGTCAGAAAAATACAATGAGTGTTTCTATTGCACCAAAGGAAGTTGCTCCTGAATGAGTGTGAATCAGATTTGACTAATACCACCACAATTACTCATTAGCCTTTATAAGAAGTATCCAAAGTAAAGTATCTAAAGAAGTATTATGAGCTGTAGTTTTGAAGCTTATGTTTAGAGAAAAGCGTATTGACTCACCTTGTTTTTTTTTATTTAAAAAACTCTTTTTAAAAAATTTATTTAAATTCAAGTTAGTTAACATATAGTGTTGTACTTTCAGGAGTAGAATTTAGTGAAATATCACTTACATGTAACACCCAGTGCAGATCCCAGCAAGTGCCCTCCTTAATCCCCATCACCCCTTCAGCCCATCTTCCCCTCCAGTAACCCTCAGTTTGTTCCCTGTAGTTAAGAGTCTCTTATGGTTTGCCTCTCCTCCCTCTCTGGTTTTATGTTCTTTTATTTTTCCTTCCTTTCTCCACTGTTCATCCATTTTGTTTCTTAAATTCCACAAAAGAGTAAAATCATGTATTTGTCTTTCTCTGACTGACTTATTTCACTTAGCCATAATGCACTCTAGTTCCATACACATTGTTGCAAATGGCAAGATTTCATTCCTTTTGATCACCAAGGAGTATCCCATTGTATAAATATATACCACATCTTCTGTATCCATTCATCTGACTCACTTTAAAGGCACTTGGATATTGATGGATTTATTTCCTTTGCTTATTTATTTTTTAGTTAGTACTATTAAAGTATTATTTTTTATAGTACACAGAAGATATTAGGAGATCTTAGAGACAGGTTTTCATTGGTTGGCTGGTTTATTTTGTGTGCCTCAAAGCAATTTTGGGAAACGATAATGATATGTTCCAGAAAATTTTACCTCTGTAAATAATTTAACAAATTTAAAGTTATTTCATAGAAATTAAGTTAGATTTCAGTTTTATATGTTAACATCCCTACAGTAATCTTCATTAACCTTTAAAGGTTTGTCTGTTGTGCTTTAGGCAACATGTAAAAACATAAATGAAATATTGTGTTGAATTTCTTAATTGCTATTTCTGCATTGAATGTGTTAGTTTATTTTTTCCCCTCTGTTTCAGTCATTATCCATTCGTATACTCTCAGACCCTGTGGCCAACTTTGGGAAAGCACATGCTTCTCTGAGTGAATAGCAAATGCTATGCAAGATGGTGGTTAAAGTATTTAGAAGTGTAATAAGAGCCCATGACCAATGAATCTCAGTCAGCACAAACATTATCAGGGTGGGAATGTTTACTCATTTCTCAGCATCATCATCTATTTTGTTGTCTTAAATCCAATTAATACATTAGAAAATCAATGAAATTTGCCATTTAATACTGTGCTGATAGTTAACACATTTGCCCAAAAGAGCAATGCCTCAGGATAGACCTGGTTCTGACTCCTGCTAATTTTATGATCTTAGGTAATGCACTAAATTCTCTGAACTCTGTTTTTCCTCTGTGCTTAGGAGACTTGCAAATGATTGCTAAACTTTATTTTGAGGTTCCCATGTAATAATATATAAAAGCACACTTAAATTATTATTTAATTTCAGTAGCACAACCACCTACATTCTTTCAGGTAATAACAATACCTAACTAACATTTAAAATACTTCTTTGTTTTCTATACCATTTTTTATTATTCTCATTTTGTAGATGCAAGATCTGCACTCAAAGATTTGAGATGATTTGTCAACACCAGTAAGTGGGGGACCTGAAGTCACCTTTAGTCTTCTATGTCCTAATACTGTATTTTCCCCCTGCACTGCCCTGAGCAACTGTTCCCCTAAGCCTGTATTTTATCCACTTTTGAGAAACAGGGTTACAGAATCCATTCTCAGTTTCATACATAGAATAAATGTTTACTTTTTCTCAGTTAAGAGGTATTGATTAAGGCAGTATTTTCAGCACTTTTAATAATTGCCTTTATTTTCTCATAAGGAGCTTTCTTAGACTTTTTCCTCCTAATCTTTTCCTCCCTGCAATGGAATTTTAATACCACAGATTTAGTGTATCTATTTATGTTCTGTGACCCTTTGTAAGTGCTGGGCCATTGTGTTAAGATTTTTTTTCCACCCTCAGAACTAATTTTGCATGAGAATGAGAAGGCATGATGAAGGCTCACCTCTGCTTAGAGAAGTGGAGCAGAGATTGAGAGCATCTTGGGGCTGTTAGCCTGCTAGGATTCAAGTTCTAGTTCAGCCACTTTCAAGGTATGTCACCTTGCTAAAGTGTGTAACGTTTCTTTGTAAAGACAGTATGTTTTCCCTATCAGAGCAGCAGCATCACTGTGGTAGCCATATAAAGACTTGGGCAATGTTGGCTCCTAGCGAGTGTTCAATACATGCTTTCTCGGTATATTTTGGAGTCCTGACTTAGAGTCAGGAAAATCTGATTTCTAAGCCTGAATCACCTGGGTAACATCCACTCATAGTTTAGTTTCTTCATCGATGTATAATTGGTTCCACTCAAAACCACCGGTGCTTCTTCATTGCAGAACAGAAGTCCAGGGCTTCAACTGTTACCCTTACACTTAAGTGAACCTATCTATCTTTGTTTCTGCTATTTGTATATATATTTTTTGTACTTTATTTATGACTGGTATGCCATACAGTTTACTTTCTATTAGAAGTAAAAGAGTATCTTTTTTTTTCTTGGTGGACCAGTATAATTTATTTTTTTTCTTTTATAGTTTATTCTCAAGTTGGTTTCCATATAGCACCCAGTGCTCATCCCCACAAAGCCCTCGTCCATGCCCATCACCCTCCTTTCCTCTCCCACTCTCAGCCCTCAGTTTGTTCTCAGTATTCAAGAATCTCTCATGGTTTGCCTCCCTCCCTCTCCCCAACTATGTTTTCCCCTTCCCCTCCCCCATGGTCCTCTGTTTAGTTTTTCCTGTTCCACATGTGAGTGAAAACATGTGGTATCTGTCCTTCCCTACCTGACTCTATTTACATATTGATTTCATTTTAACATAATTTCTCTGATTATATTCTTATTATTTTGTCTGTGGTCTATTGAGTTGAACCTAGAATCTTCATGGACAAGTATATTATTCCACAAATGTTTCCTTTGAAATACTAATAGCACTTGATACTTTACAAGCATTTTCAAGCCTAGTATTATACTAATCCTCAAAATATCTTGTGATGTAGGTATTTTTATTTTTATTCCATAATGAGAAATTGGTAGTATAGTTAATGGAGTAAAATTGAGGTAGGGGAGAAATATATGTTGTTTCTTTCTAGATGACACAAATCAGTGGATTATATATGTGAATTTGTGAGAAGAAAGGAAGCTTGTTTCCTATGCAGTATTTTGAACACACACACACACACACACACACACACACACACACACACAGACAGACAACAAAGGTTTAAAATTGAAAAACTATTTCTTGGCTCCCCTTATGCCTTTTTTTCTCTTCTTCATGGAGGGAAGGAACTTTTGACATGATACATAACAGCCTGCCTCAGCCACCCTTAATTTTCCCCTTAGTCCTTGACATTAGCGCCATGTAAGAGTCAGTTGGAGGAGACATTTGGCAATGCTACCCATGGACCCGTTTTTGTTGTTGACTTCATAATTGTTAAATAGTAGTTCTTATCCTGATGTATTCAACAAACAGTTACTGGGTACCTAGTCTATGTTAGACAGGGAGGTGCTCCTTTACACAGGAGCTGTGGATTATCATCTTTTATCTGGTCCCGATGCTATCACTGAGCACGGGCTTGTTCTTATATATATACAGGTATAGGTCTTTCATTTTCTTGGTTAATTTTATTCTTAGGTATTTTACTCTTTCTCGTTCAATTATAAATGGGATTATTTTCTTAATTTCTGTTTCTGCTACTTTATTATTAGTGTATATAAATGCAACAGATTTCCATGTAGTAATTGTGTGTCCCCTGGCTTAACTAATTCATTTACCAGTTCTAGCAGTTCTTTGGTGGGGTCTTTAGGATTTTTCATATATGGTTTCATGGCATTTGCAAATAGTGAAAGTTTTATTTCTTTCTTACCAGTTTGTATGCTTTTATTTCTTTTTCTTGTTTGATTGTTGTGGCTAGGACTTCCAGTACTATGATGGATAAAAGTGATGAGACTGGACATTTTTGTATTATTCCTGATCTTACAGGAAAAATTCTCAGTTTCTCACTATTAAGTATCATGTTAGCTGTGAATTTTTCATATGCGACCTTTATTATGTTGAGGTATGCTCCCTCTTAACCTAGCTTATTGAGCATTTTTATCATGAGTGAATGTTGTACTTTGTCAGATGCTTTTTCTGCATATTGAGATGACTCATGGTTGTTTCCTTTTGTCTTCTTGATGGGATGTATCACATTGACTGATGTGAGAGTATTGAACTACCTTTGTATCCCTAGAAGAAATCTCACTTCATCATGGTGAATTATTTTAAAAGTATTATTGAATTTGGTGTGATAATATTTTGTTGCAGATTTTTGCCTCTATGTTTATCAGAACTGTTGACTAACAGTTTTCTTTTATGTAATATCTTTCTCTGGTTTTGGTATCAGCATAATGTTGGCTTATAGAATGTATTTGAAAGCCTTCCTTCCTCTTCTATTTTTGGAATATTTTGGGAAGAACATAATATTGACTCTTCTTTACATGTTTGGTGGAATTCACCTGTGAAGCCATCTGGTCCTAGACTTCTCTACATTGGGAGTTTTTTTTATTACTGACACAATTTTATTGCTAATAGTCCATCTGTTCTAATTTTCTGTTTCTTTCTGATTCAGTTTTGGAAGTTTACATGTTTCTAGGAATTTACCCATTTCTTCTAGGTTGTCTAATTTGTTGACATACACTTTTTCGTAATTTTTTCTTATAAGCCGTTCTTTTTCTGTAGTGTCAGTTGTTATTTCTCCTCCTTCATTTCTGACTGTAGTTGAGTCCTTTCTCTTTTTTTCTTGATGAGTCTGGCTAAAGGTTTATCTACTTGGTTATCTTTTCAAAGAACCAGCTCTTGATTATTTCCAGCCCTTTGAAATGGCTTGTTCTTTGTTGTCATGACATGCATACTCATTTATTCCTTCATGAGTATATAATGTAGGTATAAAAGTAGTAGAGAAAAATGATAAAAAGTTTTTGCCCTCCTGAAGCCCACATTAGGGAGGAGGGAGCAGACCAATAAGCAGGGTACTTGAATAAAACATATGGTATGTTAAATATTTTTCAGTGCTAAGAATAAAAATAAAGTAGAAAAGGAGAATAGGAAATGTTGGGAGGGTGAAATTTTAGATGATTTGGCCATGGAAACCCTCACTTTGAAGGTGATTATTAGATCATTACTGGAGGAAACGAGGGACCTAGATGTGGGTGCACATGGAAGGAAAAATGAGTAGAAAGCCTAAGGTAGAAACATATCTGATATGTTTGAAGAGTATTAAAGTAGAAAAGGTAGTTGAAATGAAGTCGAGAGAGTAAATGGGGGCAAGGGGAGTAATAGGAGATGAGGTCAGAACGGCAATAGAGGCCAAACCATGTAGATCCTTGTAGGACTTTAACTCTGAGTTAAACGGGAAACCACTGGACGGTACTGAGTAGATGAGTAACATGATCAGATTTACATCTTCATAGAACCATATTGGCTACCGTGTTAAGAATAGACAAATGCAGAGCAGAGAGACCAGGTGAGAGATAATCTTGGCTTGGACGAGAGAGGATGAGAGGTAGTGAAATTATGGATACATTTTGAAAGTAGATACTGTATGACTTGCGGAGGGACCAGTTATGGGATGTGAAAAAAAGAGAAAGATCAAGGATGATACCTGGTTTTTTGACTTAGCACATAAAAGACTAGAATGGTCATTAACAATCTGAGGAACATCATGCCAGTCAGCATTCTTTCCCTATAGATTAAGAATGGACAACTCACCAACTTGAACAGAGAGACAGGAAATTGTTACAGTACTTTATCCAAGAGACAACAGTTCAGTGACTTGAGGTCTATTCTTTGTTGTTGTTGTTTTAAGTTTATTTATTTTTGAGAGGGAGAGAAAGAGAGACTGGAAGCACAGGGGAGGAACAGAGAGAGAGAGAGAGAGAGAATCCCCAAGCAAGCTCAATGCTGTCAGTGCCAAGCCTGATGCAGGGCTCCAACTGACGAACCATGAGATCATGACCTGAGCTAAAACCAAAAGTAGGAGGCTTAACAAACTGAGCCATCCATCCGCCCTGAGTTCTATTCTCGAATGTTTAATGAACTAGCCTTGTGGTGTAGGATAAGCCACTTTATCTAAGTCTTAAATGTACTTTATTCATAAATGGAGACTGACTCAGGCATTTTCTTTTCTAAGAAGCCTTCTCTTTTGTCATTGCCCAAATAATATTAATTTTGCCAGTGCCCTACTTCTATAACTTGTATGAACTTCTGCTATTCCACATATTTACATTTTTCATATTGACATATCTGTTATCTTTACTGTACTGTGAGCTTCAGTTGAGGCCAAGACCTATATCTTACGAATTTTGTATCTTTCTCTTTAACTCAGGTTAGAAAAATAACTGCTTACTTTACATGATTGCTGAATATAATAAAAAGCTGAACATTCATCATTTTTTCATGAAATTGAATCTTCATAGTGTAAGCTTGGAATATATTACAGGAATGGGAAAGGATTATTGATATTACTAGTTTGAAAAATGGATTGTACCATATTGGGCTACATTTTTTTTTTCAGGAGAGGAGGGTGGCAAGGAAGAGGACCTTTGCTCTCAATGACTGTTCTTTTAACCCAGAAAACTTACAGTCAGCCCCAGTGTGATTTGGTCATCTCTTGATTATTCTTTGGAAGTTAAAAATTCAACTTAGACATCACATGGTTTTCTTTTGATTTTGTTTTTTTCAACTCACTTATCTATATCCTTATGAATTTTATTTATAAAATGTAATTTACTTCTAATTCATTTTCTGTTTATTGATTGTTTTTCCTCCCACAAGAAACACGTGCATACTCAAAATAAAAGAGTAAATGTACGTATAGTAGAATAAGAAGGGACGAAGCCTACTGCTGAGGATGTCTACAGTTTGCTTCAAATGATTCAGTTAGACTTGGGGATTCAGCCACAACACAGATTTCCTGGATCACAGTTTAGATTGCTCCTAGTGCTGAGCATTCTTCAACAGCCTCACATAAATACGGGAGACCATTGAGCTAGCGATTCTGATTTTCAAGCTGTTAACTTGAAATAGAACAAAGCTATTTTATTTAAGTTTTTAAAAAGTTTATTTGGGAATAGCAGAGAAATTGTGATTGGGCACAAATGAGCTATGGGGATTCATAGGCAAGTCTAAACAGACAAAGGGGAGATCAGCTCTAATTAAGCTTTAGGAGGAAATTGGGAAGAGTTGTTTGAATAAAAGTTTATTTGACAAGGACAGGAGTTCAAGGTTGTCGTGCCTTCTCATTGGCTGTAAGTGGTAGATTGTGCCTTGTTGCTGGGGCAGGAAGGGACCTTTCTTTCTTTCCTTAAAAGCAGGAGATGAAATTCCTATGTGAAAAATGTCCTTTCTTGTTAAAGTAATTCTTCCTTCTTCTTGCTGCAGAGAGTGGTGCATTCATGAGAGCTCCCTCTTCAGTGCTTCCAGACCCCATCACTTAAAAAAAAAATTTAATGTTTATTTATATTTGAGAAAGAGAGAGAGAGAGAGAGAGAGAGCGAGCGCGAGCGAGCAAGCAGGGGAAGGGCAGAGAGAGGGACACAGAATTTGAAGCAGGCTCCAGGCTCTGAGCTCTGAGCTATCAGCACAGAGCCCGACACAGGTCTCAAACTCACAAACTGCGAGATCATGACCTGAGCCAAAGTCAGATGCTCAACCGATTGAGCCACCCAGGCACCCCCCCCCATTTATTTTTATAATTTTTAAAAAATGTTTACTTATTTTAGAGAGAGCAAGAGCAGGGGAGGGATTCCAGACCCCATCTTAAATGGAGTTTCCTTTATTTATTTTCAGGACATAATAAGTATTCAGGTTACTTCGAAGAGGACAATAGTCTTTTTTTTAAAAAATCATTTTATTTTTAAAATAAATTCAGACTTTGAGGAAAGTTGCAGAAGTGGTGAGGGGGGCCCTTCACCCAGCTTCCCATAATGTTACCTTCTTACATTGTCAAAACTCAGTTACTGAACCCTGTAAATGGGCATGTACAAAATTCTGTCAACTTGTCTGTAGACCCTATTGGAAGTCTGTCAGTTTTTCTACTACTCTCTTTTCTCCTGTTCAGGGTCCAGTGCAAGACGTCACATTGTATTTTGTTACTATGTCTCAGTCATCTCTCCCAACCTGTGTCAGTCTTTTCTTATCTTCCATGACCTTGCCACTTTTGAAGATTAACGGTTAGTTATTTTGTAAGATGTTTGAATGCAGTTTTGTGATTGGATTCAAGATATGCACTACAGCACTCTGTTGAATAAATAAGGTCTTATCCATTTGCTCAAAAAGTAGCAATAGGTCATATGTAAACAGTAATAAGATTAAGACCATGTTTTGAACCATATCGAGTTTTTCCCCAGTTCAGATCTCCTGAGGATTTCCCATGCACAAGTAGAGGGGTAAGTCAGTTTATCAAGCAAAAAATTTTTGAGATTATCCAATAAAAATATGCCATTAGGTATCTTGAGAAATACAAAGAAATGTAAGTCTTGACCTCAAAAACTACACAGTTAGACTAAGGTGACAGAGTATAGTTTGTTCACTATTTGACTGAAATTGTTCACTATTAAAATATATATGCACAAAAGATTAAATGAAAGGCATATTAAAATGACATATTAAAAGATTACTCCCATTTAATTTTAAATCATTGAATCAATTAAGTTTTTTTTAATGGCTTAATTAAACAGAAAACTCTGTTGGCTCATATAGCCTGAAAAGCCCGAATTTCAGGACCTTCTGGATTCAGGGCTTTAAAAATATAAGCACTTGGACTGAAAATGAACTGAGGGCTGAAGGGGGGAGAAGGGGGTGATGGTCATGGAGGGGGGGCACTTGTGGGGAGAAGCACTGGGTGTTATATGGAAACCACTTTGACAATAAACTACTATAAAAAAATAAAAAATATAAACACTTGGTTCCTTTCCCTCTCCTGTTGATGCCTCTTGTCATGTCGACTCTAGTCTCAGTTTCTATGTGTTAGGAAATGGCTGCAGTAGCGCCTGTCTCACAGTGCTTAGGTTTCAGAGACAATGGATGAGAATGATTTTCCCAGAAACAGCAGTATATATCTTCCCATAGTTTGTTTGGTCCGAGTTGTTCCTGAAACAATACCTGTGGCCAGGAGAACCACTGTAAGGACTGGGTTTGGCTTGGATCACATGCCCTGTATCAGTCAGGGTTTGGATTTGGAGTCAGCTCCACTGGAAGCAGGTGACTGAGCAGGAGAGAGATTGGTCCTCACAGGGAAATAGGGATGTCGTTATGGGAAGGAGGGGAAATGAATGCTAAGTGGTAAAAAAATAATAGATAGTTACCGTAACTCTCAAATGTGACTTGGTTTAAATTTAGAGCTATTTTATTTAAGCTATTTTATTTTATTATTTATTTAGAAGGGTAAATGCTCTTCAACATGGGAGACAGATTTATTATTCTAGTAATGGATATATCTACCTGCAAACAAATAACTTGCTACCCCATGTTTAGCTCATGGAAGAGACTCATATAAAATTAGATCATCTTGATCCATCACTCTAGTCACTGCGTGGAGAGGTATCATGTTTTCTTCTATTTGTATTTTTCAGTCATCTAGATGTCAGTGTCCAGCAATTATATTTCTTGAGAATTTCTCCCTGTTAAGCTAGTAGTCAGTGTTCTCACTCTATAGGGTCTTCTGATCTGGGCCTGGAGTTTTGAAGTTGTTCTTAACTTTGTGTTCTGAAGTTTTTGTTTGGATGAATATTTTGGCTTGTTTTCCTCTAACAGTAAGCCATGTTGCAAACTGCCTAGCCAGGACAGGCATTGTGTTTTTTCCTGTCATTCTTTGCGTGTATGTATATGTGTGTGTGTGTGTGTGTACATGCAGTGTTACCGAAATTAGACATCACTGATACATTCTATAAAATCTGCTTGTTCCCTTATTTTCATTTGACTTTGTTATGAAATTATTGACAGGGAAGGTTATAAAAAATTGTATCACAATTGGAAAAGGAGAAAATGTTCTCTCTGAATGGGTTTGTGTATTTTTGGTTAGAAGCTCAGTTGGATAAAATGACCACTCAGGTTTTCTTCCAGCCCTCAGGCAGGATGGAACTTAATGCCATGGCACAAATAAGCGGCTGCCATGACTGGGTACCTGCTAAATGCCTTTTAATAATGGTGATTAAATAAAGGTCAAAGAGTATCACTGCCTCCAAATGGTAGTCATCACACATCATCCTTTCTCCCGGTGCCGTTGAAAACACCACTTGAAAAGACTATAAAAAATACGTGTTTTGTTTAGGCAGCAAATGCTTTCATTAGGCATCTTGGGTTTTTTTTCAGAAAAATAAAACAAATGTTAGGGTTGTGAATAGTAGATTGTAGGTTTAAAAGAAAACTAAGCGTAAGCTTTTGTTGTATAAAATAATAAAATCCTAAGATAACCATAAAGGGTTTCTTTAACACAAAGTGTATGTCTATTTTCTAGAAGTTTCTAAAAAGAGCCTCATTATATGACCATAAATCTACAGGAAGAAGAAAGGACACTTTAATAAAGTAGAAGTTAACAGTGTTTAATTTCTGGTGGAAAGTGCAGAGATTTCTGAAGAGGTTTATTTCCATTTTTCCAAGAGTAAACTTGATTGGTATAAAAAATTATTGTAGCACTTTTAAAACAGTTGCCTAAAAATTGTATTTAATGTTTGGTTCTCATCAGAGGGAGAAATTTGTCTTGCCTATTCAGTAGTGTTAAGAAAGATCAGATCAGAAGACCCCACCTTCTTAATATTCTGCCTGTGCTTTTCTTTGTCACTGACATGAACCTTACAAATGTCAGTAGAAGGCAAAATGGCTGTCCAGTTTGAAAGCATAAGTTTGAATACTTAGTTGTATTATGCTATCATGGAGGCAATAAGAAATATATATTATATTTTAAGTGAATTTCAGACTAATGTTCCCTTAGGACTGACAAATTATAGATCATGTAATCTGAAGAATTTTTCTATTTACCTGGTAAACTGGTACCCCCATGTGACAGGGAGTCACTCTTAGAGTGCGCTTGAAAGGCACAGAGTTTTTAGCGCGTGATTATGGATAGCGTTGAATTGGGTGTGATTTCAGAGACTTGGAAGGCATATGGTAACATAAAGAAGTGTACGTTAACAAGACCTCTATGTACATACAACTTTGAGAAGCACATTTTTGGAGGAGTTTGAAATGTGAACTCTGGAGATGGATTCACTGGGGTTAATATACCAACTCCATCAGTCACGCGCTATGTCAGGGGTAGACAAACTAGAGTGGATCTTCCTAATTTGGCCTGCGGCCTAGTTTTGAGTGGTTTGCGACTTAAGAATTGTTTGTGCACTTTGGACAAGTTTTTTAGGAATTGTTTTGTGATGCCTGAAAATTCTGTGAAAGTCACATTTCTTTGTTCAAAAATAAAGTTTCATAGAACATGGCTACATTTATTTGTGTATTGTCTGTGCCTGCTTTAGCGCTGCATCAGCAGAGTCAAATAGTTGCCACAAAAACCCTATGGTCTGCAAGCCAGAAGGATTTGACATCTAGTTCTACAGAGAAAAAAATGGCCTACCTGTAAGCTAGGCAGTCTTCTTAAGTTACTTAACCGCTCTGTGTCTCAGTTTGCTCATCTGAAAAGTGGGGATAATAAGCTAGGATGTGTGTTAGAATTGCCATGAGAGAAGAGGCAGCTCTAGAGTAGGGGTTACAAGCAGAGATTCTAGAGCCAAACTGAGTTTAACTTTAGTCTGCTATTTCACAGCTTTTGGGCTGGACACGTTACATAACCTCTCTGTGCCTCAGTGTCCTCATATGTAAAGTGTAATACTAGTGCTCACGTCACGTGGTTGCTGTTGAGGTAAGTATCAGGTTGGGTCTGGCAGTACTGCTATCGAATTGTATTACTCTTGGGGATGGTGTCGTGATTGTTTTCACCTGCCTCATTGGATTATTTTAATAATTAAATGGAGTAAGAGAGGTGAAATTTAGAGCGTCTTTATAACTGTTAGCTGCTGTTGTTGTCGTTGTTGATTATGCACATTTTCAGCTAGAGTGTCCTGGTATATCTATGATTCTCGTGTAGGCTGGGGATTGGAATGCTATCAGAATCAAAGAAAGTAAAAGGGAAGTAATTTGGGAAGTCCTTAAATACAATTAGTATAGTATTTGTTCCTATGGTTAAATTAATTAGTGATATTAACCTTACCTCAACAAAGTGACTATGAATTAGTAGTGATACCCTTCCGTAAGTGACTCTGGTATATAAATAGGTGAGAATCATTTATTATCAGTGTGTGGATTTTATGTAACTGGCAATTCTACAAGGATTGAGTGTGACTGGAAGAGTTCCTAATTGTTGGTGTCTATCATTATTTCACAAATCACACCACCCTTAATGTATTTTCAAAAATAAAATGGCAAGCCCCTAACCAAAATTGTCATCAGTTCAAAATTATTGGAGTCCCAAATAGATTACTTTTTACTGTATTATATACTTTCAGTCACCAAAATTTTGTGTGTGGCCAAAAAGAAAAGTCAAGTGCATACTCAAAACGCAGAATAAAAAGGTAATACAAATGCCTTGTATTTGAATTCTTTTGTCTGAACAGTAAGTAAAAAAGTGCTTGGCCAAAGGAGCACCTATTAAAAAAATGATGTGCAGTGATTGGTTGGGAGAGATGTTTTTGTTGTTGTTAAGAGAGAATCACTGGAGTCAGTAAACCCAGGCAAAGAGAACATTTTAAGGTAGGGATGGGTAAATTAGCATGAGAATTTGGAGGGAAGTCCTGATGCCTTTGAGGTAGTTAACAGTTAAATTTAATATACTCTATATGATTAATTCTAAAAGTAATTTGATACAGGAAGGAACTGTTATATAATTTCTCCTACTGCTTATTTTCCATTATAAACCCATTATAGGAAGTAGGAAAACGTTTTCCTACAAGTCAGGGTTAAAAATTAGAATAAGTTTAGGGGCGCCTGGGTGACTCAGTCAGTTGAGCGTCAGGCTTCAGCGCAGGTCATGATCTCATGGTTTGTGAGTTCAAGCCCCGCGTCAGGCTCTGTGCTGACAGCTCAGAGCCTGGAGCCTGCTTCGGATTCTGTGTCTCCCTCTCTCTCTGCCCCTCCCCTGCTCGTACTGTCTCTCTCTGTCTCTCAAAAATAAATAAAAAACATAAAAAAATTAGAATAAGTTCCTAAGAAAAGTTGGAGAATGGGTGTATGTATGTGAGTGGTATGAGTGTGTATGCATGTATACTTCTAAAGTAGGACATTAAATTCAGCTGCATTTAAATAATCTACTGGAGTTTGAGTTCTATATTCAATTCCCTTCCAGTCCTAGATTTTGATAATTTCTATATATTCATTATTGACTACTATAACAATTCAGTATCCTCTTCCTCAGAAGAGGAGAAAAAGTGTGACTTTTCTGTAGATTAATCACTTTTGCAATTCCATCCTAACATAATATGATACTACCTTTTTAAAATATATATTATCAATAATCATTTTTTTGGTCTAAATATTTAGTGTATGACCTGAATAGTACAATGTAAGTATCTGTCTTATATTGTCCATTTCTCTAGGACTGTGCTTGTTTAGATTATTTTTGGAAATTGTTACTAAATGTATGCTGCTGATAATTTTGCATGTTATCCTGCTACTATGCCTAATGGAATCATAAATCAAAATCTTTCATTCAGTTCCCACTGACATACTCTGTAATGTCTCATATACCTAATGAGTCTTTATTGCCCTCTACTATATCACTTTAGATTTGCTCATTACATTTTTCTCAATTGCTAATAGGAGGCAGTTTCGTAAACTAAATTCACTTACAGGGCTGCACATAACATAGTTTCAGGGGGCACCATTATACCTCCCCCCCCCCCACTGGGATTGTGCCGTGCACAACCTGCCTAGTCATACATGGCAGCCAAGTGTTACCTTCATTGCACAAGCATAGAGTATTCAATTTTAGGTGTTTATCTTTACTTTTTAGAGATGGCCAATTAATTTATATAAATTAGCTTTTGCAAAAAAATCCCAGGATTTAATTACATGACTCAGTTGCTATAAACCTAAGCAGTATTTATACCTGTTTTATCCTGTGTAATTCACAATTATCCCTGACCTGCAAGCAGTGGTTGAGAATATAAAGATTTGAACTTCTTAATTAACTCACAAAAGATTAACATTTTTAACTTGATTTAAACAACAAACTTAAGAGACCAAACTGGGGATGTAAATAGTTTTTGGCATATTTACAGCGTGATGTTTTCAGTTGTGAAGTTGCCTAGTTATGTGGGTGGAAACTGTAGGAGTTGTGATAGTCAGTATATTACAAGCATTTTGTCACTTCTTGACTTGTCTGTATTTTTAGCAACCGTAGTAGCAATGCCTTAAATTTCTGGAATGCTCCCTTCCCCCACAGTATTTCCCCAAGAAAGGATTCTTTTCTTCATTAATTCTTGAGCTGTGTATGACAGGCGGTTGAGAAAAGATGGGACAAAGATAAAGAAAAAGAGAACCCCTGAAAGATCTGGAGCCCCTAAGGGAGAAATATTTCCTTGGCTTTTACAGTTTCTAGAGGTCACTCACATTCCCTGGCTCCTAGTCTTCTTCCAACATGTTCAAAGCCAGCCATCTCTATTCTTCTATAATCTTCTGTGGTCATATATCCCCCTGATTCTCCCACCCCTTCTACATGTAAAGATCCTTGTGATTACATTGGTCCCACCCAGATCCATGAGAATATTTCTATGTGAAAATACTTAATCATATATGCAAAGTCCCTTTTGCTGTATAAGCTCATCTCTTCATAGGTTCCAGAGATTAGGACATGGGCATCTTTTAGGACCATATCCTGCCACCCCCACTCCTCTGATTTTCCCCTCATCTCCATAGCATGACGGCTCAAGGTAGTGGCTGTTAATTTTAGTTATGTAAGATTCTACCTGGGTGACCTGTGTAAATACTGTGCCTCTTGGAGTTTCAAGTTTCTCGTGAATGAGTTGCTGTCTTACTTACATATTGTAAGCAGTCAACAACTTAATCCTGTTTCCAATAATGGCCTTGTCATCATCATCTTTATCATTATGAGCATTGTCTATTACCTTGTCTCCCCTTACATCTTACATCTTCCTTAGCATAGGAGGCATGGCTTACCCTATTATTTGTTTTTTTAGTGTCTAGGACAGTGCCCCAAAATAAGTGTTCAATTCAGTAAATGTTTTTGAGATCATTCAATAAGTAGCTATTGAATGAATTAATCAAGTAAAAGAAAATTGCACCACTTTCAGACTATCTAATCCACTCTTGTACACGCTTCAAAGAAATGTTACCTCCGAAGCCTCTAATTGCCTCCACTTTCATGTTCTATGTTTAGCTAATGTCACTGAAGCTGAACCCCATGTTTCAAGTTGATTTTCTTCCAGCAAATCATGTGGGACTATATCCTCTCGGATGTGACCTTCTAGGTTTCTGAGCCAGCTATGTCAAAAATTAGCCATTTTAAGGAACCTGATCGTGGTAAAAGTTACCAAATCCTGTCTGTCTTTTTTAATTTTGTTTAATAAAATAAAGAATGAATTAGATAAAAATACAGCTTTTTTTTTTAACTGTGCTGTTGTTTCTTTTCTTTTTGTAGTAAAATTTACATCTATATAATAAGTTGTATGGAGCTGTAGAAAATAAGCCTGTTCTGTTGTATTGAGTTGTTGAGATTTCTCATTGTTTCTCATTTCATTAATATTCCTATCTAATTTATATGCATAAAATGAGACTTTTCAAGTTGCCTTTTATCATCTGGGAAGAAATGGAGATGTAGTAGAAGTGAAATGGAAAAGAAGATTTCCATATAATACTACAATTAAGTTCATTTCATATAATCTCTTACTGAAATGGACAGATGTTATGTTATAATAAATTATAATTATTATATGATTATAATATCTAAAACATCAGTATAATTTTTTTATTTAAAAAATTTTAATGTTTTATTTATTTTTTAGAGAGAGACAGAGACAGAGTATGAGCAAGGGAGGGGCAGAAAGAGAGGGAGAGACAGAATCTGAAGCAGGCTCCAGGTTCTGAGCTGTCAGCAGAGCCCGATGCGAGGCTTGAATTTGTGAACCATGAGATCATGATCCGAGTGTAAGTCAGATGCCTAACCGATTAAGCCAGCCAGGGGACCCTAAATGTTAACCTAAAATTCTAGAAGTTCAAATAAAGAACAGTTTGGACCACGACCTAAGCCAAAATCAAGAATCGAATGTTCAAACAACTGAGCTGCCCAGGCACCCCCTTGATTTGGACTTTTTGAGAATTGATAGTTATATGTTCAGAAGATTAAATATACCAGTGATGATTTAGACAATACAAAATTTTACTGAGATATAGTAGGAGAATCATATACTTAAAAAGAGTGATAATGTTAAAAATGTTCTGATTATTAATAAAATGTGTTTCATCAAACTATACTTATGATGTTTATGAAAAATGTTTATATTTTATGCTTTCGTTCAAAGTTTTAGGGAAATCCTTGCCTCTTATTGGCTTAGGCTCATGTACCAGAGTTCTCTATGCTGTATCATCTTTGAAGAAGTAATTAACCTTTCCTACAATACATTTTTCTCACCTAGGAAACAACTTTTCTTTCTATAACTAAGGTGACCATGTAATTTGTATCCAAATTGAGATACTTAGGAGGGAATAACTGCACTGTTAAAAATTGTTGCAGGACAACTGGCTTAAATTGCCTGCTGTTGTAGGCAAAATGGGATGTATGATCGCTACCCTTATACCGTTTTTGTTAAATATGACAAATACTTACTGACTACCCTTATATGCAAGACATTATACTTCAGGCTAAAAAGGTATAGATAGACAGATATACACAATCTGTGTATGTATATGTGTGTGTGTATATACATGCATACATACATAAACATGTGTGAAATGTATATGTATGTGTGTGTATACACACACATAAAATTACATTTCCATTTTACCAACCTTCTCCCTCTGCTTTCATGGATTATATTTCTTGTTATTTGAACAGTGTATCGCATGACTTAATTTATTTGAAAATCACCAAAGGAGTAGAGTAGAAGGATAAGTCCCGTGTCATGAGGGAAGGTTTAAAATATAATGAGGCGCTGAGGGTCGAGAAAGCACGTCTAAGGAAGGTAGGAAGATGCAGTAATCAATAAATATACTCTTCTGTAGGATGAGCCTGAAGGGATGGCCCGAAGGACTAAAGGTGGAACTCTATGTGGAAGTGCCCTTGGGCGGCCTCTCTGGCGGAGAGGAAGACTTTTATTTGTCACCTTGGCTTGAGGAAGGCACAGGGGAAGGATCAGTCAGATTCAGTGTGTTTAGCTTGTGTGTGGGCGCAGCTATCGGAGCTAATGCCACGTGGCATTGTGGAGGGCTCTGTATGCCAACCAGAGGAGTGTGTACTTACTGTGACCTGTTTAGTTAAACACATGACGGTGCCCAGCCCTTCCCTTGGCCTGCGTGTCCTCTCTGCCTGACATTGGCTGATACGTCTCCGTCCTGGGGTATTATTCATTTTTCTCCATTCCTTTCAAATTTGCTTTCCTGATGCAAGTGCTAAATATATGAGCCTCCTGATTTCTACTGATTGTGAGTACAATAGTGACAGATTTGAAGGGGAGGCTCTATACCCTTTGGAGGGAGAATCTTGCTTAGATAACTGGCCTTGCTTTCCTTTCTTGTCTTTTCCTCTTCCCACCCCGCTCCCCAGTTAATCTTTGGTATCTTTCCGTTCTTTTCCCCTTAGTTTGTATTTCATTTCAGTTAGTAGAACTGAAATCGGGATGTGAGTGTAGACACTTCCATTAACATGCACAAGCACACCCCCCAACATGAATATATAGTTTCTCCTTGACTTACAGACATGTATTTTTCATATTTTAACTAAATAGAATGCATATTTTAACCAATATATCCAATTAACGTGATATATATTTTCTTCCCATCCTCCACAAAAAGTTACGGTGAAATCTGTGACATTTCAGAAGTGTGAAAATTTTGGTGGCGTGAAATTTTCAGTTTGCGATGAAAGATCCGAGGCTTGTTGAGTTACATGTCACACTTGTCACACTGTTTTATGTGCTTCCAGGCAGCAAGAAGCTGCAGTGTGGTGGTGAGAAGCGCCACCTCCAGGGACACATGCTCTGAATGCTTGTGACCTTGGGCAAGTGACTCAACCTCTCATGACTTTTCCTTATCCATAAAATGAGGCTGAGAATGACATTGTCCGAAATCAATTGGGATTATTTACATGAATATTTAGATCAATGCTTAGTACCTCCTAAGATATCTGTGGAATCATCTTTATTTTATGTTGCCTCCAGATTTAACAATGGAAAAACAAATTTAAAAATGAAAAATGGAGGGGGCGCTGGTTGGGTGGTTCAGCCAGTTGAGAGTCTGACTTTGGCTCAGGTCATGATCTCATGGTTTGTGAGTTTGAGCCCTGCATCAGGCTCTGTGCTGACAGTTCAGAGCCTGAAGCCTGCTTCAGCTTCTGTGTCTCTCTGCCCCTCCCCTGCTCACTGTCTATCTCTCAAAATTAAGGATTAAAAATTTTAAGTGAAAAATGGTGTACAGTACCATGTGGTTATATATTATGAGACACACAAGAATGTCTCAGACATTCTGGGTTCACGTAGGCTTTTTTTCATGAGGCTCCTAGGCTAAAACAAATCCCTAGCAGTTTGTTAATTAAGTCCAAATAACGGGAAGATAGCCATTTGCATGGTGTCTATCAGATGTCAATGTATTTTTCTTGAAAATTTAACCACCACACCTGCTGCTGTGTGTTTGCTATGCCCTCAATGTGCCTCAGGGCACAGTCTGGATATGATGAAGGTGCTTACTAGCTCAACTCTCCCACTGCCATTTAATAAATGCTCAGCAAGTGCTATATGCTGCTTGTTCATGGCTCCCCCTGATCTGTTTGGATGGAGTTAGCTCAGAAAACCCTCAGAGCAAAACTTAAAAAAGAAAGCTGGGCCCTCAGATAGGGTGTTGCTCTGTGTCTGGAAGCTTCAGAGAATCTAGAGCTCACTGGGAAGAAAACAAGAGACTCAGTCCCCTGGTGTGTTCACTGTGTATCCATTACAGTTTCCCTTAAAACCTAGGAATCCGCGCTCTTATGGCTCTCTGGGGCTCCTCTGCAGGTGCATCAAACTAGCTACTGGAAAGTCTCTCGCACAATGATGTGTATGAGAGAATGCCTAGTGTTTGCTGTTCTCACTCCGGGTGCTGGAAATAGGCAGCAGTGCAGCATCGTCCATGTACCTCTTCCACATCTTTCAGTATGTTTTACATTGCTGGGCATAGGTATTTGGGACGATGTAAAAAGCTAAGAAGCTAAGTCTTTGGGAAAAGGAAGCATGGCCTCACTGAACCTATAGGCTCCCACACCAACTAACCCTTCAGGTTATGTGTTATAATAGGTTGTATCTTCATGCTTACCAAGCTGTCCTGTCAGTGCTTTAACAAAAAGTTCACCAGTCAAGAATCCTAAACAAGAGTCCAGGTTTCTGAAGAGTCTAGGTTTATGAAGATTTCTTAAGGCTTTGTACGTCCTGGAAAGATGTAATTACCTATACTCAAGTAGCTGGAGTGGACCTTTGGGCTAAGTGACTTTCTGCATTGAACTAGTATTGAACTTGCTAAAATGCATTAACATTTGCTTTGCTCCCTTCAGTGCTGTAGCTGTGCATGCAGGTGTGGCTGGTGGGACCTTTAGGGTGAAGCAGTGTCACCACGAGATGACAGTTTCAGGAGAAGCCACTCAGCCTGCGGAACTGTCAAGCTTGACACCCAGCTCATGGCACACTGCCTCCCTCAGGTTCCACTGGGCGTCAGTCACATGCATACCGCCTTGTATCACTGCCCTTTCATGTCCTCCCCCTCTGTCCCCTTTGCCCATTTTACACACTCTTTGTTGCTACCATACCCATGTCTTTCAGGACTCTGTTCTCCTTTCCTGGGGTGTCAGTATCTTTCTGACCTGTGATGATTTCTTCTGGGGGCTCAGGGTCCTCTGATGGAATCCCAACAAAGCCAAAGCCATCTTGTTTTGTTTTACATTGCAAGCTGATGTTAACAGTCAGTATAAAAGAAGAGACTGAAAGAAAAATGAACTGAGAGTGAAGGTCGATTTAGCATTACATTACCAAAGCAGATCTACAAACAGTATGGGCTAACGGTAAGACCATGCTCTTTGAAGCCTGCCCTCCGCACCTGCTCTCAAGCACCAGCTTTTCGATCTAGTGTTTATAGGATCTTGAGAGCGATACTCAACCACTCCAACCCTCATTCCTTATCTGTAGGAAGGGCATGATGATACCTACCTTAATGGTCGTTATGAGAATTAAATCAGGAAATGATGAAAGAATTTGTATTTATGAAACCAGTCACGAGGATGAAAGGCACAGCAGAGGGAATATAGTCAGTGGTCCTGCAGTAACGTTTGTCTGGGCACAGTGGTCGCTGTGCTTGCAGTGAACATAGCCTAATGTACAGAGTTGTCAAATCACCATGCCACACGTTGGAAACTAATCTAACATTATGAGTCAACTATACTGTATCAAGTTTAAAAAAGTTGTCAAAAAAATTTAGGGGCATCTGGCTGTCTTCAGTCAGAATAGCATCCAACTTTTGACGTAAAGGTCATGAGTTGGAGCCTCACATGGAGGAGAGAGATTACTTAAATAAATACAACTTACAAAAAAGAATTTAGGTCTCTGAAAATCGTAAACCTTGATTATTTGTTATCATTAGCCCCATTTTCCAGGTGAGACAACTGAGGAGAGAAGAAGTAAGGGAGCATACTATGGATCATGGCTTGCAAACAGCAGGATCAGAAGATACCTTACACCCCCATCTATGTCGTTCCACAGCCAGACATTTTGCTACTAGATAGGTCGAAGTTGTCTAGAAGCTGAGGGTTCTCAAGGGTCAAGTTTTTGTGGTATTTGGATTTTAGTGCCCCTTCCCCCCAACCCAAGCACTTAGTGAAATATTAAGCTTAATATATTGTTTATGATCTCATTAAAAACAATGGCTTCTCTGCATTAAAAAGTTTGATGACCTTCCATCACACGTAGTAGGTATGTACTGTGAGGAATGAAATGAGCCCTGGAGATGATCCAAGTTTGTTTAAAGACCAAAGCAGGAATTGTAAACCATATCCGTCTTCAACTTTTATCAGTATCCTGATTTATCCACTGAAACTACAGCATGAAGTCAGTCAATGACTACACACCGTCACTAAGGGAGTAAATTTGGAGCATTCCTATACGCTACTATGTAGTCATCTAACAGGGCTTTTTAAACATGAATATACAAAAAAATCATGTGGGGGTTTTATTAAACTGTCAGGTCTGGTTCACTATGTCTAGGCTAGAACTTGAGACTGCATTTCTAACAAGCTCCCAAGTGACACCAGTGCCCCATTCCTCTTTTAGTTCTAACACTTTGGGGGAATTTTCTTATTATTCTTGTAGTATTTTACTTATTATTATTTATATCCCCCAGCAGAAGTTAACTTCTATGAGAGCATAGATCTTGATCATCGCTGTGTTCCCAGCTGTCATGCCTGACCCCCGTAGTACAGGGGTGAGCTAGAGCTGAGAGCCTGTTTCCCTGGAGACCGTTACTTGATCACACCCATGATCTAATAATTGACCAAATGAATATGGGTAATGGTAAGACACATGTAATGTTTATATATTGTTTATATTATCCTCGTAACATTTTCAGGAATGTAGTATGAATTTCTAGTTGTAAATATGCAGTAATACATATCAAATTAAGCATGAGGGGTAAATACCATAAAATTATTAAAATTAGGTAACTATCAAAAGTTTCAGAGAAGAGAGAGAATCTGCACTAGTCTTGAAAGAAGATGAACACTTTTATTTATATAAAGAAAGGAGAAGGGGAAGGTATTCCAGTCAGTCTAGATGGATTGTGGTAGGAGGATTTTTTGAATTCTATCTTAAGTTTTATTCCCCCTTGAAATCCTGCCCCATTCCCAAGCAATTATCCGTTCCCTGGTTTTCCCGTCATAGGGAATTTTGCATTACAAAAAGCAGATATAACCAGAAGTCTGCTCTTTTTTATCTTTTGTAAATCCAAGCTTGCTGAACAGATTATACAATGTAACCTGTGGTATGATAGAAGAGAGAACAGTTCTTTTGAGGTCAGCTAGAGGAAAAAGAAATATCCCAAGAGAGGAAAGAATTCAGGCATAGCCGAGCAGATGATGCTGCAAGTATTATTTATTTTTTCTACACCATGGTCTCCTTCGGTAGTTTGGTGAGAATTATAAAGGAAGCCTATTAAATTGAAATTCATTTGTCAAAATACATTTAAGATTGAGATACAGTTACATATGTGTTTATTTATTAACACATAAAATAATATCTAGTAGCATATCTAATAATTTTGATATGGTGTAGAGCACAGATTTTTAGCTATAAAGTAAAAATATGCCTGCTTTTCATTCATGATGGATTTGCAGGTACTGCTAATACTATTCTGGTTTATTGCCTACATTTGTAATAGAAAGACATGCTGCATTTTTACTTAGAAGTTAATGAAAAATAGAGATATAGTCATTTTTCCCAACCAAGTCTTTGGAGCCCTTGGGCGTGGCACCCAGTTCAGAAGAAAGTCTTATGTATCCAGGGCAGTGTGTATCAAGTCAGGAAAGGTTAGTGATTCTCAGTGTCTTGTCCTTGAACCGGCAGCATCAGCATCACTTGGGAACATGTTAGAAATATAAATTCCTGGGTTCCCCCCACCCTGCCCGCAGTCTAACTGAGTCAGACACTTTGGGAACAGGGCGAAGCAATCTTGTGTTTTACAAGCCCTCCAGGAGATTCTGATGCCTGTGCATCTTTGAGAAGCACAAGGTTAAATTATACTCTGCTAACAAATTAGCCTTGAATCTCAGTAGTATAGGACAACATGGTTTAATTTTCACTCAGGCATCATTTCATTGTGGTTATCAGGGCTCTTTCTGCTCCATTGTTTCCGTACTCTGGGATCTTGTAGACAGAACAGCCACCATCTCCAACATTACTAGTACTGTAACGGAGGAGAAAAGGAGAAATGGAGGGCTTCTCGTGGTGATTAAAGAACCAGAAGCTATACGTCATCACTTCCATTAACAACTAATTGGCCAGAACTAGTCATGTGGCTCCACCGAATGGCCGGAGGACAAGAAGAACTAGTGATGACTAACAATATGGAGAGATAGCATGATGTCAGAACAGATGGCCCACCAGTATCCCTAAGGGGACAACCACAGTCACACCAATGATCCCCATGGTTGCCGTAGGCACAGAGAAGGCACAACCACAGGCTTGGAGGGTTCTGTGCAGCCGGAGACAAGGGGTGGACCGGTGTGGACTGATGTGCTCCCTGCAATCTGTGACAAAGGTAAACCTGCATGGGCAAATGGCCGCAGCAGGCAAAGGGAGGGGGGCACTTCCTTTTGCTTTGTGATGTTTAAGACCCTGGGATTTTTGACACAATTCTGGGCCAGGGGAGAAAGTACAAAAGTGACTGGGATTGAATTTCCTGCCACAGAATGCCCAGTGTTAGATTTAAGTTGATTTAAAGAAAAGTGTTATTTCTGGCACACCAGAGCTTCTGGAGTAAGTTTTATATCCACTAGATTTGTCCCCTGTGTAAAATGCAGTAGTGCAGTACTGAGCACAGGACATTTTAAAGGGAGATCTCTTAAATGCTTCTGATGATGATAAAATAAACTCTTCGAATACTTCAGCCCTTATTAAATTGACAGATTGACTTAGAAAAACCTCAAACTTATAATCTTTCTAAATTCATATAGGGACTCAGTTAATGGAGAAGTATGAGTCATTGGCACTTAATCATTTCTTTGTGATTGTGACAGGTAATTCTTTTTCATCTATTAGAAAATTTTACACACATTCAGGGTTTTTCCATAATACTGTCTGCCTGCCTTGCTTTTATCTCAAAATAAAGAGAAAGTATTAGCCATGAAGTAATGAGAATGTAGTCACAATAAAAGTGTCTTGTAAAAAAAAGTCTCATGAAGATTTTATTACTTGAAACCCTTAGAAATACCTACTGGAATCTCCACCTGTATGCTGCCATAACTGTGTGTTTGGTAAAGATTGAAGTCTGCAACTAAAATGCTACCTTTGTAGTTAGTGACCATTTTTTTGTCCAGTTGCATTGTGATGCCCCAATAGGTACTTAAACTCCTCCCATGATGGAGAAGAAGCTTCTGTAGGAGAATTTATGCGGTCACCATATACATACATTTGGTGGGGCGAGTTTGTCTTTATTGAATTAGAAACTGAGTGAGGTCAGACACATGTTGGTATGTTTTCTCTTCTCACTATGAAATATAGATGTTTTAATATTTGCACTTTGTGGCCCTGTTTTTTCTCCCAGGAAAAAATATGTATGTGCATTGTCCAGGAAAATTCATTTAAAGGATTACTTACTTAGTACTTTCAACTGAGTTCAGATGTCTTGGCTCATCTCTAATTTCTGTACATATGACTCTTCTCATTGTTACTGCCTACTAGAAACTTGCTGATAATTGTCCTTAGGTATTAGCCACCAAAATTTCTTAGAGAAATTGGCATTTATTGTTTGCTGAGTTCCATTTTGCACAATTGTAGTTAAATGTATTTTTTAAGAATATGGTGCAATTGTATGAACACCAGGTTGTACATTATTAAGAGCAAACATTTTTCTCAAATGTCTTGAGATGTATCACAGAGATAATAAATTCACACATGGAGCATTCCTTTAAACACATCCCAGCACACTTATAAACAAATCAATCAGGAGAGTAATTCGGATCTAATAAAAAAATATGGTGGGAAATCTGCTGTCAGCAGAGATAGCAAAATTTTTGCTTACTAATGAACAAATATCATGAGAGTGCAGCCCACATGTTTTAGTTTCAAACTTTTTTTAAAGTTTATTTATTTTGAGAGAGAGAGAAGGAGAATGTGTGCTTGCCGTGTGAGCAGGGAAATGGTGGAGATGGAGGGGCTGGGGGGGAGCCCCATGTAGGCTCCGCCTCATGACTCTACAGTCTTGACCAGCTGAAAGCAACAGTCAGATGCTTAACCAACTGTGCCACCCAGACAGCCCTGCAAGCCTTTATATGGAATCCAAAATCCTTTAAATCACAGTGTGGACCGTCAGAATGCAGTTCACTTAAGTTACTTTATTCAAGACCATTGTTTTGATTCATGATTTCATCTTTATTTTCTATTCCACTCACCTCTTAAGGCATATGAATGTGTGGGTATGTGTATGTGTGTGTAAATTACATAATACATCTTGGGACTCATAGTATGTCACTTAGAAAACTTTTTAAAAAATACTTGGAGTTGATTTTTCTTCTTACAAGACAATTTCATTGCCATTAGTTCACCTCATCATCTGATATGGTAAGGAACCAACTGACGCTGGTTTTAAATCTTTGCTGAGAGAATGAACAGATATTTTTAAAGTATGTGGTGTCCTGTTTTCTTTGACAACTATAATTTTACCTGGAAGGTGATTACCAGAATAACTACTAATTACTACTTTTGCTTTGGGCCAATATTTATACTCATGAAAAATGTTATTATTTATTGACAGCTTGTCCCTATGGGGCATCCTAAGTCAGGAAAAGACAAGTATACATTTAATGTGTTTATTTTAATTTCTTTCCCATTCTGTGATCTCAACCTTTGTGTAGCATGGTTTTGCTTTTTTATTCTGTGTTGTCAGCAGTACATTAACAAAATAGATCCTGCTTATGGTTACCGAGATTTTCCCTTCAAACTTATGTATGACTTTGCTTGTAATATGTAAGAAAGATGAAAACCTACAGCAGGCCAATCTCTACCTTAAAAATTGCTACTGCCCTTAATCAACTGAATGCAAAGAATTATGAAAAATCTTCAGAATTTTTCTTTGTCCTTGATTCTTGAATAGCAAGTGGAATCTTATTCTCCATTTTGTATCAGGTTAGAAAGGCAATACCGATATATAACTAGTCATGTATGCAGTGAGATAAAGCAGTATTTAGGTTTGGGCTCCAGAAACATTGTTGAAGTTAAATAGGACAGTATGTGGTAGGAAAAGAATTGTTCTTCCTCTAAAACTCTGCCCTTGCTGTCACTGTCTTAGAGTGACTTGCGATTTCAAATCATTGTCTGAATAATAAAGCAGTACTGTTGTTGCCTGTGACATTGAGGAGTGAATGCTAAATATGTAGTCATGGAGCTTTTATTATTTGCTTACTGTGACAAAACTCAGTGACCCAAGAATCATAAGTGACTACCAATATCTGGCTACTGGCTATAGTGCTCTGTAGATTTTTATGATGCACATTGTCATCTTGTGTAGACTGCTTGGATGAGCTCCTGAGAAATTGCCAAAGCAGTAAAACAATACAGCCATCAAGAAGAAACCCAGTAGATACTATACCTGAAGTGCTACATTGCAGATGTCAGGGTTTTTTTTTTTTCTGCATAATTAAAGACTCTCTACAGAGGATATGTCACATTTAAATAGTAGAAAGTGTATGTTTCCTTCTAGTTAAAAATCTCTGCAGATGAATTGTCATTTTTTTAGTGACAGAAAGTATGTACTGTTTCCTTCTCAGTTAATGCAGAATGGAGTGCTTGAGTGTAACAAAATTGCTGTACCATCTGCAATTCTGTTCGAGGCACTGGTGCTCTGTCCGTGAACAAGGCAGGCAAGCCTACGGTTCTCACATCGTCAATGATGAGGTTAGGGACTACAGATAATGCACAAGTAAGCCTATCAATAATAAATGGCCTAAGGAAAATACAAATCAAATAGGGTGATGGGGAAGTGCACAACTTGTGGTTGGGCCGTCAAGGATGTCTGTAAAGACAGAGACCAGAAGACCAGGAAGCAGACAGGTGATTTTCTAGGGAAGGGACATTTCAAGAAGAGAGAACTTCTAGTACAGAAGTTTTGAGGCTCATACAGTTACCAGGAAAGGAAAGGAGAGTGCAGACAGAGCTGAGAGAGTGAGGAGGGGCTGAGATGAGGCCAATGAAGTAGACCGGGGATCTGGGATCCTGCAGGATATGACAAGTGGCTTCACCTTTCGGTGAAGAGGAGAAGACATTGGAAGAGGTGACTTAATCTGAATTATGTTTTTAGAGGAGCATTTTGCTCTTGGTGTAGAAAATGGAATTAGTGAGAGGAAAGGGTGGCAGCAATAGGAGGAGACCACAGTGGCCTCCAGAGGAGGCATGATGCCAGGCCAGCCTAGGGTGATATAGCTTCAGGACTGTTCTTAGCACGCTTCAAATAACCCTTGCTCTCAAGTGCCTCCTATTTCCGCAAAGTCAAAATCTTATTTATCTAAACACTTCCTGCTTCAATGCAAAAAGGGAAGCTGTTTCCCATCCCAGAGCCTAAAACTCTAAGTATCCTTTTCTCCCTATGGAGATTATTCTGAAGCATCCAGTGATTTTGATCAAATTATGTGCATGTAGAATATTGTTCTCAAGCTCCAACATAACACCACGGACACAAAAATTAATTTCAACTGACTTAGGAAGTTTCAGCTTCTAGGAGGTTAAGACAGTATTTATAAACTCATAATCTGTAGTACTTTGGGGTTGAGCTCTGACTTGCAGGTTATTATTTACTGACCAGTAACAAAGACATCATCAAACTGGATTATCATTCTGGAAGTATGTCCTTACAGACTCATTTGTGCTGAAGCACCATTTTTAAAAAGCTGTGCTTTAGGAAATCAGTTTGGGGGATCATAGATAGGCAGTGTGGGCAGGGCCGGCTTCACAGGTACGCAGCAGCCTGTGCCCGCAGCTCAGGGCCTGGGCTCAAAACAGCCCCACACTTGGTTTAATGCTCTCCTGTTACTGCCTTGAATTCTTAATATTTTTTTAACAAGAGCCCTGTGTTTTCATTTTGCACAGGGCACCACAAATTCTGTAGCTGGTCCTGAATACAGGGCTTGGAAAATTATACGAAAGTCTGTCCCTTTGCTACAAGGCAGAGAGGCAGGGGTGGAACAGAGTTGAATTTGAATAAAGGGATTCTCAGTGAAGTAAATCCACCCTGCCGTCCATGCCGACTTGATTTTTACAGTTGGAAAGCTAACTCTACTCAACTCAAAAGTCTGCTCTTTATTGTTCAATTAGATTGATTTTGTCATTTTTGACCCAACATATCTTTTTTTTTAGTAACATTTTGGCAATAAAAGCATTTTTTGTTTTTAAAGTATTTCTGTAAAATGGAACTTGAGCACCTCATTTTAGCCCAAAGCTTCTTGACAAATAAATAAAATGGAACTTCCCCATCCCATCCCTGTCTTCTGCTTTACTTTTACCTCTCTTTTTCCTAATCTCAACCTCATTTTTCTCTTATTCTAATTGTTTTCAATAGCAATGATTCACAGTTCACAAATATTTGAACCTAATTTCTTACAGTAAAGTAAAAGGTAGTCAGAAATAAATACACATGACTATTAGAATTTCTTATAGGCAAGGTGCCTGGGTGGCTCAGTTGATTAAGCATTTGACTTTGGCTCAGATCATGATCTCACGGTTTGTGAGTTCAAGACCCGCTTGCTTGAGCCTGCTTTAGATCCATTGTTTCTCTCTCTCTTTCTGCCCCTCCCATACGTGCATGTGTATGTATGTGTTTGTGTACATGCTCTCTAAAAAAAATAAATAAAATTTTTTTAAAAACTAAAAGAGAAAAAGAATTTATTACAGGCAAATTAAGAATTGGAGAGGGATTATCTTCTTGTAACCAAGATGTGTATTATTTTCTATAATTCTGTTTTTTGAAATCCATTCCTTTTTAAGTTCTGAAGGCTAGCAACCACTTTCTTTTCATATTCGTATCCCCAGCACTTAGCATAATGCATCAAACTCAATAAGCCTTCAGGGAATATATAGAAAATAATTGAAAAAATATATATTAATGATTTTTTAACTAGAAATAGAGGGATGTCTCCATTCTATTACCATCTTTTTGGCAGTTCCAGCTATTCCCATAGCCAGAGAGCAATGATGTCAAGAAAGGTATAAAGGTGCATTAGATCTGTAACAGGCAGTTAATATTAGACTGCCAGAGTCCAGCCCCAGCAGGTCCAGGGCTCCCCTGAAGGATGGACGGTGTCGGCAAAAGGGAGTGAGAGGGCCTCAGCTTCCTTCTGCTCACCAGGCAGGTGTCTCTGCTCTGACCCGAGAGTCAGCTTTATTTATTGAAAAATGTATGGGGTACAAAACAGAAGTGGCAATTGTCTTAGACAATGATTTCTGATGACAAATTCTTTGGTATGTAAAAGTTTCCCAGAACATAGGTTGGTAGAAGACTCCTGCATAACCTTTATCCATAGTGATTGAAGTAGGTGAGTAGGTGCTTTTCACTTGGGGAAGGAAGGGATCTTTAGCACTCAAATACAAGGCAATGGTTTTAGCATAGCAAAACCAAGAGTTAGTTCTTTTGTGAGCAGGGGCCCATAGCCTGTTTTCTCAAGGAGAAGAGAAACAGGTCTTCTCAGGAAATGTAATATTTGCTCCTATAATCACAAAAGAAGAAACTCCTATAACAAGTTTTTTCATAAGGTAAAATTCACATATTTTTAGCATAAGAAGGCAAGTCACTCCTGATATCAGTCAGTCAGGCGCCTTAGGGGTCGGTGCTCAAGCAGAAATTGAGTGGGGGTTGAGTGGGTGTAGACGCCAGTCACCATGTGACCATGGGAGGCCTTGCAACCTGCCTTACTTCAGAAATGGCTCCCAGCATTAGAGAGTTACTCTGTTTCAGCTGGAACTGATAAGGCACCTGTTACTCCATTTCAGAATGAGGTGTGAGACCACCAAATCAAGATCTGAAAAGCTGATGATCAGGAACTGATTTTGTGACTCTTAGCTGACCACCCCGTTCCAGCCTGTATAACAGTCTGTAGATTAGGACAGGATTTTCAGAGAGAGCTGCTGGTGTTCTGGGAATCCTGTTGAATCCCAGCCCCCGCAACAAAAAGTGAGAGGTGCCTTTACCTCACCTCAAATTTATGTATGGGACTTTACTGAGACAACGCAGAGAACTTGGGGTCAACAATGGCTTAGACTTTGAACCCTGAGAAATCAAAATGAAGAGAGATGATAGCTGTCTGGAGAATCTGAGAGGGGAGGCAGGGAGTTGCTATCTTGTGGGTGTGGTGAAACCCATGGGGCAAAGGAGGCTTGCTTCTTGTTGCAATGTGTGACCCTACAAAAGAGATCTGGCCTGAAAGAGTCTTACCCAGGAGGGCTGCCAGGGAGAGGGAGGTAACCCCCAGCAGAAAGAGCATGACTGTGTACATGGGGGGTGGGGAAGGAGCTATTAGTGACCAGAGGGATGAGCTGCGTTTACCCAAAGAGAGATAACAGCAGGTGAGAAATATCTGGTGAGGAGTAGAGACAAAGAACCCATTAAATACACCACCAGATAAGAGAAAGAGTCAACCTTAAACACCTAACAAAATGCAGTGCTGGATCCAGCAAGCAGATCCCTGGAGTCTAGAACGGTGCCCTGAACATGAAAGGGAATCCCAGGTATTTGGTGAGCACAGACATGTAAACCTGGTAGGCAAATATCGCAGGAGTGATTATCAGCATTGCACAGAGGAGAAGGATGAGGTTCAGGCGAAATGTCTTATGTCAGATTTTATTCCTAGGATGGCAGAATCTAGTCCAGAACACCGCTCTGAAAAGGAGCCCAGACAACACTAGTGAGCCATTATCCTGTTTGTGAGAGAAAGTAAATAAGTGTTCATAAGCAGGCCTTCCTGTGGTGTTTGTATGTCACTTTTCAGCTTTTGCTTAGGTGAACTCAAGCCGTTAGTGGTGGTTACATTAAATATAGCCTGTTATCCATACTGGCCGGATACAGGACACCGGTGGTTCAAACATGAACAAGACGATTGTCCCTGACCTCGAGTAGTTTATGGTATGCAGATTAAAGGCAGTCACTCGTGATTTACTTAACATATATCATGAATCAAGAAATGTTAGTTCCATAACTGCTGTACAGTGAAGTGGTTGAATCTGGATTCCCTAAAGATTTGAAAGACCTTGAGGCACTTGGCTGGCTCAGTCAGCAGAGCATGTGACTCTTGATCTCAGGGTTGTGAGTTCAAGCCCCACATTGGGCCCAACCTAGGCTTTGCACATGGTACCCTTCTTGGGACAGTTGTATGCCTTCGTTTTGTATCCAGCAGCAAAGCCTACAGTACAACAGTCTTGAATAGGGTCAACGATTTTTAAACTGTTGTGTGGGGGGACTTTTCTGTTAGGCCATTTGGATTTTATTAAGTGCTAAAAAAAGGGGGGGCTTCAACACTGTTCAGTAACTGTTTTATATACCGTTTCAGTTTTCTACCCCAATATTGGCATTTGGGTTGAGCTTTTTTGGAACATTGCATTGAATGTCAGTGCTGACATTTTCTGTAGGAATACAAAAGCCATCATATACATTGTTTTGAAAATATTTCTGTGAAGAATAAGTTTGTGGGACAATGAAACATGTTTGGGCTTCTCCAACCCTATGACCATGTGTTGCTGGCAGTCAGCACTTTCACTTTTCCTTAACTTTGCACTGGTAGTTTTGAGTCTTGTCTTTCTCACCATCTCAATTGGTTCTGGAAGCATTCCACGGTGAACGGTGCCCTGAGCTGCACAGCTGTGAGCTGACAGGAAGTGTTGGCCTTTCTAGATTCTGTTACTACATATATTCAACAAGGAACTGATTTTTATGCTAGCATGAAGGGCCAGCAAAGGTCAGTTTTTATACTTCAGAACCATCTAAGTAAAACACTGAGCACTGGGCTAAACTTTGGTCAAGAGTAATGTTTTATTACATGGTACTAGCTTACAATTAAGAAAGTAGAATGGCGCTTGGTCCCTTGTCATCCAGCTGTTTTGTTTTTTTCAAAGAAGTCCTTGTTTGTGGGGACGGGGGGGGCCTGTGCCCAAGACAGCCCTGGCATCGCCTGTTCGGTCTCCCCGCACTGTGATAGGTAGCAGATAAGCAGCCAGCTGTGCAGGGTCCCTGCGCCTCCCGGCAGCTGCTCAGGACTCCAGTGTCCGCAGCAGAGCCCCTCCCCGGGGTGCGGGCCCCGCCCAGCCTCCCGGCAGCACACCTCCTGTCACCAACCTTTCTTTTTGCGCTATGAAACAGAATGCCAGTGAATTTTAGAAGTAATCACTGTACGTAATACACGCATTTGTGGACATGTAAAATAAAAGTTACGTAATGCTTCTGTTGAAAAAAAATGATTTGAAAGTCTTCCAATCTATAATTAAATATAGATCACTACTTTTTACCATTATCAGATTTTATTTCTTATTCTTTAATGAAATGACTGAATATACCGTTTTTTAAAAGTTTATATTAGAGAGAGAGAGAGAGAGAGAGAGAGAGAGAGAGAGAGAGAGAATATGAGAACAAGCAGGGGAGGGGCAGAGTGAGAGGGAGATACAGAATCCAAAGCAGGCTCCAGGCTCTGAGCTGTCAGCCCAGAGCCTTATGGGGAGCTTGAACTCACAACAAGATTATGACCTGAGCTGAAGTCAGACGCTTAACTGACTGAGCCACCTAGGTGTCCCTGAATATACTGTTTTAAATAGGGAGTTATGTAGGATTTCTGTTGGTCCCTAATAAGACTATATATGAACATAGATACGTTTTTTTCCCCACCACCTTATTTTTTTAGCTTTGTTAATGCATAATATTTTGCTTGTCTGCATCCAATCTCGATTTGATTTTTCTCCTAGTGTAAGTAACCACCTGCAGAAGAATGAGGCCTGGAAAATCCATTAGCGAAATGCCCGTTAGTGCAATGCCAGTCCAGCAACACGTGTTTAGAAGGGTCTTCTAGCCCAAGCTTATTTCTGAAACCAGGTATTCAGTCATAATTTTTAGTTTTCAAATTTGGTTCAAGTCATGGATCAGGAGTCAGTGCTCTTTTCACATAACTGTTATGACTCTTGTGGTTTTCTAACCAAACAGTATGACAGTAATTTTTTGAGAAAGATTTGGGGCATTGTGATTTGATTGAGCCAAACTAAAAATGAAAGAAAATGGAAAAAACAAACATAAGCTCATGCCCTGTAGGTCTTCCTAATAAAGACGTGTGGAGTCTATGTGAAGAGATCATGTACTCATGTATTCATCCATGTAGGAAATATTTTTGGTGTGCACAGAACGTGCAGAACTCTGTGCTAGCTGTATAGAGGGGTTTGCTTCCAGCCCAGCCAGAGTAGGTAGTAAAGTGGACATGAGCAAATACATCATTAGACCTTGTGCGAAGCAATGAGCAGGGTGCGAAAGAATAATTTGGAACTGAGTGGGGGTGGGGAGCAGTACATAAGAACAACCTACTTAGCATCATGGGCCATGGTTTCTCTGAGGAGACTGGAAAAAATGAGAAAGAACCAGCAATTCTTCCACATGAAGGGTATAACGTGCAGGACCTTGAGGATGGAGAGAGCTTGACCTGTTTGGGAACCTTGAAGGATACCAAAATGACTAGAGCCTGAGCAAGAAACAGACTAGGCTAAGATGATGAATAGCCCAAGGTGAAGTAGGAGATAGACACATTTGGGACCTGATGGGCCACAGAAAGAAGCTAAGAAATGTATCCAATGACAGTGGGAAGCCATATTTTTCAAAGGAGAATGATCTATTTTTAAAATTTTTTAAAGTTTATTTATTTTTGAGAGAGAGAGAACAGAGAGAGAGAGAGAGAGAGAGAGAGAGAGCGAGAGACCACAAGCAAGCATGAATGAGTGAAGGGCAGAGAGAGAGGGAGACACAGAATCTGAAATAGGCATCAGGCTCTGAACTGCCAACACAGAGCCTGATGCAGGGCTTGAACTCACAAACCTCGAGATCATGACATAGGCCAAAGTTGGATACCACCCAGGTGCCCAGCAAATGATCTACTTAAAAATTTATGCTTAAAAATGCTTGCTATGGGGGCTCCTGTGTGGCTTAAACAGTTAAACATCCAACTCCCACTCAGGTCATGATCATGTGGTTCGTGGTTGCAAGCCCTGCATCAAGCTCTGTGCTGACAGCTCAGAGCCTGGAACCTGCTTCGGATTCTGTGGTTCCCTCTCTCTCTGCCCCTCCCCCTAGGGCATGGGCATTCTCTCTCTCTCTCTCTCTCTCTCTCTCTCTCTCTCTCTCTCTCAAAAATAAATAAACATTAAAAAAATTCTTAAATGCTTGTTAGGGCTACTTTAAGAAGAAAAAGTAGCAGGAAAGGAAAGCCCTACTGAGAGCCATATGGTGGCTTTGGCACGTGAAGGGATGGGGTTTAGTCCGGAAGAGGGCTCACCGAGAGGTGGTGGAGAGAAGCGGAGAGATGTAATTTAGAACTTGAAGCCAGAAAAGAGGACGGAGGAGGAGGAGGAGGGGAAGAGAGAGGGGGAGGACCTGAAGGCGGAATAGGGAGAATTTATTGATGACTTAGAAGTGGAGAGTGTTGCCAAAGTGAGGATCAACTATGACTTCCAAGTTTCTGGCTGAAGGCGCTGCGTGGCGTGGTGATGCCATTGGCAGACATGGAGACGGTGAGAAGGAAGGTTGAAGTGAGTTTAGGAATTGAGACTTTGCTCACGGACATGCCCCGGTAACCGGCGATGCCAAGAAGCTTGTCGTGTGTTTAAGTTTACAGTTCTGGGGAATGTTTGGGCTGGAGGTAAAGATATGGGCATTTTCATCATATAAATATTTAATCTCAAGGGAATGGATTCAAACACCTAGGGAGATAGTAAAAATAGAGCCCAGGGAGGCCCAACTCCATTAGACCGTGGGATAGTCCAAATTTAGGATTGAATAGGAAAAAGAGGCTTTTCGAGGAAAAGTTAAAAAAAGGAATATTAGGATTGTCTGTCAGGGACTCTAGGCTAGAGTGTTTCAAGATAGAGGGACTGTAAAAAAAAAAAGTTGAGTAGTATATGTACCAGTATGTATCATGCTGAATATATGGATAGTGTTATAGTATCTTTTTAAAAAACCTTTGAGGTAAGTACTATTATTAAGTCCATTTTACAAATGAGTAAGTAAGAGAGAGATTAAATAGATATCCCGGGATTCCATAGTAAGGAGCCTAGTTTGAGAGCTAGGCATTCCAACTCCAGAGTCCATGGCCTTAAGCTCTGTGCTCTCCACCTCCTCAAATACATCTCACAACTAAAATGTTAAGGAAATGAAAAGCAAAAAGTCATTTGAATTTGACCACATGAAGGGACTGAATACCTAAATGAGTCATTTTCTGAAAGTGGCGGGTGCCAAGCCGAGGGTGTAGCGCCGTGGATGGGAGACGATGTTCGTGCTGTGAAGGGGAGAAGAGAAACAAGAAGTGGGGTGGTGGCTGCAGAGAGGAAGGGACTTGGAGGGACGGGAGGTGCTCTCCCCTGGCTGAATAGTGGTGGCAGTGGGTTAGCAGAGAGGATGAGGCCGGTGACCAGAACAGGAAGCAGGTAACCTACGAGTAAGGCCTTGAGAAAGTGACCTAGGAGGAACATTTTCTCCCTTTTCTGCATCCCTTCTTTTGGGCAGAAAAAAAAAAAAAGGCATTTGCTTGTTTTCTGAAGAATTTAAAAGAGCACTTTGGCTCTCTATGTCTATGCCTTCCCAAGGGAAGGAGAGTGACAGTGGCCCAGCCTCCTCCGCCTCCCCTCTTTGGGACTTGATGCCGGTGGTATTCTCTGAACGCCTGCTGCCTGCAGGTCAGGCTCACCAAGGCACTGCTTCCCCAAGCTGTCCCCTTGTGGGGGCGTCCCTGACACCTGTATCTCTTCCTCAGTTGGTTCAGGACTCACAGAATGAAGAGGGTGGTTAGTCCACTAAAACCTTGAGTACAGAGAGGTTGCAGTTGGGTTCAGACAACACGTGAAGAGATGGGGTTTAGCAAGAAGAGGACCATGTTCTCTTCTGTAAAAAGAGAAAAGAACATTTTAAATGGTAGAGAAAGATAAGTAATTTCCCAATGGAGTTGCCACTGGGAAGAAGACAGTGATTTCTTTAATGTAATTTTAAATATTATCTAATACATTTATCTGAAGAAAACCTAAAGTCCAACTCCGTTGTACTGAGTGCCCTGAGAGCCTTCATGTAGTGAATCACTATCATCTGAACAGAAGAAACGTTTAACAGACAACTCGGTGATTTTCAGACCGGGGAAGAAGACACAACATGACCTATCTAGGATGACTGATCAGAATCTAAACAGCGTGGTTATCAGAAAAATCATTTTCAATCAACAATACAGTCAACGTTGTATCTTACATTTGAAAACCGTAAAACATCATTTGAAAACATTAAGGATGACCTAGATTTTTTTTAATCTATCAAAGGATTTAAGGATTTAAATTTAAAGAAATAAAGAAGCAATGGGTTAACCAGAGTGATATTTTCTATCAAGATCCTGAATTAATATGTAATACAAGTCCTTCCTTTTTCTATACACTCACTTCCTGATACTTGTGTCTTCATTTGGGAAATTGGGATGGGAGATTCTTGTGCTACATTGGCATTTTATCTATAAACCACTGGGCTTTGGACCAGATTATCATTACCTACAGAAGCTATCTTGATTAAGTTAAGAATTGCCTTATGTTGTGCGTAAGCAAAACTACATTTTAATCAGCTGGTCCATATGTTTTATAGAGATAGTCTGAAATAGGCCCTGTTGAAAATAGATTCCTTTAATCAGCAATGCTGGATAGAAGCCTACGTCTTAAGATAGTCTTACTTATTCTGGTTTCTTCTTCCTAAAATAAATAAACAGAATGCATTCAGTGTGACAATAGCACCTTCCAAATCATTTCATCAAAGATAATGAAATTAAATTTCATCTCGGTGAGTTATTGTAGAGGGCTGTTTAAAATTTACAAGAATTTGACTTCCAAATCCTTCAAGCCCTAATCTTTGGATTTGCATAATGTGTTTGTACTTTCAGGATTTTCCAGTTGAAAAGCTTTGAAGTTCCTGGGAAAAAACTGAAATAAATTGGAAATTTGTGTAATTTCAAGGTGAATGCTTGTAATATAGTTGTATAATTGGAAAGTATGTGGTAGGGGAAACTCACAAAAGTGTTACTATGATTAACTTAGTGCTTTGAAATTTCATAGTAGAAAGATAATATGCAAAACTCTTAATGAGTGCTCCAAGAGCATTAAGTGAATATTTCAAATCAATAAAACTAGACTGTTTTATTATTATTAGGTTGCTTAAAAACAGTAGATCCTGAACTTGAACCCAATTCCTTGATTCCAGAGTTCTTACTTTTTTCTTCTTCGTCACGCCACTACTAAACAGTTTTATGTCAATTTGTCAAAGTGCCCAGTGTCTCTTTACAAATTACAAGACTGGATTTAGTAAATAAAGAATCGAAATTACTAAGATTTGTCTTAGTATTGGTAATGGAGATGAAGTGATTTTCTTCCTCTGAGCTCAAAAACATTCCCACAATGGGGTGAGGCGAAGGCTGTGTTATATGAATGTACTAAATTGGTCATTGCTCCCAAAGTACCCAAAAAAGTTTACTTTCATAGATTTTTATATGTGAGCTTTCTTATCTTTTTGTATTATTTCTTGTGTTTTTTCCCCAAGATGAGACCGTTCATTCTGTTATCTATTTACCTATTACCTGCTGTATGCCAAGAACTGTGCTAAATCCTAGGAATAAACTGATGAACAGATTAGAGTTTCTGTGAATGTAGGAATTAAGTTAATCTTGTGGTAAGGTCTGCTAATAGAACATACTTCTTTCCTTCCTCTTTTCTCTCAGCTGATGTAAATGTAGGGATATAAATAAACCAGCTGGCAAACTTGGAGGATTTGGATGTCTTTTTTCATTAAAGGTCAACAAGAAGTGTCCACTTTTTATGTTAGAGCTTATTAAACTATGGAGAGGCAGATTGGTTTGGGATTTAATTTCTAGTATTTTTAGCATAAAATTAGGTATAATAACAATGAATTCATATATGCTTCTACGGAACTCATATAGACTGCCATTGCCCTTCACAGAGTTGAGTCCAATTGCATTTAACAAGAGAATTTCTAGCAAACCACATACCATTGCACCTGTGGCTTAATTCTTGCATTCTCTGTTCTCTGTATTTCTAAATAGGGAAACATAAATTTCTTAGGATGAATACAAGGCTAGAAACATGTCTTTTTATAACAAGGTATCTAGTTTTGGTGTCCCATTAACTGTCTAATACCAATGCAGACTCCCAAAGGATACTTCTATTGAAGCATTTTGCACTGGTTTAGAATTGTAAAAGAAGATTGTGTAATTCCTGATTCCACATTGATGAGACTTTTGCTTCAGTCCTCATCTGTGGGGGCTACCAAGAATAGTATGGTCACAGCAGTTATAAAACAGGCTGGAATTGGCATATTCTATATCTTAATGGACTGGGTTTGTTTGTTTGTTTGTTTGTTTTGTTCAAATACAAAGATTTCTGTCGTTTTTTCCCCTGTTGCACTTCTGAGTATGCTTGGTTTTTGCTGATTATGTGGTTTGTTTTTAGCTGCTGATTTTTCGTCAGACTGTACAGGAGGGGTAACAAAAGGCCTTAATTTTGAAATGTGAAATTTTTTTAGGCATTTGCTCTCAAAAGCTCTTTTTGAGTGACTTGCGATTTTTGCAGCAGCCACAGTATCCAACTTGGAAAAAATCTGCATTCTCAGCAGCTTTGCTACGTTAAGAAATATCCTTACACTAGCTCTTTTAGAAAGCAAGGAGACAGCTTTGCTAACAGTAATGAGTTGTGCAAACCACAGATGGTCTTCTTGCTGGAAATTACCGGAAAGGGCTCCAAATGTTGGGTTTTGGGGGCATAGCCATTTACATTCATGCATGTATACATGCACATTTTGTTAGTATACAACAAATTTAAGTGACAGAGTGAATTTGTATAGCTCCTAGTACTGTAGATTTCTGGAATTTTACAAAGTGCTTTCACATAAGTTAATGCATTTTATGCCCACAATAACTCCCTTGGGTAAAGTAGGAAGATAGCATGACTTCCATGATTATGGGTAAGAAGATAAGAGACATAGAAAGTCCAGGTCCTTGCCAAAAGTCACATGGCTGGACACTGTCACTGCTGAAATTTATCACTATCTCGTGATGGCCTTTAGGTCAAAATGTCCTGGTTGGATTCCAGCATCCCTAGTTTTTAGCCCTCTCTCTTTCTCTAAACCTCAAGTGTCCCCTCTACAAATAAGGAATATGATATTCCCTCATAGATTTTTGTGATCAGTAAATGAAATAATGTATGTATAGCCTGTACCCTGTACATTATAAATGCTCAGAGACTGTTTATGTTTGCTTGTGTTTTTGTTTAAAGCAAATAGTACTTATTACATGTTAACTCTTTCTATATGTGTTAATTTAATGCTCATATCAGTTTTATGACACAGGTGTTATTAGTACCTCCGTTTTACATATGAAATGGCCAAGGCAAGGAGAGATTAAGAAAGTTTCCCAAGGACACAAACTCATAATACTACATTAGACATTCAATTCCAGGGAATCTACCCCCCTGTTTATATTCTGCTGTATTCTCCAGGTGCACAGTCAAACATACGCAAATGTGGCTTTTATATTCTAATGTTATACCACTTTAAATTCCTGTGACCTAGGAAATATTCTCATCATACTATACTAGATTTTCTCAACTGTTGCTGCAGTACCCCAGGGCATCCTACGACTCTACTAGGTGTATAATAGAATGTTATTTTTTTCCAGATAGCTAAAGAACTCAGGAACATATCCAATTAGTTATAATAAAGGTACAGTTTGAATTCCATTTGATGGAAAATGTAATTCCAGTTAAGAACCCAAACTACATCAAACCATTTTTTTCCTTATGCATTTAAATCATAGCAGGATTTAGTTTAGGCTTAAGGTAGAGTTCTGTCATGTAGTGTTTAGACAAAATAGGAAAACTGTTAAAAAATGCAGAGCATGGCAGACAGAGAGATGACAAGCATATCTTGGCTATGACTTGAATGGAAGATGATAGAAGGGTAGGAATAGGAAATGGAAATCCTGCAATGTGAGAGGAAAAGGAAAGGTATGAGAAAGATTGTGGCAAGCAACAAATAATAGTAATTAAGGGCTAAAGGTAAAGCTTAGAGAAGGTGTCTCCATGGGTAAAGCCATTAAAATAGAGAACTGACCCAGTTCCTTGGGAGATGGCCAACATAAAGCCACATTAGTGACTGTTGATGTAAGCCCTGGGTTTTGGGTATCCATTAGCTCTTTTAAGCCAAAAAGCTGCATGCATTCTACTTAGTGATTTGGAAAATGCATGGAAGATCTCTTATGCTTCTAGGAAAGTAGAAATAAATTATGTAAGAATAAAATTTAGTTGATTATTATGAGGTTAGGGGAATCCCATTTAAATTGTTGGTATTGGGGGTACCTGGGTGGCCCAGTCGGTTAAGTGTCTGACTTTGGCTCAGGTCGTCATCTCATGGTTCATGAGTTTCAGCCTGGTTCATGGGTTTGAGCCCCATATTGGGCTCTATGCTGACAGCTCAGGGCCTAGAGGCTGCTTCAAGTTCTGTGTCTCCCCCCACCCCCATCCATACCCCACTCATGCTCTGTCTCTCTCTCTCTCTCTCTCTCTCAAAAATTAAATAAACATTAAAAAATTTTAAATTGGTTGATATTAGAAGTTTTCTGCCACTTATTTCTTTCTCTAGTTCCTATGACTTCGCATTTCATCACTGGCCTACTAGGCTTTTCCTACTCCTGGGAGAACTAGTTGAAATTGGCATGAATCCTACTTTTGCAGAGTAGGAAGGTGAAAATCCCTCTTCACACTTCCTTTCGGGTTTTTTTCCTTACCTCCCTTGTTTCTCTGGTCTCTACCTCTGCTTATGAGTTTGTTATTTTAAGTCATCCCACACAGATAAAAAATAAATGTGCTCTAGGGAATTATTCAATGGATTCACCTGTTTTCTAAATGATTTGGAGAGATAACACATTGCAAACCACACAAAGGACTCCCATTTAGCTTTACCTCTTCTTACCTTCTGCTCCTCCCCCCAAATCCACACTTCAGAATAGGTGAGACCCCCTACAGAAGGCGGTGCAGGCCCTGAATGAAGTTTTGGTGTTTATCTAAAGTAGTGCAGCAGCTAAGGATCTTGAGAAGCTGTTATATAATTTCCACAGCATCCCTTGAAAGTCTGAAGAACAAAATTACATCATCCCTTACATCCTCCTACAAAGAGACTGGGACGCATTTATTGAGAACATCCCATGTGGATGCTACTAGGCACTTTCAGAGAGGATGTTTACTTAATCCTCTATGCCTTTTTATGTCCATTTAGTAGGTGGGAAAACAGTCTCAGAGAAGTGTCCTACATTGTTACCTTGCTGCAAAAACATCAGAATTCATGTGGTGAAGAGCAGGAATAGTTCTTTCCTGCTAAAAAGCAGGAACAAGACAGGGCAAAGATTATGAAACACTGGACGGTCTGCCCGTGGGAGCCGTGCCAAGAAGGACGACTCCTTTCGCTCATTTCCTTTTCTCCATCCAACATGTCAGCACTCCTCATCCTTTGGAAATGCGAAGCGTATTAAGCAAAGGTTCTTCGGGTGCCTATTAAGATATTATTTTTGTCTTTATTTGTAATGTTTAATTTAATATCGGTGAGTATTTTATCTCATGTTCACCTACATATTCCATTATGCTATTTACTTTTGTTTAACACATTTAATTTAGAACATTGTTAAAAATTGAGAAACGCTTCCCTTCATGAAATTTGGAAACTGAAGGTAGCAGTTTGCAGGTTTCTTTGCCAATCACTGTAGTCATTTTTAGAATCTTGAAAGGGGTAATTCAATTACCCACACAGTTCTGCTTTCTAAAAATGTGTAAGTGGAAGTCTTTTCTTAAGCGAGCCAACAAAGCTACTTGCGGTTTTCCAGACTCCAGCAACAACAGTGAACTCATGACACCGTTCAAGCATTGACTGGGAGCAGTCGGGTGAAGAAGGGCAGCGGGAACAGGGAAAATACCACAGGGCTGTTTTCTCCTTGCCTTGGGCCTTTGGAACCCAAACTATGTCCTTTTGCTCATTCCAGAGAGGCCGTGAAAAGGGCCTGTGGTACACTAAGACATTTTTAAGTGATGTAAACGTTCACCAATAGTAGTATCCAGCACTGTATCAAATATAAACTGTCATTGCTGATACACTACAATATGAGACTTTAAGTTAGTAACTGTGATCAATCCTGAAACAGGTTAATAAATATAAACAATTTCTGGTGATAAAAATAGTCTATGAGAATTCGAGATAACACTTGTCACATTTACATTTTGAAAATAATCTGTGCTGCAAACTAGAGAGTACCCGGCTTTCCTTCTGCAAAATCTAGCACCTTTCCCTCAAATCCCTACTCCTTTGCCCCTAAAAACTTGCTTTAGGGTGAAATTAAAATTTAATTTTAAAATACAGTTTACAGGATGATTGATAGAAAATTGAAATTAAAAAACTTATTATAGTTTTTCATAGCATGGCTGGTGTACAGTGTTATTTAGTTTTAGGTGCGTAACATAGTGATTTAGCAATTTTGTATCTCCCCCAGTGCTCACCATCTGCCACCGTACAACGTTATTACTGTATCCCCTATGTTGTGTCTCAACATATCATAGTACACATACATATCAGTGTAATAACTCAAATGGTCATCCTGCCCATACTTTTAATATCAGGAGTGGTTTTGCTTCTGTTTGAACTTTATATAAATGAAATCATATAGTATGTATTCTTTGGTACCAGGCTTCTTTTTTTATTAAATATTTTTAAAAATTTTACTGTTTATTTATTTTTGAGAAAGAGAGAAACAGGGCATGAGCAGGGGATGGGCAGGGAGAGTGAGGGACACAGAATCTGAAGCAGACTTCAGGCTCTGAGCTGTCAGCACAGAGCCCAGTGTGGGATTTGAACTCATGGACTATGAGATCATGACCTGAGCTGAAGTCAGATGCTTAACCAACTTAGCCATCCAGGCGCCCCTGGCACCAGGATTCTTTGACCAAGCATTGTTTTTGTGAAAACTACCCAAGGTGTTGCAAGGAGTTGTAGTTCATTCATTTCCATTGCTGCATAAATTTTCATTTTACAGGTATTTTCACAATTCATTTACCCTAATCTGTTAGTAAGCATTTGGGTTTTGATGGATATTGGGATATTACAAGTAGTGCTTCCATGAACATTCTTGACTGTGTCCTGGGGTTAATGTGTAGTATAGGACATATCGTAGGAATAGAATTGGTGTGTCAAAAGCTGCATACTTCAGCAAAGGAGATATTGCCAGACATTCGTCCAAATTGGTCATACCATCTTACACTCCCACCATCAGGTGTAGGAGAATTCCAGTTGTTCATATCATCATAGTTAATATCATATCCTTCACATTATAGCATTTCTGCTGGGTGTGCAATTTGGATTTAATTTATGTTTGGTCTCATGACTAATGCTGTTGAGCACTTTGTAACATATTTGTTGGCGGGGCACCTGGGTGGCTCAGTCAGTTGAGCATCTGACTTTGGCTCATGTCGTGATCTCACAGTTTGTGGGTTCAAGCCCCACATCAGGCTCTGTGCTGACTGCTAGCATAGAGCTGGGAGCCTGCTTCATACTCTATGTCTCTTTCTCTCTCTGCCCCTCCCCTGTTCATGCTCTGTCTCTGTCTGGCTCTCAAAAATAAATACATGTAAAAAAAAATTTTTTAAACGTATTTGTTGGCAATTTGCATAAAGCAGTTCAAGGTTCTTGAATATTAAGTAGGTGATATGTGAGAATGGCAGATTTAATAAACAATGCTTCCATTTTTTTTACTGATTGATACATTTATTCCTTTAACAAATCCTTTGCTCTGGTAAGTTCAATTTAACCGAAGCTTATTCAGAGTTAATAATGAAAAACTCCCTCTGTGGGGTGATGTGAGATTACCAAGGTCCACGTCATGGGAAGTTTCCCAGAGGCCGCCATTTTTAACCTGAGTCTAGAAACAGGAGCAAGAGCTGACAGTAGGGCTGAATATAGAGTATGGACTGAAAAAACCTCGAAAAGGCCTAGATGCATGAGGATGGATGAAACCTTCAGGAAATTGCCAGTGTTCAGGTGTGATTATTTAAGTAATAAAGAAAACTGCTGGGGCACCTGGGTGGCTCAGTCAGTTGAGCATCCAAGTTGGGCTTAAGTCTTGATCTCATGGTTCATGAATTTGAGCCACATGTCAGACTCTATGCTGACAGCTCAGAGTCTGGAGGCTGCTTAGGATTCTATGTCTCCCTCTCTCTCTGCCCATCTCTTGCTCTCTCTTTCTTTCTCTCAAAATACATAAATATTTAAAAAAATTTTTAAAAACCTGCCAACTTGTTTTCCATAGGGAATTTAGATTTGAAAAATGACACTTAACATTAGCCTCTGGAAGTACCAAGAGCCAAGAGTAAGCTAGGCCTAGGGTTCAGTTACAATGACAAATAGAAAATTGTGTAGCTTGAAGTATTTGAATCAACTCCTATCATTTATCAATAGTTTTTACACCACGAGAAACATTCTCTATGCATGAGTGGGGAACATGTTTTATGGATAGCTTTCTGCTTTCCATGTTCCTTCTGATGTCAGCTCTCTAAAATGTCGAAGTGAGCAAACATGACAGTGTCTGCAGAAATAATGTGAACTCTATAATTTCTACAGCTGAGATGCTATTATAGATTAAACAGAAAAGCTCTGACAGCCTCTAGTTACTCAAATAATCATTTCATTATCTGTTTCTGGGTTGCAATTATTTATTTCTAACTAGTGTTTTACTATAGCTTTAAAAATACTCCTTTCAAAACGAAAAGCAATAGCCAAATGCATTATCTCTGTCCAACACCACATTTTAGCTTGCTATTAGGAAGAATAAGTCCTTTCGCATCTACATTCTAATACCTTTTGATGAAACCTTTAAAAATGATTAGGTGGATTTTTCCCTCAACTAGTTTCAGAAATATTTGAAGAATTTAAAATACTATAGGGAATGTTTATAATTTCTGAATGACTCTTGTTCTGTTTCAGGGCCAAATATTAACTCAGTTGTGGAAAAAAGGGTTGTGATGGAGATAACGTTGGGAAAATGTCTCCTGGGTCAGTAATCACAGCCTGTGGTGTTCTCTGCCTGTAGGTTGAAGAAAAAGTCCCAGTCAGTGGATATTACTGCTCCAGGGTTCAACCCTTTGGCTGGGGCAGGAAAGCAAATGCCGCAAGCGAGTAAGCCCCCCGCACCCAAGACACCCATCATTGAAGAAGAGCAGAACAATGCGGCCAATACCCAGAAGCATCCTTCTCGAAGGAGTGAGCTGAAGAGGTTCTACACGATTGGTGAGCAGCAGACACTTTATGCACGGGAATGGGTGTGTCTAACCGGCACCGGGAACGCGGGGGTCTGCCCTTTTTACATGCCGGGTGTATCCTTCCGATGGTTTGTGTGGCCATTTCCACCAAAGATGGAAATTGAAAAACACTGAAAACCATCAGCAGATTTAAATGAGGGAGCAGGCTTAAGGACCGCCTACAACCGGGCTCGGGAGGAGTTAATTTTATGTGTATATGGCTTTCCAGTGTTTAAGCTTCTTGTGCCACCATTTTCATTTTTGCCGTTTCTCAGCTGGCACCATTTTTTGTTTTTGTTCTTTTCATTTTCCCTCCCGGCTCTCCAGTCTCTGACCCTGTTCTGTCAGGTTGTTAAGACAGTAGTTGAGGTCACCCTGTAACTAACAAAGCTACTAAGAAAACAGAGGTTGAGAGGAGACACACTGCAATGTAGTTCTGCATTGGCCTTGCCCGGTTCTTCACTTGGAGGGATTGAATCCCATACAGAACCCATCATCTAAGAAGGTAGTAAGCTGTGGGGGAGTCTGGCAGACATTACACGCTTTTTTCCCTAGATAAAACAATACCCTGTGATTATGAACTTTAATACGTAATTGGGATTTTAAGTAATTTAAATAAGTTGAATTATCAACTTTTATATACCAATATTTGTCCATTCTAACAATAACAATTTTCAGTGTCTTAGAGACAAAAGTTGCTCAATCTATCATATATGGTAGAAGACAATGCATAAGGGAGATAAATCTTCCCAGGAAGAGGAGATGGATTCTTGGCCTTGCTTTCCGATTTCATTTTAGAGATATTTGGTCGTATCCAAAAGCCTTAAAAGTAGAGGCTATGGCTTGATGGGTTTACCAAAGTTACATCAACGGGGTCACTTTTTATTTGGTGTCCACCACCCTAACCACCCCAATGTGCGATGTTTGAAAATTTTTTCTCAGATACTTCAGGGTTCTTATCTAGAGATCACAACCAGGAGAGCAGATTTCTAGTTCTGACTCCCACAACAGCTTTTGGTGTGACTTTGTCAGGTCATTTTCCTGTGTCTTTGGTTGTATCCTTCAAGCTTGAAGACATGCTTGCCTCCATGTAGGTCTAGTACTATTTCAGGATACGGCGACTAAAACCACGCTGCCCCCTCCGCCCATTCTGTGTCCTCTGCCTGTATCTGCTCTCAGGTGCCCTATTCCCAGATGAAGATGTTCAAGTCTTATTTTTCAAGATAGCAGGCTTGGTGTCTTTGAGGAGATCAATAGTCAAGTAACAAGAATTGATATAAGACAGTGTCAACAAGTGCATGTTTCCATTTTAAAACTTACAGCAGCATGTTTCTAAAATCCAGTCAGCGAAGCTAGAAAGGCCCATAAAGTTTCCTGCCGCTCTGCTTTCCACTGTCCTCTCCTCCCAGCCTTCAACATGTCCACCACCTTCTCTTGCTTCTCTGACTTATTAACTGGCTAAGAAGAAACAGTATTTTGCCTTCAGAAAATAAAATTTATTGTATAAATTCAATATTCCTTAAAGATAAGACAATGAGGGAGAAACAATGACCAGCTTGGGCCACATGAATAAGGAGATAAGCCTAGAAAGTAGACGTCTAAATGGTGAGTTTGGATTGCAGAAAGGCGAACTGTGAGTTATTTTAAATAGCCTTACCACCAGTGAATATTTAATTATTGGATTTTCAATAATTTGATTCACAATCATGTGTATTATGTTAAAACAGATATCTGAATTATAAACTTAATATATTCATATAACTCTTCTACTAGTTTGGACACACAGCTATTATTTTCAAGGCTGAAATATTAGCAACTATGTAATCACCTATCTTGAAAGATTATTTCACAAGACAAGTATATTTCAGTATTCCTTAATAAGTGTTTAATAGCAACAACTAAAACTACCACTAATTGGTAATGCCACGTACCAGGCCCAGGTAAAGGTTGTTAGGTGGGTGCTATACTGTTTGTTTTTAGAGATGAGGGAAAGTGCCTGAGAGAAGTTACGGAGTCATGAGGAAGAGATAGCAGACTCTGCAGGAGGAATTAACCTCCTCTTGTGACACTTCAGAATCAGCTTCTGTGTTACTCAGAAGAAGACCTGCAGAGGTGAGCCAAAGGAGTTTCTATGGGTAATACAGTGGCGTCATATTTTTACTTCAATTCTCAGAAAATCTCATTTAAGGAAACCATGCCAACTAACCCATCCAGCAGCCAGTGCGCCCTTTCATTGAAAGATATTTCAATGTCTCAATTTATGGTTCACACAACTGGAAAAAAAAACCTAGGAGCCCTCATGTGGCCAAGTTGAGTACTACATTTAAATTTTGCAATGAAAGCAGTACTACGTTTATGTAAAATACTATATTTCATTTCAAGCGATGATTTTATTTTTTTAAATTGTTTTGTTTTTATTTTACTATTGAGACGGAAATAGAACATGAGTGGGGGAGGAGCAGAGAGAGAGGGAGATACAGAATCAAAGCAGGCTCCAGGCTCTGAGCTGTCAGCACAGAGCCTGACACGGGGCTTGAACCCAAGAACTGAGAGATCATGACCTGTGCTGAAATCGGACGCTTAACTGACTGAGCCAGCCAGGCGCCCCTCTAGTGATGATTTTAAAGAATTTAAAATTTTTTTAAAAACTAGAAAAATTTGAAGTTATTTAAATGTCTTTTTGTGGGTTGTATGGTACAGTGGTTTCTCCAGAAACTTGATTGGGAGCTGTTTATCCTTCATGAACTAATGTTTAGGATCTATTTCCTGTTTGAGAACTCTAGGAAGGAGATAATGTAGTCTTCCTGTATAGACAATACATTCAGGTCCTCACATATTCCTAATAATAGAAACATATTAAACCTAATATAGTAGCAAAAAAAAAATGACAGCGTAAAGTCATTTTTATAAGAGAATTATCCTTTCTTACAAAAGTATAATAACAGTTCATTGTTGTGTAGTAAGTAGGGGAAATGTTATTCTCTATCATGTAAAATGTGTGAATCTTCAGATAAATGAAAAGGAAAGTAATAATAATATCAGGACCAGGTAAGGAAAGAGCTTTTTCTCTCCTACTTCTGTCACTAACTATATAATCTTGCACAGTTATTTGCCATCTCTGGACCTTGATTTTTTCAAATCTGTAGAGTGAAAGATTTAGATCAGATCAGTGTCTTTCTTTCTAAGTATCTTTTTTCCTCATATTCCCTTTTTATTATTGTAACTGACTATATGAAGTACTGTGTGAGTTTTTGGTTGTTGTGAAAGAAATTACCACAAACACAGCTCTTTAAAACAATACCCATTTATCAGCCCACAGTTATGTGGGTCAGAAATCTACATAATATGGCTTGGTTCTCTGCTTAATGCATTACAAGGCGAGACTCAAGGTGCTGGGTGGGCTAAAGTCTCATCTGCAGGCTCGACTAGGGAAAGAAATGCTCCCACATTCATTTTTCTTATTGGCAGAATGTAGTTCCTTGCAGATGTAGGACTGAAGTCTGCATTTCCTTGCTGGCTGTCAAGTGAGGGCCACACTCAGCTGTGGAGGCCACTCCCATTCTTTGCCATGTGGTCCCTCCATCTTCAAGCCAGTAACTGTGTTTCAGATCCTTGTCATCTGAATCTCTGACTACCTCTCCTGGGTTAGCCAAGAAAGCTGTCTGCTTTCAAAGGACTTATGTAATTAGACCAGGCCCACCCAGACAATCTCCCTGTCTGAAAATCAACCTAACCTAGTTATGAGAGTAACGTCCATCGTATTCACAGTCCCCGGGATTATGCATGCATGTACCTCAGAGGGATGAAGAATTTGTGGACTCTCTTAGGATTCTGCCTAACATATTTTACACCACATGCGCAGTTTATACCACTATATATTCAACTACCAGCACAGCCCATACAAAACTTCCTCAAGACACTTCTCTCACTCTCTGTTCTGATTTTTATCCTATCCTATTTCATTTTTAAATGCAGTCTCAACTCACTGACGCAATTACATAATTAATTAATCAGTTATGATCTACAGTTGAAAAATCACTGGGCTTTGGGGCGCCTGGCTGGCTCAGTTGGCTAAGCGTCTGACTTCCAGCTTCAGCTCAGGTCATGATCTCATGGTTCATGGGTTCGAGCCCCACATTGGGCTCTGTGGTGCCAGCTAGCTCAGAGCCTGGAGCCTGCTTCGGATTCTGTGTCTCCCTCTCTCTCTGACCCTCCCCTGCTCATGCTGTCTCTTTCTGTCTCTCAAAAATAATAAATAAAAAAAAATCACTGGGCTAGATATTGGAATTCCTTCAAATACTTAAAATTATGTTATTATTTTTAAATGATAGCATTAATGGAGCTAGAATGATCCAGCATTAAATTGGTAGGTTAGTTTTGATGGGTTAGTTTTGATGGGTAAATAGATGAAAATAGAATAAAATTTGTCACTACACCATTGTTTGTGCTAGATAAAACTACTGGAGTTTGGCAATGTATATTTAAAAACCTATAAAACCTATATTCTTCAATGTCATGGTCATTGACATAATGACTTAAAGATAGAACACAGAACCAAATAGTAGGCTCAGATATTTGTAATATGCTTTTTATTTGATAACTTTAATTCAGAGAACTATATGTGAGGATTTCTGAAAGAATTGTAAACGAGACATGGAGGTAGTAAAGAAGACAGTACATGCAGGATGCAAAAATGTCCCATCGCTCCCCAAGGTGAACCTGTGCACTTATATGTAGTATTTGTTTTTTACTTTGGAATCTGGAGCTAGAACTCTTACCTCTCTATCTATCTTCTGTGACTGTTAGTAAAAGGTGCTGATGTCTTTCATTTTTGATAACTTCCTTGACATTTATGAAGTAGGACAACTCTTGAATGGATGTCCCCACAATCCAAGTCATTCAGTGAAATACCAAATGCTGATTAGTCCCTGATCAGTCCTTCCTTTGTGAAAACCTTACAGGCAATGCTGATCAGAATAGAAAGAAAAGAAAACAGAGAGGCCTGCTTTTAAGGTAGTCATCAGTGGGTGGGAGAGGAGATTGCCTGGTAAAACTGGGCACACCAGTGAGTAGAATTCAAGACTGATACCCTAAAGACATGGTGTTGGGGGGCGCGGGTTGAATGGGGAGCGGCAGAGGCCAGAGGAGGCTCACTCAAAGTGCTGTGGAATCCAAAGGATGGAGAAGTTGCACCAGATCGTAAGGACACTCAGGGGGGACACTCAGGGGCTCTTTATTGGCTCCATAGTTACAGTCACCTTTTACCACCTCTTGCCCTCCTTGTATTGAAGCTCCCTTGGCATCTGGCACTCGTCCCCCTTATCAATTCCTATGGGTAGGGGATGATGCCACTAATTTCACTAATCTGAGTACTTAGTACAGTGTGAGGTGCATAATAAGTACTAAATAAACCTTGGGGGTGGTAAAGAGATGGGGAAAGGGGTGCCAGTGGAGGTTGTGAGGATTAGCATTGCTAATGGAAGAGGAGAGAAGGAAACTGGCTAAGAGTCCTAAGGAAGAGCTTTGGAGGCTTCAGGGCATAAGAGAAGGATTGAACACCTGCTTTGAAAAATAGTGAATCAGATAATACAACCTTTCCATTTATCTGTCTGTTTATCTATCTATCTATCTTAGAGTTATTTTATTACTTATGGCTAATGCTGTCTGCAACTTCACAGAGAAGGCAGACAATGGTGGAACTTAGCCTTCCCGGGTTCCTGGCTCAACAGGGCTTACGACCAATTCTAATAAGGGGGCTCCTTGGCTGTCAGGTGCCCTGAGGAATAATGCCTCTGGAGCTTTCCTTCAGTTGAGACCTCTCACTATCTGATCCTTCCCTTGTCATGTGAACTGACAGCCTGCTCACCTTCTTTAGGCTCCTGTTTACCCTCGTGACTCAGTCTCTGCCTTTTATTCTGTCTGTATTAATGTCACTGTAACACGTCCTCTTTGCAAGATACCTCTTTGCAAGATCAAACAAAGATTGATCAATGTTTTTTACACAGTAATTTTCACTTATGTTCAGATGAGTTAATTCTGGATTTATTTGAGGGATATTTATAACTCAGACCCTTCCACATAAGAAAATATGTTCATTTATGAATCTATTCATTTATTAATTCAACATGTATTTACGAATTCCCACTACATGCTAGGCCTTATCTGAAATTCTGCTAATATAAGAGTAAACAAGACCCAAGTCCGTGTCCTCAGGTGCTTATATTCTAGTGGGAAGGGAGGCTATAAACAATCAGGTATTTAACACATTGTCAAGGAACGATATATATTTAAAGAAAGAAAACAAGGGAGAAAGGTGATAGAAAAGTTACTCTGTAAAATGTGTTTAAATCTTATACAATTTTTATTTGATGAATTTTGTCAGATGACTTATATGGATCTAAGAAATCAATTAGGATGGTTTCAATTACAGGACATTAGATGTGTTCATAATAGATTTTTCAAAGCATTGTTGTAGCTTTCCTTGCATAGAATTAGGTTTTGAAAAGACTAATGGAATTGACATTTACAACATGAAGAAGAAAATGAGGAGAAATGTAATGATCCTCAAGCTGCCTGGCATTGTTTAAAAAAAATTTTTTTTAACATTTATTTATTTTCAAAAGACAGAGAGAGAGACAGAGTACTAGTGGGAGAGAGGCAGAGAGAAAGAGGGAAATACAGAAGCAGGCTCCAGGCTCTGAGTTGTCAACACAGAGCCCGATATGGGGCTCAAACCCACGAACTGCAAGATCATGACCTGAGCCACAGCCGAATGCTTAGCCAACTGAGCCACGCAGCTCGCACTGCCTGGCATTGTTACTGAAGTGATGTCCACATGTTTTTCATTTCTGTCAAGAATAAACCATGTGGATTAAGGTATAGTATAAAATATTGAAATTACATGAAAAATGTAACACATTTTCATTTATGTTATCAGAAAGCTTGCTTTTTGTTTATTTCTTAAAGTATAGCTGTAACTTCTTTAGAAAGGTTCAGAAGTCAATTTGCCTAGAGGCAAAAGGGGAGCCCTCAAAGATCTAATTGATCAATGTCAGGAAGGCTGAGGTGTAGTCATTCCACGTGCTTATTGAGAGCTCCTTCGTTTGTGCAGATTGGCAACAATCAATGGTGATAAACTTGGCTTTTGGAATCTGATGTCTTAAATTGGAATCTCATTTCCCATGCTATATGTATGACCATAAACAAGGTACTTAGGATCTTAGAGCTCAGTCGTCACTTACAAAAGGAAATAAAACTGGTGTTTACTGAAAGGGCTGTGGTGAGAAATAAGTGAAATGATCTATGTAAAGATCCCACTAGTGCCTAGGATGGGAAGTTCTTGTTCATTATTGTTGTGTATCAGGGATCCATCCTGCGTAAGTATTCCCTGGGCAAGGATGTGAAGCCTAACCTGGGGTTTACGTGGTGCTAGCCTACTGTCTTCTGATCCTTGTAGATCTGGCCAACGTCTGTTTCTTGCTTAAAACAAACCCTGCCGTGGTTCCTCACTCCCCCCAGAAGATAGGATTGTTGTTCTACAGACCTTTCCTGTTCTGCTCCTACTTAGTCTCCAGCTTTACACGTCATGATTTCCCAAAGGTGATCTTATGTATCCTATATCATGGGCTTTATGTCAGCTCTTCTTTCTCCCTAGAATAGTGTTGGGACTCAACCCAAACTTCCCTCGTAACTGGCCACACTTTCCCCAAATCTGATGAATGTGAATAAATTTCAAAGCATTTTAACATAAACATTATCAATTTTTTAGGTCACTAACAAATACTCATTGAATTCAGTGTTTGCTTATAACGTTCTTAAAGGGTAAGGGCACCATACATTTATTCTGACCACCGTGCGGCGTTCTGTGGAATTAAGTCTCTGAAAGTTGAATGATTTATTCATGATCACACTGAATAGTGCTAAATCACAGAAAGAAACTACGTTGATGGATGACTAATAGTAAAGACCTTGTCCTTTGTATGTTTTCAGATCACGTTCTTTTCTCAGAAGTAAAACAAAAATGAAATTACATCATTGACAGAGGTCTCAGAGGGTGGCTTCCCAGTGCAAGTCCACACCATTGATGGTGGGACAGACCATTAAAAAAAGTGTTAGTTTTTCATGAAATTAAATTTATTCAACTAAAGTGACTGTCCTTTCCTTTTTCTACCTTACTTCTTCCCTTTGCTTTCCTCCTTTCTTCTTTTTACCCCTTCTTTCTTTTCTTTTTTCCTTTTCTTTTCTTTATTTTCTGCCTCCTTCCTGGTGTTAACATTGTTATCTGCCTCATTCCCGGCAGTTAATATTAACTGCCTTTTTGTGTAATGATGGCATAGTATATGTATTGGTTTGGTAGACTTTTTAAATAAGATTTGTTCTTTTTAAATCTCATTGCTTGTCAAACTTAAGTTGGGAAATGTCCGCCAGAATACTCCTTTGAAATGTTACTGGTCTGTGAAATTGTAAAATCTGAAATCCAGTGTTCTTGTCCTTTGCCCTGCCTTCAAGATAGAATGCCTTCAATATTGCCAGCTTAATGAAGCACACTTAAACACAGATTTGTATCTTACTAACCCGGGGATGCTTACATATTAAAAAGAGAGCCTACAGAATTCGGGGTTCCCTGGGAATTCTTCTGAGTAGTTGGTAAAATTAAAACAGTAATAACTAGTTTGGAAACTCTAAAAAGAGAAAAGCAAGATGCGTATTTTAACTGCTTTTTAATTGCAGTACACTAAGCATTTTAAAATATCATCATATAACTTGTATGCCTCTCATTTTGAAGCCAGACTTTTTAATTATAAGAATAAAAAAGAGCAACTCTAAAGTGAAAATATTGAAACAGGAGAGAAAAAAGGGAAATACTAATCTTGCTAGAGGCGACACATTCTGCAGCATGAAAGTAGGTCACCCCTAAATCAGAACCTTCTCTCCAAGCTAGAAGATCCTTCATGTAAAAGCAGAAAGTCTCTGTGATTTAATCAGCAGAAGCATCTTGGCATACAGGTCACTATCTATAGGCACAGAAAGTAAAATGGATAACTGCTCTCAACGTTCAAATTAAATCATGTTCTTGAGAAAAATGACTTTGTTTTGAAGTCTGTTCTGACAGTTTGATGACTTCCTGTATTTTCTGAGTCACAAGACTATTTAGGGAAAATTATTCCATTGCTGAGGTTCCTTGTGATGCATGGAAACTGAAATTTCCTAAATTGACCTGGGCTTTTCACACATTTTAAAGACCACCACATGTGTAAAAGTGTTATTTCTCTTCTTTTTTTAATGAATATTACTTAAGAATATGCAATTTTTATTAAGATAGTGAATTTTGAGTGATATTGAAAATCCAAGTTCAATATTTTGAAGCCCTAAATAGACCTAGGGCTTCCATATATGAGTCTGTGTCTGTGTTGTATGTGTTGAAGAGGTATTCAATTGAATTTTTATTTTATGTCATTTTTATAATTCATTCCATTTAAAATCACTTTTAAACATGAAGGCTAGGAAAACCCACCAGCAGAAACTTCTTTCCAACTCTGGAATAAATATGCAAGCTTTAGGTCTTCCTAGAGAAATCTGATATATTTTACTACATATTTATAGAATTTTAAACGTTACTAAGCAGCAGTAGATGTATTCAGAAGGAAGAAAAATGTTTGTTTGATATCCCTTTAGATTGGTAGTGCCTGTAATGTGCCAGATAAGCTTGCCAACTCAAACTTTCCTGGGTTAGCACCATATTCTATACAATTGCCTTGTTCTTTTTTTGCTCTAATTCTGTGATTGTTCTGTGTCGTAAGTAATCAATCAGGATCAAGAAACACAGCTTAATCATGGCTGTGGTAAATGGATTACACAGTGTCCACAAAGCTGAGGTTGCCCTGCGCAGCTTGTATTGGTATTGTTAACCTTAAACATAAAACTCAGTTATTTTAAAAATACGTTAATTTGGGAATAACAGAGAACTGCCATTTAGGAGAAGCAAGCTAAGGCAAAAACATAGAAGACCAGAGAAAAGGAGAGAAATGCTCTTTTACAGAGGAGAACAGAGAGTTGGGACCGCTATGATAAACCAAAAGTCTACTGGCTTAAACTGGGAATTTGAAAGGTAGTGGTCTTTTATTGGCTGAGTTGATGGATTGGCAAGCTGTGTCTCTTCTTTGGGTCTGCAACTAAGGATTGGTTGTAAGGCATGAGCGCTCCCCCTGCTGGCCTTCTGATTCCATTTTATTTTACTTTATTTTATTTCATATTTTATTTTTTAATATATTTTTAATGTCTCTTTAATTTTTGAGAGAGAGTGACGGAGCAGGAGTGGGGGAGGAGCAGAGAGAGAAACACAGAATCAGAAGCAGGCTCCAGACTCTGAGCTGTCAGCACAGAGCCTGAATGGGGGGCTCAAACCCACGAACCGTGAGATCATGACCTGAGCCAAAGTCGGCCGCTTAACTGACTGAGTCACCCAGGTGCCCCCTGATTCCATGTTAAATGAGGTTTCCTTTAATTAATTTTTACAGAATGGTGTTTGAGTTGCAGCTAATAGTCTTATAACTTACTAAAAATAATTTATACCTGTCAATTTACTTAATGATTTCTAAACAGCCTAATTAAAACTAGTTAGAATTGTGGAATAATTAAAATGGACATTGTTTCATGGTTGGGAAATAATCAAGATCCATGAATTTGCTAAATCCCTATTAAAATAAGCCCTTTAGCACTGTCAGCAATCAAAATTTGCCCTTTCCACTCACCAGCACTTGTAGGAATGTCCTGTCTCACTGAACCATGACTAGGGGAAGAAAATACAGATGATTAAGAAAGACCACTTTATTTTAAACATTTAATGGTATAATTAATGGCAATTTGAACAGTAAAATATGTCCTAATTTCCCCAGTATTCCCATTTTTTTAAGAATATGAACTTAAAGAGCATCTAAAGACTTTTCACACATTCAGAAATAAAGCTATTGGCATTTCCTGATTTTTTAAAGTTGGCTTTTCTTCCCAATTCATACTAAAGACATTCTTTCACATATTAAAAACAAATCAGAATTTATGTTCCTCAATGAAATGGTGACCATGTTCACAACTATGACCAAAAGAATATTACTTAGAAGGATAAAAATAGTTAAAAGCCAGGCATAGTGGGGGAAGGCTTCCATTGCTGTTTCTGCCAGACATTTTGAAACCACTTTGACTACAGTTAATTACTTTGAACAATTCAATTATAAATGTTTCTGTGGCCATTTGTAATAGATTTACAATAAATCATGTACAGTTCTCCATGCAGGCCAGGTTTTTAGTGAATGTTTTTGAAACTTCACTAGTGCAAACTTTGAGGTCAGTTGGACAAAGTATGAGATTAAAAGCCTTTGTGTTGGTATAATCTAACTATAATGGAAACCTAAGTTCAGGATATACATAAAATACTGTGTTGAAGAGATTAGCTTAAGAAACAGCTTTTTACTGGGTTAAAATACCTACTAAGAGAAATCAAATGAGGTGGTTTTAAAGTAATGTTATCTCTTAATTAACCTATCATGCTACTATATATGTTCAAGTTAAATATCTTCAAAATATGATATGAATAAGTCTTTAGTAATTTGGTTGGATGCTTCCCGAGGGAGAAAGCCCATGTTGTCCCTGAAATCATGGCCAGTGAACCTCAGCAGCCCATTTCCTAAATTCTGTTTGGTCATTTATTCGGGAAACCAATTTCATAAATTTGGATTTTAAGTCTTCTGGTACAATTTGTCTTGTGGAAGGAACTGGTACATATTTAATTTAAAAGAACTGTGTTGTAAATATTAAACACATTACACATTCAGTATATGGAAAATAATCCATCATCGGAGAAATCAGTGAGACTTTAAATAACGCCTGCCCACCTGCTGCATTACAGTATTGTCTGTTTGCTCGCATATGTACTCAAGGATCCTTGGGCTTTACGTGGTGCTTAAGTTTTAATACGCTGATAGAGGGGACATTGATTTCCTCTCAACATTCTTGAAGCTGTAGGAGACAAAAATATTGTTAGTATATTAGAGATAAAACATCACAGGTGCTCACAGAGAGTTGAATGTTAGGACTGCTTATTGAGTGTTTTGTGGACCAATTCAAAATAATTCCCTCTCCAGTTGGGTAGTTTCAGTGTCTTCGAGGTCTTTTATAAGTAGTATTTCAAGTGAGTCGAGATGTAGCAAAAGCAGTAGAATAATATTTACTCTGAGAAACAGGATATCTAGAATGCTGTTTGGGGCTACAGACTTTCACTTCTTGCTTTAAATAATGTTGTTAAATTACAGATCTTTTGGGACATGAGAAACATTCTTGTAAATACACATAGAGTGAATGGGATGGGATGGGTATAGCCAAAAACATGAATTTAAGAAGAGAGAAATAGAAATAATAATTCCCTCTTGTCATGCTCTCATATTTATTTTTCACCTGCACTCCTGTGTAAGCTTCTCTGAACTTCAATTCAGTATGTGGTCTTAAGAATACTTTTTCATTTGTTTACTTAGTAAGTGATTGATTGAGCACCATTGACAAGTACCAATAGTTGGAATGAGGCTTCTGAAAGATGAAAGGCTGAATAAATGGGGGTATTTTGTGCTCTACTGGTGGAATCTGAACTTAATCTTAAACTTTGGGAATTGTTGAAGGTTTTTGACTAGGGAAATGCCTTTATAGAGAGATGTTTCAAGCATCCTATGGAAAATGGGCTGGGGATATATATGCCTATAGGCAGAAAAGTCTTTTCGACATACGGTGTAAGGGCTGAATACATAATATGATGTACTATTTAAGAGCTTTGGCCCTGGGATAACATAGGGTTTAGAGCCTAGCTTGGCCATCCTGAGTAGCTCTGTGACTTTGGACAAGTCACTTCACTTCTCTGAACTTCTGGTTTTCATTTGGGAAGTGAAAATATTACCATGTACCACTTAGGTTTGTAATAAGGTTTGCATGAGATAGTGTGTACATATTGCTTAATAGATACTGGCTCAGAGTAGACATACATTAAATATTAGATAAAAAGCAAAGTATCAAAATAATGAAGAATGACAAGAGCCACAAGTAAGGCAGAGGCAATGGGACAAGAAAGAATTACAGAGAGATGATCTAGAAAGCTAAAGGAATTGGTGACCAACTAGAAATGAAGAGGGAAGATTTTCCAGTTCTTGCTATAGTTTCATGTTTAAAAATTTTTTTAAGGTTTATTTGAGAGAGACAGAGAATGAGTAGGGAGAGACAGAGGGAGAGGGAGACACAGAATCCAAAGCAGGCTCCAGGCTCCCAGCTCCCAGCTGTCAGCACAGAGCCCAGTGTGGGGCTTGAACCCAAAAATAGCAAGATCATGACCTGAGCCAATGCTTAACTGACTGAGCCACCCAGGTGTCCCTGGGTTTTAAATACATGACACAACAATAGCTAACATTTTTCAATTAGGAAGACATATCTCCTTTTATAAACAAAGTGAATATCTATATGGGCCAGAAAAGGGAGTAAAAACATATAACAATATATGAACATTGGAGCTATGGGCCTTTTGAGCTCTGGCCCAGAAATAGTCAGGGACATCTAAGAAGAGCTCAGTTTCAGCAGAGTGACTGGGACAAGTCAGACCCTATGCACTGTCACAGGCAAGTAGAACTCAAGAGGACATGACCAGTAAATGCAGTGTGGGATTCTGGGTGGGATCCTAGAACAGGAAAACAACAATAGGTGAAAAGTAATGAAATCTAGAGGAAGTATGGACTTGGGCTGACAGAAATACATCAATACTGATTCATTGATGGTCACAAATGTAACATCTACTATATGATGTTAATCATTGGGAAAATTGGATGGTGGGGTATACAAGAATTCTATACTATCTTAGCAGATTTTGGCAAATATAAAAACTTATCAAATAGAAACGTTTGTTTAAATGGTGGGAGACTAGAACCCCATCCACTTCTTTGAACATGACCTAAGCAGGGGTTCCCAACTATGAAAGGAGGCTAGAAAAAGCTGTGATGCTGTCCACCCCAGGTGTGGCACAGAGCAACCTTCAGAGACCAGTGGAAGAAGAGAAAAGGCTTGCGGCCTGAGCCTAGACGAAGCCACTTCATTTCTTATTTTGATCTGTTTTGTGCCCACTGACAGCATGGGATGTGAGCCGCCAATATCAGACTTTTGTCTGGGGGCACCCCGGTGGCTCAGCAGGTTAAGCATCTGACTCTTGATATCGGCTCAGGTCATGATCCCGGGGTCATGGGATAGATCCCTGGGTCAGGCTCTGCGCTGAGCCTGGAGCCTGCTTGGGATTCTCTCTCACCTTCTCTCTGCCCCTCCCCTGCTCGCACCTGCGTTCTCTCTCTCTCTCTCTTTCTCTCTCTCTCTGTCTCTCAAAGTAAATAAACTTTAAAAAGAGAGACTTTTTTCTGGAATGGAAATCTCAGAGGGCTCGTAGAGATAAGCACAAAATAGCTGGGTGGAAAGAGAAGACACTACAGACACGGAAAGAGTAAGAAAAACGTGAAAAACCTAGATACTCCCTCTCCAGAGGAGCCTAAAACTAAGATGTAAGAACATGAGGAGAGCTAGACCTGAGTCAGTCAACAAAATCAACAGTTGGGTGACGAATTGACTCTTGATACAAAGAAAAAAATTAATTCTTAAAATGACATGTTTTGTTGGAGCTTCTAGGATAACTATTAAGTTTCAATTTGAACATCAGAGTGAATGGAGTTACTATTTACAAAGATGGATAATGCTGAGAGATAATGTGAGGCAGAGCATGAGAAGGGGAGGGGCACAGAAAAGAGGGGAGGGATACAGAATCCCATTCAGGCTCCAGGCTCTGAGCTGCCAGCACAGAGCCTGATGCCAAGCTTGAACCCGCTGACCATGAGATCATGACCTGAGCTGAAGCCTGACGCTTAACCTACTGAGCCACGCAGGCGCCCTGTGGGGATAGCTTTTAAAATAGAATATCGGGTTCAGCTGGGGACATCAGTGGAAATAGACAGTTTGGAGCCTGCAGTTCTGGCCCTCAGGAGATGGGCTTAGAATAAAGTTATCAAATTAAATTGACGTGTAGGCATACAGGAGTTTCTGAAGACAAGTGAGTAGAGTGAGAAGATTCTGACCCAGATGTAAGGGGTGGGATGAGACTGGAAGCTACAAAGGAAACCGAGGAAGGGACACAGGAGGCTGTTTCCTCCAGCTCTATAATCCAGTAAATTTGTCCCTTCCTAGCCTCTACTATTACTCAGGAGAGACATCAAGCCATGTCATTCAAATGACCAAAAGTGCCAGAGGAGGCTACGGTGAGGGGACTCTGACATGCTAAGTTTAGGGAATTTATTCTCTAATAAATTTGTGCATGAAAGCTGTGTTGAAGTTGGGCTGAAAATATTCGTTACAGAAAGAGAGATTTCTTTGGTTCCCTTCTTTGGTTATCACTTACCATTTCAGTTCACTAGAGTAATAATAGTATCTGTCAAGAAAAATGGGATGAACTGGGGTTGATGTCTAAGTATCTCCTCAAAAACCTTTTCATGTTAGGTATGCCTGGGTGACTCAGTTGGTTAAGCATCTGACTTTGGGTCAGGTCATGACCTCACGGTTTAAGGGTTCGAACCCCACGTCAGGCTCTGAGTTGTCAGGCTTGGAACCTGGTTTGCATTCTGTGTCTCCCTCTCTCTTTGTTCCTCCCCTGCTTGCGTGCTCGCTCACTTACTCTCTCTCTCTCTCTCTCTCTCTCTCTCTTTCTCTCTCTCTCTCTCTCTCAAAAATAAATAAACATTAAAAAAAGAAACTTTTTGGTGTTAAAGGCAAATGGTTTTTATCTGATTTAAAGAAATGTCGCTGTATCTCAAAACCTCTTTTTCCAGTATTGAATCAGTGCACATGAGTCTCTCCTTTTTGTGTAAATCACACTTATGATTCATACTACTTAAACACCCTATTTATTGCACAGTCATACCACATCACACAGTCTGAGAGCTTCCTCCTGCATTATTTTGGGACTGGTAGAAAACGGAAGGATGAGCATCAGACAGCAGATGACTCAGAGTTTAAAGGCAGTTTCATGATAAACCACCTGGATGGGGGAAAGGTTAGGTTTTACTTTTCATCAGCAGGACTCAGAGGGGAAAGCTTTAATGCCTTAAAGCTATTCTGAAGAATCGCTCTCTGTACTTACCGTGCATTGGAGAGTCTTATTAAAACACAGGTGCTGACTTGCTAGACCCGGGGCAGGGCCTGCAGTTTTGCATTTGTAGAAAGACTTCAAGTGCTGCTGGTGGTCCGTGAATAGTAAGGCTAAAGAGCCCGAAGGCTTTCTTCGTTTGACAATACATATAACATATGTTTCAATATTTGAACCCAAATTATCATCCTGGACCAAGAATTTATCATTAAGACCTATGTTCCTTTTTCAAAACAAACTGCTTAGCTACCGCCCCTTAATACATGTGGTATAAGAAACTTGCAGAATAAGAATGTGGATTCAAATTTTTCTTAATGTTTATTCATTTATTTTTGAGAGAGGGAGAGAATGAGTATGAGCAGGGGAGGGACAGAGAGACACAGAATCCAAAGCAGGTTCTAGGCTCCGAGCTGTCAGCACAGAGCCCAACGCAGGGCTCGAACCCACGAACCATGAGATCATGACCTGAGCCAAAGTCAGACACTTAACCGACTGAGCCCACAGGCGCCCTAAAAATGTGGATTAAAAAAAATAAGAAGAATGTGGATATTATCTCACCTAAACATATGGTTTTCATATTATAAAATACACATATTGCCATATAGTATTAGTGGATAAAATTGAGTGTTTGAGACATATTAACAGTTCCTGAATTTGACTGGTCCAGGCTGTGAGCTGTGACAGTGTTGTGTAGTTGCCTGAAGAGGAAGCAACAGGAGTAACATAGATTCTGACACTAAAGAGACATGTTAGAAATTAGAAATTTACTGGTTATTTTGCTCTACTGTTCACCTATTATGTTGGTCAGAGTTGTTGATCAGCTTCTTCAACTCTTCATTGGGACTAAAAGTACTTTTTCATAGAGTTTTTGTGAGTTTTAAAAAAGATTATGCATGTAAAGCTCCTCATACTGAATCTGCCTAATAAATATGTAACAAATAGTTGCTATTTCACCAAAGAAGGAAAAAGAAAGTGGAGGGCGACCAATGGGGGAAGGAATAGATAGTAATAGTTTCAGCTTATGGAAAATACATTATTGATCAATGTGTAATATCTATATTTATTTATTTTGTACTGAAAGCAGAAATGAAGTTTCTGGATCAGATATATTTTTATCTACAACAGAAGCAGTACCGGGTCCCCTTTCCTTTTTAAAAAATTTTTTTAAATGTTTTATTTATTTTTGAGAGACAGAGAGAGACAGCACAAAGAGGGGAGGGTCAGAGAGAAGGAGACACAGAATCCGAAGCAGGCTCCAGGCTCTGAGCTAGCTGTCAGCACAGAGTCCGACACGGGGCTCGAACCCATGAACCATGATATCATGACCTGAACCATGATATCATGACCTGAACCGAAGCCGGATGCTTAACCGACTGAGCCACCCAGGAGCCCCCGGGGCCCCCTTTCCTTAATCTCCTTGAAGATGGCTGCTCTGTGCACAGGGGCTTGTACTGCAGGACCCCTGAAATTATGAATCTGGACATTATTACAGGATTGGACAGCTGCCCTGCTCCCCTCTGGAAAGAGGGAAGCAAAACAAAACAAAACACCTTTGTCCCTGATGTAAATGCATTCTCTCTGGGTAAGATCCCTAAGATTTCACAATCCTTTGCAAAATAAACAGAATCACTGAGGTTTTTAGTCTCCTTGAAAATGTAAGTACGTAACGCCAGAGAAGTGAATCTGTATTTCTCCAGACCCCTCTCTATATATTCAGTCATCCTTTAACCCAGCTGCCAGTTTCCTGTGTTAATGCTGGGCCTTATATCCTCTTCCCACCTCCCTTACCTCTACCTCCCCCACTTCCACCTCCCCCACCTCCGATTCCTGAGCTGTCAGCAAAGTTTGTACAAACCATGAAATTCTGGCTGTGATTGGATTTCCTGTGCAAAGGGGCGGAAGAACGAAGTTCCTTGTCCTGACTGAGTTGGACAGAGATGTGAGAAGATACATAGACATGTAGGAGAGAGAGACCCTCAGCTGGCCTTATGGTGAGGTACGTGACCATTAATAGTGGGACCGTAAAATCAGATAAACTTGAAACTCTTCCCACATTTATGCCTGTTAAATGCATGGCCCTCGACCTGGGTCACTTGGTGTGTCTGGATTCTAACTCCCACATCTGACAGACTAGGGAATGTCAGCCCCATGCTCAAAAGGTTTGCTCTATGCCTCTGATTCTTAGGTTTTAATCATTTTAACTGAAGTGTATTTTATTAGTGCTCTATTCACATGAAATTATTTTGAGCATTGATTTTTGGCACAACACCTTTCTAAATTCAGCTCAAATAGTACTTATTTTTAAAAACATGTTCAATTACTTGCCCTCGTCTCCTTTCTGCCATTTTTAGTATTCTTTCATTTAATGTTGTTGTTCCGAAACTAGACTAGGTACTTTTTCCCAAAATTTACAAGTTTCAGGTTGGACCTGCTTATTTCCTGTTTATGATTCCAACCATTCTTCATGATTTGTCTTTTCCTGCAGTCCTCTTCTATCGTATTACCCCTTGGAAATGAGCAGCTTTTGTAACAATGAAATCCCTTAATAGGAAGGCATCTCTTCTCAGTAGCTATATTCTTTGTTTGGGCTTCATGACCCCAGATAGTTCTGACATACTCACAGCTGTGAAGAGCATAAAAGTAGGTGTTTTGAGTGTAGTAAAGCCAAAAAGCCGAGTTAAGTTGAGCGTGGAAAAACGCACACGCACATGAAGCTAGATTCTTCCACGTGGGGAGGAGGAAGGAGAAGAGGACCGGTGGTTATGAGCACATGGGCATGCAGAACTGCTGCGCATTACCGCTTCTTTTTATCAACAAAACTTGGTATTAGGATATTTTTTGTCTTCAGATGCGCCATGAATTGCCCAAGGTCATTCAGCTTGCTACAAGTAGAAAGAGGATTAAAATCTACATTTAACTCTAAAAACCTATCTTGTTTCCATTAGATTTCACTTTCTTCAAGCTGTGTGGCCTATTCTTTGAAGCAACTTTGTTATTAATCAGATGACATAATGGCTGTGTAAGCACTACTATGTCACTGTAAAGTGACAACTGTGACTTTCCATAGCTGTAATTGATAAAACTGGTTAACACATCTAAGCTTCCTAAGGAACAATAATAAATAATCGATATGCACAATTATGCACTTAGGTAGTTTTACTTCTCATGTGTATTTGAAATAACATTCTATAATTAATGCATTATTCCCACCGAAGCACTAAACATGGCCTTTTCATATTTTCCTCAAAGAAAGTAGAATACTGGCAGTGTTTGAAAACTCACTGTAGGAATTGGCTTGAGGCTTGGGTGTGTGTGTGTGTGTGTGTGTGTGTGTGTGTGTGTGTGTAGATTTTTTAGTAAACAGTAAATAGGATTTCTATAATTTGCTTGCTTTGTACTCTAGTAAATTATGAACTATAAAAGTTGCAATAATTTTTTGACAGGAACCAAAACTAAATTCACTGAACATGTTGTTAGCAGGTGGTAAATTAATTCAAAATGTCATGCAGGGGCGCCTGGGTGGCTCAGTCGGTTAAGCCTCCGACTTCAGGTCAGGTCACATCTCACCTTTGTGGGTTCGAGCCCTGTGCCAGGCTCTGTGCTGACAGCTCAGAGCCTGGAGCCTGTTTCCCGTTCTGTGTCTCCTTCTCTCTCTGCCCCTCCCCCTCTCATGCTCTGTCTGTCGTTGTATCAAAAATAAATAAAACATTAAAAAAAACAAATAAAATGTCACGCAGTGGGATTAGGTAGGACTCCTTTAAGAATGACTCATGTCAAACCTATTTTTTTGGTTAACAAGAGACTTATGGACTAGGAAAGTGTCAGGGAGAAATCATCTTGATTTTGTCAGAACCACTGGACAAATGTCTTAAGGTGGTCAGCTAAAAAGAGAGCAAAATAAACACAAGCTAATTCTACCATTGAGGATGGCTAATAGCAGGGAATTTTCTTGGAGAGTGGTTCCTGGCACTGGGCCCCAAGGCTCGAACATGAAACTGTTGTCTCATTTGGATTTCATCGGCACCGCTGACGCAGAGAGGTAAGATGTAAATTGACACGATGTGGAGGAAGATCAAAATAGGACAAGATAAGTTCACCTTACAGGATTGGCTCAAACTGAAAAATTAACGTTTGTATAATTGATTCAAACTTTTTATAATTGATTCAGACTGAAAAGTTAATATTTGATGAGTTTGAATGTTAATTTTTTTCTTTGTTTGAAAAAGCCAGCTGCCCATATACATATTTCAGAAAACCTGATGTAATAGTGCAGTGATGGAAAACATTTCCCTTCTTCCTTTCTAGGATCTTTGGCTGGTCTAATAATTGAATTAAAATAAGACAGATAAGCAGGAAAAAAACAAATGTACCTTTTTATGTATGGGAGCCCCATAAAAATATGAGACTTCAAAAGGCAGCCAAGTATTCGAAGCCTATATAAAATCCTGAGCTAAGGAAAGGGGGAAGTCATGGGGGAAAAGAGGTGGAAAGCCACACACAGGAGGTGGGAGAGGTTTGGAGAAACAGAAGTTGTCCTATTCAGGCCAGTTTCTCAGGTAAACCTGATCTCTGAGAAGAACCCTCTTCCTGGTACAGACCCCCTTTCCCATGTAAATTAAGGCAGTTGAGGGGGAGACAAAGAGCATTTCCTGAATCTGCTGCAGTTTGTTTGCTTTTAGCTGGAAATACTCCTTATGACAAACTGACATGTTGGGGTGGTGAATTCTGCTTTCCTTCAACAACAATTTGAGTAAAAAAAAAAAGAATCATAGATTTTAGTTTTAGGAGTTGTGGGGGAGGAAAAATAATTTTCTCTCTATCCTACTCGGTTTCTTGCTGAGACTCCCCCTATAATAGAAGACAAATTGACAGGAGAAAACAGCAGTTTAATAACATGCATCCCTCCTGTATCCGTGAGAAATACCCAGGAAAACTGAGCAATTCCCTGAAATGGCCCGGGCCACCACTGTACTGTACTCTCTTATACGGTATTGTGTTGTGTTGTATTGTACGAGAGGCAGAGAGTATGTGTGAGCAGGGAGGGGGGCAGAGGGAGAGAGACAGAGAGTGTGTGTGAGCCGGGGAGAGGGGCGGAGAGAGAGAGGCAGAGAGTGTGTGTAAGCCAGGGAGAGGGGCAGAGGGAGAGAGGCAGAGAGTATGTGTGAGCCAGGGAGAGGGGCAGAGGGAGAGAGGCAGAGAGTGTGTGTGAGCCAGGGAGAGGGGCAGAGGGAGAGAGACAGAGAGTGTGTGTGAGCGGGGAGAGGGGCGGAGGGAGAGAGGCAGAGAGGCAGAGAGTGTGTGTGAGTCGGGGAGAGGGGCGGAGGGAGAGAGACAGAGAGTATGTGAGCGGGGAGAGGGGCAGAGGGAGAGGGGCAGAGAGACTCTTAAGCAAGCTCCACAGGCGGCACAGAGCCCAAAGTGGGGCTCGATCCCATGACCCTGGGATCATGACCTGAGCTGAAATCAAGAGTTGGATGTCCTGCTGACTGACCCACGCTGGCATCCCCCAGCCACCCCTTTCAATAACATCTTCAGCCTAAGCTAAAAGGTGTTTGTGGTGGGGGTGGCCAGTTATGAGGAGGTACCAGGTAAAGCACAATAAACAAGGGTAAGGCTCTTGTTCAGATTTAAGTTGTTCCTTCTCCACTGATAGGAGTTCCTAGAGATTCAGTCATCCTTCCCTTCCTGGTACACAGAGAGAGACACCCTTAGAAGTGGTGATTTCCCTTATAAATGTGAAAGTCTCTTACAAAAGTATAACTTAGTTTTCAAAGCTTTTCCTATGTCTGCCGTTTCTTAAAAATAATCTGCCTAAAATAGTCCTTATGCCAAAGAGACATGTTTTGGTGCTGCAGATTCTCCTTGTCAGAATGAACTGTCAACCATATGGCACAGAAAGCCAAAAAGGGAATATAATCTTTTAAAAAATGTTTATTTATTTACTTTGAGGGGGGTATGGGGGTCCAGAGAGAGAGAGACAGAGACAGAGACAGAGAGATTCCCAAGCATGCTCAGCCCTGTCAGCACAAAGCCCACCCAACTCAGGGCTGCGTCCCAGGAACCCTGAGATCATGACCTGAGCTGAATCAAGAGTCAGATGTCTGACTGAGCCACCCAGGCACCCCCAAAAGGGATACAATTTTAAATGGTCTGAACCTCAGGGATACACTGTAGCTGTTGTCTACACCGAGGAAGAGTGATCAGTTCCTTGGCTCCCATAGTGTAAGTCTAAGACCAATAGGCACAAGTTCCAGGCCACTTTGTAGCTAACTATAAAGAAGGACCATATGAAAATAATAACTTGACACATAGGGGATTCTAAGCCAACTCTGCCCTGCATTTTATTTACTTGGCCTTTGTAAAATGATACATTTATAGTTTATTTTTGCATAAAACCATGGTTATGTCTGTACTGTCCCATTTTATAGAATATGCCAGGCCACAGTCACCTTTTGTTTGCATTTTGAAAGACTTCTGAACTGATTTCCTTTTTTCCCCTCTAGTATTTCTGTGTTACTGTCCCAGTTGGGAGTGCCCCTCAGTAAGTGGCGTTGCAGAAGAGGCTAAAAGCCTTGGCTGTAAAGCAAAGACAGCCAGATTTAAATCCGGATTTTACCAGTTACTATGTGGTATATCGGGAAGGCTGCTTAATTTCTCTAGACCTTGGTTTTTACATCTGTATAAAGAAGTTATCTCCATCACTATGCTGTTCCAAGGATTAAATGTACATAATGTATTTTTTAAAGTAGGATACCCTTTGGAACATAATGCATGTTTAACAAGCACCTATTAATAGTTTATGACAGTTCACATTTTTAAAGCCCTTACAAACACTATACTACATAGTAAGTAGTACCTAAACAAAAATGAATAACTGTCACGTTAACATGAAGCAAACTGGTGCTCCTGAGATGTGACACAACTTGTTTATCCCCAATCCTGTGCCTCTGCGAACAAGCATGAACTCGTGCTCGAGGCTCTCTTTAGTTTTCCTCAGGAAATACAAGTTCATTTCACCATTATTCTGTACCTTATCCTTCCCAGGAAGTACAGTGGTGAAGAAGAAAGCAAGATTCACTCATTGTTGCCAAAGCCTACTATGTGACTCAAGGGGCATCAGAAAGCCGTATCTGCCCTAAGTATTTTCTCTTTTGGTTTGATCCCAAAGCCTTCCTCTGAAAGCTTATGTAAATTATAAAACTTGACATGACAGGAATTTTTTTTATCAGAGAATCACAGATCCACTTGTGAGGAGAAAGGCAATACTGTTGATTCTTGCTCTACCAGCACTTTGGAAAAATTAAGGTTAGCAGATTGGTTTATACCTTAGAAGCACGGAAGCAGTCCCCTGAGGTGTGATGAGCTATGGAAACGATTGATTTCAGTGAAAGATCAAGAAGCAAGGCAAGGATTAACACTCCGTGGTTGGAGTGCAGGCAGACCAAGAGGGGTCTCAGGGATCGAACAGGTACTACTCCATGGTAGTAAAGAAATACATCCAGGGGCGCCTGGGTGGCTCAGTCGGTTAAGTCTCCGGCTTCGGCTCAGGTCAGATCTCACGTTCGTGGGTTCGAGCCCCACATCGGGCTCCGTGCTGACAGCTAGCTCAGAGCCTGGAGCCTGCTTCCAGTTCTGTGTCTCCTCCTCTCTCTGCCCCTCCCCCTCTCATGCTCTGCCTCTCTCAGTATCAAAAAAAAAAAAAAAACAAAAGAAAGAAATACATCCAAATTGGGGATAGACACCAACATTCTGTCTAGGCCCAATGTTTATTACTTGGTCGTATTCTTGGCTCTTACATGTCTTATTCTATTTTATCTTGAGTATATCCCAAGAGCTGTACATTTTTTATCTCCATTTAGCAAGTGGACAAATTAAGGCCCTGACAGGTTAAGTAGCTTCCCTGAGATCCCACAGTTAGTAACTGAGAGATCAGGGATTTGACTTTTGTACAAAAGCAGAGGCCTATTTGCTCTGTCTCACCACCTTCAGTGGATAAAGTAATCTTCTATTTTATAAACAGCAAAATTACTTTATCATTCATAGGTATCCAGGGGCACCTGGGTGGCTCAGTCAGCTAAGCCTCTGACTTCAGCTCAGGTCATGTTCTCACGTTTGTGGGTTTGAGCCCCATGTCGGGCTCTGTGCTGACAGCTCAGAACCTGGAGCCTGCTTCTGATTCTGTCTCTCTCTCTCTCTGCCCCTCCCCCTCTCATGCTCTGTTTCTATCTATATCAAAAATAAATAAAACAAAAACAAAAAAAAAATAGGTATCCAGGTTATCTTCCCAAGCCCTTCAGAGATGATTGTTTAGATTTAAGGAGACTAGTTAGCCACTAAGGTTATACATGAAGATTATTATAAATTTTACCCAGCCTGAAATCCTGAAATGAAATAGTTTACGAGGAAACAAATAAATAGTAGGTCTTCTAAAATAAATGTTTATTAACCTGGCAGTAAACCTGATTGGGGAAAATAGATCCTTTTTCTCTGAACTCCATAAGTTTTGGTAGTCTTCATAAAGCAACTCCCAAGAAATTTTGGAGGAAAGTGTTGGAAACATGAAATTCTTATTCAGAACTTGAAAAATTCATGAGAAAGATTTATTTTTCTCTCAAATCAATATTTCTGCCAAGGTTTATTGAGAAAATTCACATATATGCAACCAAACTTATTTTACCATCATGCATTTCTAATGTGGGTTAGGCTTTTTTTCTTTTTTAATTTCCATTTTCTCCCATAAAACTGTGGTAGCATTACTGAATATAAATAAATTCAGCTTAAATAACTGTTTCAACTAGATCATGCTGTTAACAATAACCAGAAAGTAATATCATTGCAAGAAACTAAATTTTACATTGGCTTGAGGTCTAAGATCATGAGAAAAAAAAAATTAACTGTATATAATATAGTTCCACTACCTCAAAAGTTACTTTTCTTAATTTTTTTAGCAAACCTTTGCCCTATCTCTGGTTCCTTTTTTTTTTTTTAAATGAATGGGTACAGTTTGTGTCAGTAGTTCCCCCCCAAACTGTGGAGGGTATGGTAAATTCTGTTTTACCTATAATTGATTTCAGATGTGGCTTGTCAATTTGTTAGCTTTGACTTAAAAGTTAAAAGTTTTAAGTCACATTTCCCTGAGGTCCCATTTCGATAACTGTTATGGTAAATGGGCTACCCCGACAGAAATGTGTGACTTCTTTCTGTACCATAAGCATGAAGAAGAGATTTCCTACATGTTGGCACTTCTTGGTGATATCCTCTGTGGGTAGGTCTGAATGCAGACATTTGGAGGATTCTAAAGAGCATCAGTAAGGAAAAGTAGGAGGAGGCCACCAAATGAACATGATACTCTTCATTCACAGAATTTCATAAAAGGCTTATTTGCCAAGTATCCTACTTTGAAATTAATTGAATTTGACTAGTTTAAGCTGTATGTGGTTATTCCTTTGTTTTTATACACACTTTTATATTAAACATCCCCACATGTGATACAGTCAGTTTATCTTTGTTTTCTTCTTATTTTATGTTGTTGGATTATTTCATTTTTGAGTACATAAAGGTGGGGGTGAGAGATTAGTTAATGATTCCATGAGACAAGACATTGAACAGTATGTACACATCAAACAAAAGGGAAGAACAAAAACAGAAAATCTGTGAATAGTGTAATTCTTAGTGATTTCTTTAAAAATTTATGAAAAGCTTCTACTGTCTTTCAAGATGCAAGTTGGTTTCTTCAAACACAACTAGGCCATGTCTCCCTATGAACACTCATTGGTGAGTGACACTCTGTATTAACCAAGTTTTTCTTAGGAACACAGAAAGCACTCTAGGTGTTTGACCAAGAAAAGGACCTAATACAAAGAATTATATGCCCACAAAGCTATGGAGAAGGCCGTGTAAACGTCAGAGAGAACCATTGCTGGTTAAAAAACAACAACAAGAAAAACAGAAGTGCAAATACGGCAGGAAGCTCATGCTAATGCTCTCAGTTGTCTGTAGCACTGAAATAAATGATTTGAGGAGAGAGTCAAGAAGCCTCTGAAAACCTCACATTGCCATCTACCCCTAAATCTACCTTTGACACTAATGAAGGAGAGTACAGTCTTGTTATCTTCTCCTTTTCAAATCTTTATGTCCATAAATGAGTCCATCTCACTGATGGAATCTAAATGGAAACCTTACCAGCAGGAGAATATAATAAATCTAGTTTTCAGCCTCTGGCCCTTTGGGTCTTTGTATGTAAAAGGTTGGGTCGGGACTGCAATGACATCCATGCGGTAAAAAGCACACTGGCCGGCTCTGCAAGTCTTTGTTGGAATTGTAGATTTCCCCAAAGCACTGGCTTGAGTCATATTGAATGACAGCATTCTAAATGTTGACATATCCATTCTTATCCTGCCTCTTAACTTCAGAAAGGACAAGATATTTCTTACTGTACAAGATGGTGTTTTTGTCAAAGCATTTAATTCAAAGGGAGACATGATCTGTCCAATACCCAGGTAGTACCAAAGTTACACAGCAACCGACAATATGGGAAAATTCCAGCTTTCTGTTGCCTTTTATGAGCTTTTTTGTTAGCAAACCTGATCACATTAAAAGGCCAAGTAAGCAGGTGTGGATTTCAGTATTTATTTTGTTTTAGAAGGTAAAAGTTTAACCTTACGTTGTGGAATTGTTCTTTGAGGTATATCCAGTTCGTTTTCAGTTGGTGAAAGTGGTTAAGTTTGTACATATTATCAGTGTTAGGGAATCTCAGAGAAAAACACGCTGCTCCTTTTGACTGACATAAAACTGTGTAAAAGTATTCTGTGTTCCCCTGTAGGTAAAAACAATGGGTAAAAAAAATTGTAGTGGTGCACTTTATCACCACAGGGCGTAGTAGGCTCTCTCCGAGAGTTTTGTATAAAAGATTGTATAACTGTGCTGGGATGATTTGGAAGGTTTGAAACAAAGTTTCTCCGGATTTATTTCTACTATTATTTAATTAACTTTTTATAAAATTATGCTATTAATAGTTAAAAGCCTTCAAGATAGCTAGTAATATAGTGTGTAAATTTACCATCTAGATTTTTATTAGTTTGTGAGAGTTTATCACTGCGAAAGTGATTATAGTAAAAGTCGATATCACCCATCCTATGTCACTGTTATTTAACAGTTTCTGGAAGTTTTATATCAGGCTTTCTCAGCCTCAGTGCTAATGCCATTTGGGGCCAAATAATTCCTTGTCACAGGGGGTCGTCCTGTGCATCATAGAATGTTTCCCCGCACCCCTGGCCTGTCTCCATGAGATGCCAATAGCCTGTGACAACCAAAACTGTCCCCAAACATTGCCAGATGTCCCCTGGGGGTAAAATCACCTCTGGTTAAGAATCATTCTTCTAGATACTGCAATATAATAAAAATAGAAATTAGAAAAAAAAAGCAACTGAGGGGCCCCTGGGTGGCTCAGTCAGTTAAACGTCCTGCTTCGGCTCAGGTCACGATCTTACAGCTCGTGAGTTCGAGCCCTATGTCGGGCTCTGTGCTGACAGCTCAGAGACTGGAGCCTGCTTCGGATTCTGTGTCCCTCTCTTGCTGTGCCACTCTCCTGCTTATGCTCTCTCTCTCTTCAAGAATAAATTAAAAAAAAAAAACTTTTTAAAAAGAAAAAAAAGCAACTGAAGGAGAGAGAAAATTCGGATAATGCAGTTCTCTACCTGGTTGGTAAAACCAAGACGTTCAGTTGAAAAGTCATTTGAATGAAAGGCTTCACTGCATAGTCAAAACTGCATGTGTGTGTGTGTGTGTGTGTAATCATAAATGTACAAAATCAAGAACCATCAATAACAAGTTAAAAATGAGATTTTGAAGGCCCCTTTGTAATAAGCAGCACAAAGAAAACAATAAAAACTGGGGAAGAAAGAAGCAGGGGGGTGTATGGACATTATAAAAAGAAAGGAATGGAAATCATTTTGCTCTTCCAGATATTAAATCATATCATAAACCTATAATAAAGCCAGTGCTAAACTATGCAGAAATTAGCCATTAAACCAGTATAACAGAATAAGTGTCCTCAAAACTGATTTTAATTCACGTAAACAATTAGTTTTGAAAAGTAACATCACAATTCAGAAGGTGAAGGAAGGGAAGTTAAGTTAATGATGCTGGTACGTTGATTAACCATTTGGAAGAAAAATGTTACATTTTTCACACTTTACATTTCAACAAAATAAACGTTGACTCTTCTGTGCCATTTTGTGGTTCTCGTTCTCCCCGAGCGCCTGCTCCTTCTCCTCCACCAGGCGACTGGGCGTTCACCCTTGGGCTTACCTGAGCCACTGCCTCCCCTGGCCTGCAGTCTCCGTTAGACCGCCCTCCTACCACACCGAGATGTGCTTAGCTTGTGCCACAGATGTCTGTTCCCTTAGCTCTCTTCTCTGCTAATCAGTGCACTCTTTGGGGACACTTCTGTCACTGTACTCCCAGGCTCTAGCTTTGTAGACTTGTTATTGCAAAACATACTTACAGAGGAATCATTCATTATTTGAAATTCTGTTAAAATGCACATAGCATAAACTTTACCATTTTATAATCATTTTTTCTTAGAGTTTATTTATTTATTTTGAGAGAGCATGAGCAGGGGAGGGGCAGAAAGCAAGGGAGAGAAAGAGAGAGAGGGAGAGAGAGAATCTCACACAGGTTCCACACTGTCAGAGCGAAGCCCTAAGGAGGGGCTCAATCTCACAAACCCGTAAGATCATAACCTGAGCCGAAACCAAGAGTCCAGTGTTTAACCAACTCAGCCACCCACGTGCCCCTCATTTTAACCGTTTTTAAGTGTACATCTCATTGGCATTACGTGCCTTCATCATTCATGTAGGTGTGTAACCATCACACCCATCTGTCTCCAAAATGTTTTTCGTCTTGCAAGACTGAAACTCTGCACCAGTTAAACAGTGAGTCCCCATTCTCCATTACCCCCACCCCAAGCCACTGGAAACCACCGTTCTGCTTTCTGTCTCTGAATTTGACTGTTCAGTGTACCTCATGTAAGTAGAGTCAGACCGTAAGTGTCCTTCTGTGACGGGTTTATTTCACTTGACATACTGTCTAAACGGTTCATCCATGTTGTAGCATGTGTCAGAACGTCCCTCCTTTGTAGGCTGAGTAATCTGCTATTTTACGTATGTACCCCATTTTCTTTATTTAGTTTTATTTTTTAATGTTTATTTTTTGACAGAGACACAGAGTGCAAGTGGGGAAGGGGAAGAGAGAGAGAGAGAGAGAGACAGACAGAATCCAAAGCAGGCTCCAGGCTCTGAGCTGTCAGCACAGAGCCCAACATAGGGCTTGAACTCACACACCATGAGATCATGACCTGAGCCGAAGTCGGATGCTTAACCAACTGAGCCATCCAGGTGCCCCATACCCCATTTTCTTTATCCATTCCTCCATCAGGAGAGACTTGTGCTGCTCCTGTCTTTTGGTTATTGTGAATAACGCTGCTATAAACATGTGTACAAATACTTGTTTGTATCCCTGCTTTTGTTTGTTTGAGTATATGCCCCAAAGTGGAATTGGTGGATAATATGATAATTCCCTTTAATCATTTGAGGACACACCATACTTTTCTCATAGGGGCTGGACAATTTTATATTCCCACTAGCAATTCATAAGAGTTCCAGTTTCTTCATATTCTCTGCCAACACTTGTCTTTATCTATTTACTTTTTTTTCTTAATTTCAATTCTAGTATAGTTAGTATACAATATTATATTAGTTACAGGTGTACAATCTAGTGATTCAACAACACTTTACATTACTCAGTGCTCATCATGGTAAGTGTATCTTTGATCCCCATGGTGTATTTCATGCATCCCCCCCCCCCCACCTGCCCTCTGGTAACCACCAGTTCGTCCTCTGTAGTTAAGAGTCTATTTTTGGGTGTCTCTCTTTTTTTCCCCTTTGTTCATCTGTTCCTAAAATTCCACACATGAGTGAGATCCTCTGGTATTTGTCTTTCTCTGACTTATTTTACTTAGGATTATACTCTCTATATCCATCCATATTGTTGCAAATGTCCATTTCTTTTTAAAATAAGTCATCCTAATAGGTATGAAGTGTAGGAATCACTCACTTTTATATCTTAGCAGTTAACTAATTTGACGCCCTCGTTTTGCCATAAACAGACCCAGAGTGAAAGAATTCATGGGGCCTACTCTGGGGTAAGGGGTAAGTGGCTGTTGAGCATGTTTCCTGACTCCTGGTCCAGTGCTCCTTTGACCATGGTGCACTCCTTTGGTCGCACATGGGCGAGAAACTCTCCATTTTGATTTCACCCTTGTCTGCCTTTTCCTTTGTGGCTAAACCTGTTCTTCAGTATGAAAAAGAGAGAGAATAGGAAAATGTGACTACAGAGGAAGCAGCCATAAAAATGTGCCTAAAGGGAACAATGCTGTATCATGCACTTAAAATTTTGCTAAGAGGTTGATGTCATGTGACGTGTTCTTAACACAATACAAAATGTTATATAAAATGCTGAATAAGAAGCATGAACAAGTATTTTATCTATAAACCAGTAGAGAATGGTGAATTAAAAGTAATTTACAGTCTGTTTCAACAATGAACAACAGCTAAAGTAGTTTTCATGTGTTAGTATATTATATATTTGGGACTTGAATGAAGTAGGTGATAGGAAATTGCCATGTGTAAAAGAGCTGGATATTTTAGTGAGATGTGTATTTTCTCTTGCTTTGTCATTTTATGTTAATATGAAGAGATTTGGATTTGATTTTTACAGTTCTCAAAATATTTGGGGATTCAAAGGTAATGTAGTCTGTGAATATTAGAAAATGTGCCATTTTCTGGCAGTCTAAGACTAGCTGCAGAAAAAGAACTACTTGTCTAAACATCCAGTCACAGAATTCTTTCCCCTCACTGGAGTCGCTCACAACACAGAAATAACCCAGCACTCTCATGAATATATTAAAACAGCATAAAGCGGCTGTCCTTGTGCCAGCAAAGACCACACCTGCCTCACAGCCATGATCGCTGGGGAAACAAACAGCAACCATGATACAAATCTAAGCTATGGGCCACCGCCCTCCAGGGAGTTGGAACAGCCCACATCGACACCGCTCCTCGAAGCAGAGGAAGTGACGAGTCACACGTCTGACTGCATCAGTCCCAGAGCACCTTAGATTTTCCCGGTATAAAACCTTTTGTACATTTTTGAAGTTACAGTCTTCCCTCCCTAGACCGTCATCTCCCGGAAGGCAGGAGTCATGGGTGCTGCGTTGTCAGCAGCTCCCAGCACTCTGCTCAGGGCTGGGCACATAGCAAACTCCCCGTGAAAACCTGCCCACTTTGTGCATGAACACTGAATGTAAGCAAATACGATTGAGCATGCTTGGGGAAGCTCTTTTTTTTAACTTTGGAGTTTTATTTTTGTTCATGACACCAAAGGTTCTTTCTTACTAATATCCCATCATATCGGTTTTTTTTTTTAATTTGGGGGTTTAAAAACTTTTTTTCATATCTGTTTTTAAAACAGTGTGATCACTTAGATGAAAAACTAAAGGCATAAGTGATAATGGTCAACTATCATTATCCACTTGGGAGATCGTGCAGTGTCCTGTTAGAAAAGTCAGTTCTGACTGCTGCATCTCCGGCCTTTGGAAAGATCATGGTTAGCAGAGGTCGTCCTGAATGAAAACAACAGGTATTTTGAATTTTTCCTATTTGCCTAGCATCATGCTAATGAGTTGTTTTCTAGCCATCTAATTTAACCTCTACAACACTGATATGAGGTTGATGTCCTCATCAGTCCTATATTACATGAGAAAACTGTGGCTGAACTTGCTTACATATCTGCCCAAAGTCCCAGTGCTCCGAAGGAGCGGAACTTGGAAACGTGGTGGCTAGTCATGGACACTGCTGGTATGGGATAGTCTCAGATGGCTCTCTCCTCTAAGCAGAGGATGACAGCACAGAAATGTAGTCACAGCTCTTGAAACATCACTCTATGTACACTACACAAAGAGCAAAACCCGAAATCTCAGTATATGTCCTCCCAACAAAGTTCTGCATGACTCATTGGTGAGGCTTCCAGTAGCCTCAGCCATCTGGAGCTCTCTCGTGGCGGAGCAAATCCACCTGTCTAGGACCCTGGGTAAGCCCAAGCAGCAATGAGCGAGCAGTGCAGGATACAGCTAGCACAACACTGAAGCACTCAGTTGTTTTTTATCCTAGAATGGTTCTCTTTTCCAATCCTCCACTAATTAATGCTTATTCATGCCCCCAGACTTAATTCACATGCTATCTCTCCTGTGAAACCTTCTCCCAGTCCCAAAATGAACCTTCCCATTCTCTGTGCTCCCATTCTGTTACACCTTGGTTTATTTGGGCATTTAATTGGAGTAATAGAATTCAAATAGTTTACCATCAAGAGCAGTTAAGTTTTAAAATAAGTATGTAAATTATCTGTAAAATCCACTTATCCTGGAGCACTGTATTTATTTTAGGAAAATAGCCAATTAAACATAGTATCCACACAACAGCCCACTATGTAGGTAGGGTTCAATAATTGCTGTGGTTAGAGAATATCTCTTGTTAAAAGAAGCAAAATTTAGTTGAAATAACAATTAACAAAAGAAATGAGCCACAGGGAAACCACTCTGAAGTCCTTTTCTATTCAAATACTTGGGTAAAGGACAAAAATATAAAAAATGTTTAATTGGTTATTTGTTTTAGCATTTGGTTCACTTTTTTTTTTCCTTGCTTGTGTAGACTACAGTGAAATACCTGTCAGCCACCGGAATTCTTATCTTCATTTGTGATAACAGTGCCATTTAGAATGCTGAGACCAACCCAGTCTAAGTTCAGGATCTCAGAGAGTGGGAGGGACTTGGTGGTGTTCCTTTATTTTTCTTCTACCTAATTTTTTTAATACACTCTAGCTCCATCCATGTCAGAGCAAATGGTAAGATTTCATTATCTTTTTTTAAATATAATTTATTGTCAAATTGGCTAACATACAGTGTGTAAAATATACTCTCGGTTTTTGGGGTGGATTCCCGTGGTTCATCACTTACATATAACACCCAGTGCTCATCCCAAAAAGTGCCCTCCTCAATGCCCATCACCCATTTTCCCCTCTCTCCTCCCACCAGCCATCTTCACTTTGTTCTCTGTATTTAAGAGTCTCTCATGGTTTGCTTCCCTCCCTCTCTATTTGTAACTATTTTCCCCTTCCCTTCCCCCATATGTGGATCTTAAGAAACTCAACAAAGAACACAGGGGTAGCTAATATTTTTAAAGATAGATTTGATATAAAAGGACGGGCTCCAAAAGTAATTGTTTGTAGTAGGGGAATCAGTAATGCCTATAGACTAGGTGTAGTAAGAGAACAGGCAGGGTTTACAAGTCCTTTCAGATGCTAAGACCTCAGCCTTAGTAAAAGCAGGGCCATCACCCTTGTGCTCACCCACAGGCACTAGGGTCTTGGCTGAACTGCAGCTGAAAAGGTAAACTGGCCCATGCTTTCTTTTATGAATCTATTCTAAATAGTCCCGTTTCTGTTTATCAAGTAAATCAATTTTGTTCATGCCCCTCCCCCACCGCTGTATGACTACTCTCTGTGGACAGCCCACTGCGTTTCCATTCTTAGGCCGTGTCAGTGTGTGGACTGCAGGCCTAAACTATTGCTACGTTTAAAAATCAAAGTTGAATTCCCTGTATTTGGGCCTGCTCGAAATCCATAGAGTCTTTAGAGACATTAAATATTAAGCCTTCCTGATAGATAGCATTTTGTACATGTAGCCAATAATTGGCCAGATATCTTTATGAAAAACCGCAAAGTAAAAGTGCATTGTGATTCCACATATTCCCTGTGTCTTCCTGAGAGAGGATTTCGTGACTCTTGCATTTTCTGGTGGATGGAGGTGACCAGAGAATATTTATTCCTAGATTTTCAGATATGACATTCATTTGAATTGCATCGTTTAGTAGTATGAATAGGTCATTTCTCTTAACAATAGTGACATTGTTGAGTTCTCAGTTTACTTAGTTCCACATAATTTCTACAAGCTTGAGTGTGGCCAAGGAGGTGGGTCCTTTTAACTTGCTTTTCCAAATAACTGAAGGCATCCTGAATACCAAAGTCTGTTTTATTCTCCTCTTAAGAATGCCCCTCAGCTCCAGTCAGTGCCGGGCATGCAGTTAGTTAGTGTTTCATAGATATTTGCTGGCATCTTAGGAAAGAAATTTTTGTCAACTAAAAAGAGAAAAAACTTGTAGGCATAACTAGAAATATATTCTTAGAGAAAAAAATTACCCTAAAGCCTTACACATTAAAGAGTAAAATGCAAACAAAACCTGTAATGCCATTTTATTCTTACATAATTTGTATCCTGTCTTATATTAAAAAAAAAACATAATACTGTACTAAAAGCAAAACTATACAGCCTATCCTCCAAGCCATAAATTTTGCTATTCTTGCATACAGCTCTTTATTATTTGTGAAGTCCCTCTTTTCACTTTCCAATAGTGGACTTTTCCTTTTTCTTTAAGGCTCAACTCATGTAGCATCACTTTTAGAAAGCCACCAGAATACCTCTGTATTAATAATACTAATAATATTTCATGCTAAAATTTCTCTTCTGAATTACTTTAAGCTCCCCGAGGGCCAAGTTTATGATCTATTTATCTTTCTTTCCTAATGCCTAAAATGTAAACATTCAATAAAACGTTTTAAGCCTAAATACTAGTTTATTTATATTTATATTTCTATCATCAATTTTCAGAATCCCAGAAAGTTTTTTCTTGTTATATTCCCTGTAATATCCAAATTCCAGGATCCATCAAGTTACTGTAGATTTCTGGCGATACCATAATCTACTTCCGTGTCCATGGTTATCAAACTTGACTGTACATTGGAATCACTTGGGGAGTTTTAAAACCTACTCGTGCACATAATAAGACATGTTGATATCATCGTGTATACCCAGTATGATGAACTGAAGGAGGCTTCAGTATCGCCCTGTGGTGTCCTTCCCAAAAGAGCATAAACCAGTCTAGTCATAAAAAAAAAAAAAGATCCAGTCAAGAAGGGATCTACAAAATGACTGTCCAGGATTCTTCAACATGATTCATTTTATGTGATGTGAATTTCTCCTCCAATTTCATCATCTAATGCAGGGTCCTGAATTAAACCCTGAACCAGAAAATGGCCATTAGTTTACCAGGAAAACTGGTAATATTTTATGTTTAAAATTTTTTCTTAATGTTTATCTATTTATTTTGAGAGAGAGAGAGAGAGCACACGCAGGGGAGGGGCAGAGAGAGAGGGAGACACAGAATCTGAAGAGGCTCCAGGGTCCGAGCTGTCAGGGCAGAGCCCACATGGAGCTCTAACTCATGAACCGTGAGATCATGACCTGAGCCGAAGTCAGATGCTTAACCAACTGAGCCACCCAGGTGCATCCAAACTGGTAATATTTTAGTAAGACTTGTAGATTAGTTATCTTATCAGTGTTAATTTCCTGATTTTGATAATTGACTATGGTTATATAAGATATCAGTGTTAGCAGAAGCTGGGTAAAAGTTATATAGTGATTCTCTATCATTATTTCAACTTTACTATAAGTCTACAATTATTAAAAAATAAAAAGCTGGGGAGCCTGGACGGCTTAGTTGTTTGAATGCCCGACTCTTGATTTTGGCTCAGGTTATGATCCCAGAGTTATAATCCCATGAGATTAAGCCCCATGTCAGGCTCCACATGGGGAGTCCCTCTTCACCACTCCATGAACTATCTCTTTCTCTCTCTCTCTCAAATAAAAATTTAAAAGCATGTAAATAAAAATAAAAAATTTAAACTTTTAAAAATGAGTTATGTTACCTCTAGATGTTCCAATTTAACTTATCTGAGTTCAGACTTGGGTGCGGGGACTTTAAAAAAATCTTCCCAAGTGATTCTAATGGAAAGACAATCTAAGCCTATAGACTTAGCTGTCCATTGAAATCACTTGGGAAAAATCTTTTTGATACCAATTCTCAGTCCTTGTCTAATATCTAAGTGTTGGGCCAAATATCTAAGTGTTAGGCCAAAGCATTGGTATTTTTAAGAAGTTGTTTGTCAACTCTATGCAAGTCATGATAGAAGACGGCTGCTCTCAGCTGATATTCCCTAATGTGCATGATCAGAGTATATCCTGGAATGTTCCATGATTGTGACAAGAGTTATGGGCACTTTAATGTAGAGGTCTCCACTCTGTATCAATACTCAGAGGAGAGGAGAGGAGAGGAGTATTTTTAACATTTATCCAAGGTGAATTTTGTCACCAAAGAAGTTTGGGAAACATAAACTATCTAGAAATACTGAAGTTGTTCTAGATTCAGGCAACGAACACTAATGCCCTATCAAGAGATGTTTCCTTATGGAACAATGGAAAAAGGAAGCTTAAAGCAGTGCACTTCAGAGGAAGTCCATGGGTGATAAATCCCCCAAATGTGGTGGAATGTAAGTTTGGCCATTATTCACTCAGTAATGATTTACTGGAGGTAGAGTAATGGAGAGTCATGTCCCTGATCTCACAAACTTTGCATTCCAGTGGCAGAGGGACACAAGTGATAAACAAGTAAAATTATAAGTGAACATGATAATTTCAGATAAATTACACCTGAAAAATAATTTTAAAACTGTCCAAATTGTATCCATCACCAGAAGAATGGATAAACAAATTGTAGCATACACATTCGATGGAATATTATTTAGCCATATAAAGGAATGAAGTACTAAAATATGCTACAATGTGGAGGAACCTACAAAACCTTACGTTAAGTGAAATAGGCCAGAACCCAAAAGCCACATATTGTTTGGCTCCATGAAAATAAGGTAAGTCCGTAGAGACAGAACACGGATTAATAGTTGCTAGGGGCTGAGGAGGATGAGATGGAGAGCGACTGCTTAATAGATACAGCATTTCCTTTTGGGGTAATGAAAATATTTGGGGAGCATATGGAGGTTGGTTGTACAACGTTGCAAAGACACTATGTGCCACTGAATTATTCACTTTAAAATTGTTAATTTTAGGGGAACGTGCCTGGCTTAGTTGGTAGAACATGGGACTCTTAATCTTGGAGTTGTAAGCTCTAGCCCCACATTGGGGGTTGAGATAATTTTTAAAAATTACTCTAGGGCACATGGGTGGCAGTCAGTTAAGCTACCAACTCTTGGTTTCTGCTTAAGTCATGATCTCTGGGTCTGTTACATGGAGCCCTGAATCGGGCTCTGTGCTGAAAGTGCAGAGCCTGCTTGGGATTCCCTCCCTCCCTCTCTCTCTCTCTCTCTCTCTCTCTCTCTCTCTCTCTCTCTCTCACCCTGTCTCCCTCTTACCCCCCTCTCTCTTTCCCCACTGCTAATGCTTTCTCTCTCTCAGAATAAATAAACATTTTTTTAAAAATTATTAATATTGTTATGTGACTTTCACTTCAAGAAAAATAATTTTTAAAAATTTAAGATGGCAACATCACAGAGAAGGGTAGATGGTGGGTGGATACTTCAGATTGGGCCATCAAGGAAACATCTTCAAAGAAGTTAATTTTAATTAAAACGTAAATAATAAAAGGGGCTCCTGGTGGCTCACTTGGTTGTGTCTGAGTTTGGCTCAGATCATGATCTCAGTTCGTGGGTTCGAGCCCACTTTGGGCTCTGCTGACAGCTTGGAGCCTGGAGCCTGCTTCGGATTCTGTGTCTCCCTCTTTCCCTGCCCTTCTTCTGATGGAGACCTGTCTCTCTTTCTCTCAAAAATAAATTAAAACATTTAAAAATTTTAATGAAAAAAACGTAAATGATAAGAGTCAAGTCAAGTAAACATCAAGAGGTAGAGAATCCCAAACTCCTGGAGTAGCAAGTGCAAAGGCCCTAAGGTGGGAATGACCTACACATATGGTAGGGAAGGACATAAGGCCAACATGGGCGGGGAGGGGGAAGGCTGATGAAGTTATAAGAGAAGTTTGGGATGGGTCATATTGGAGCTCATAGACCATAGTAAGGAGCTTAAACAACCATCATCAGAACCCATACTCTGTGTGTGTATGAAGAATGGATTGTTGGAGATAAAGCTGGAAGTAGAAAGGCCAGCTGGGATGCTATTTCAGTGTAGCAGGGAAGATAGTAACTTGGGTCAGAGTGACAGAGAGACAGAGAGAGAGAGAGAGAGAACATCAGCAGTGAGTTGATTCAGAATCTCTTTGGGAAGATCATTGACGGAGTAGATGTGGAGATATGGCAGCAGGGCCGAGGGACAGGTGATATCTAAACACAGGTTTCCCTCCTGCAGACAGGCTTGAATTTTCAGATAGAAGGGGAGGTTTTAGGGAGAATGCCTGTGTTTGGCACCTCTCAAGCTTCAAGTTGCCTTGGTGGTCTTAAGAATTCTGTGTTTTATCTTGATGATCATTGTCAAGGGTATTTTTGGAGCTCCATTATTAAAAGCTGAAGATGAGACTATTTCATTATTAATCCTGCCTGGCTTTGTTCTAGGCAGGCTAAGATAGGTGTCCTATCTAATTATCACATACTTTTATTTTTCCTTTTAGGAGCCATGTGGGAATTAGTAATCAAGAGGGATATTTAACACAAAGATTCCTTATATGCTTTGAACTCTCATGCTCAAACACACGGAGTTAGAGTAGAAATCAGTATCAGTGCCTTTCCATAGATATCACCCAGCGCAGGTCCACTGGGGGCTATTTCTCTGCCCCTTGCTGACCCTGACAGTATCTGGTCCGTGGGCATCTGCGCCTTCAGTAGTTCACTAGGTGACTGCCCTACAGAGGCCGCACTGACCCCGTCCGTGAACTACAGCCCTGCCCTCCCCCCCAGCCCCTCTCCCCCCACCTCCATCCTTCAGTGACGGATGGCCTGCAGAGGTTTCCAGAGGAACAGCATGGCAGCTCCCCGCTTGGTCTGTACTGGAAGAGGGCAAGCCACGTGGTCCCTACCTTGTTTTTCTCACGTGTTTTCTTCTGATAGCAAGACTTTCACTGAGGAAGGGGGACCGTACACTTTCCGCTCCGGGGTTGTCTCCGGCATGTTAGCCTTATTCCTAAAAGCATTTGGAATGAAGCACAGTTATCACTACGCTTCTCTAAGTTGCCATTTTGTAACAACTGCAGATCTGATCAGGGATCTTCCCAAAGGATGAGAATGACCACCCCATCCTTATCAAAATAGGTGTGTTCTTCCTGTTGGTGTTTAAAATGAAAAATTAATGTGGTTCTTATTTGAAGGCATTTAAGTTTTCCATACCCCACAGAAATAATTCTCCAATCTCTTTCCTTTGAAAAACAACACCACCATGCTGGTAAATAAGGAATAAGAAGTACCCTTACCAGAAAGTGGTCTAAACTGACATTTTTTTTCATCCCTTGTGCAGAAAAAATGCCAACTACATGTCGGACTAGTAGAGTATGTCTAGATTCATCCTGTATCTGTCAAACCAAAACACTTTACCACCGTGTATTGTTTAACTTCCCCATCACTTGGGAAAATAATTTTTATATATATCCATATCTGTCTCTCTGCATCCATTCATGGCCTGTGTGATAGTGATATGAAAAAAAAAATTAAAAAAAAAAAAAGGGGGCGCCTGGGTGGCTCAGTTGGTTAAGCGTCCAGCTTCGGCTCGAGTCAGATCGCACGGTTCGTGAGTTCGAGCCCCGTGTTGGCTCTGTGCTGACAGCTAGCTCAGAGCCTGGAGCCTGCTTCAGATTCTGTGTCTCCCTCTCTCTCTGACCCTCCCCTGCTCCAGCTGTCTCTCTCTGTCTCTCAAAAATAAATAAAAAGCATAAAAAAAATTTTTTTTTTAAAATAGTGATATGATGTGAGTGAAATAACTCTGAGAAGGGAACATTCTGAGTAACTTTCCTTCCCCAGTGGAGCGGCTCCGGAACTGGAATTTTGCCACAGCGTAGCTTAGTTGATGCACTGAAAAAAAATTAATTGCCATCATAAAAGTGAGTATTTTACTTGAGGTATTTTACTTAAGCAGCTTTTTGATGGGAATATATATAATGTGAGTATACTTATTTACATTGAGCCTAAAATGCATATGCTGGCCGTAATTAGTGAGTCTTAGGCTCATTTTTCTCAAAATGATGGTAAAGGAGGCTTATTTCCAAGGTTTCAATTAAATGTGACCTGAAAACGTTTGAGCCTCTGCTTGTAATCAGTTTAACAAAATATCTGAGGACAAATTCTGACCCGAACTACACGCTCTGGTTTGAAGTAAAGCTTTGCCACAGAGTGGGCATTGCCTGTGGAAATGTTGGTAAAGCTGTGGAGTACCAGCGCTCAGGGCAGCTGCCGAACATCACGTTTGACCGTCTAACAGGGTACTGACTAGAGGGTGACACAGTGCCATTGTCTCCTCTACCTAAGGCAGTTCTGAATTATTTCTGTTGGCCCAAGTTCTACAAATTCCTCAGTGTACAAGTCCAATTCACGTATGGGTAAACTGTCCCCACCTCTCAATTTTTCCCCCCATTTGGAAGGTAAGTTTTATTCATCTATAGTGTTAACAAAGAACAAAAGATACTGTATTGAGGAAAAAATGTTACGGGAAATGTTAACAGATGCAGCAGGGGGAAATTCCTCAAAGATACCAGCTCCTCAAGCCTTGCAACAAAGTGCAGACTCTCTGGTCAGCGCCAGCAGCGCCTGAGAACTCTGCACGAGGTGCCGGGCGTGCCCCATGCCCATGCCAACCACAACTGTCCTGGTAGCAGAGTTTGTGAAGCAGGGAGAAGAGTGAAAGTAGCCTGGGGAGAGCAGGAAGAAGAGCATGGACCCGCCGCCTTCCTAGTCCGGGTCTCCAGACTCTAAGCACGGCCTTTCTCTGCTGGGAGGCATCCCGAACCTGTGCTGCCTGGGGCTTTCCTTTAAGACGCTGGGTTTAGGCAAACCAGGGTCTTGTGGTATTGAGGAATACAGATTATTCTCAATCAAAGGCGCTGTAGAGCCCTGATGAGCCTAGGTGTTGGTATCCTGGGACGGAATCTGTTCCAGTCCTGGTTCTGTCCTCATTGTCTGCGGGTGCTGGGGGAACATGAAATCTCTCTCCCCTCATGCACTTCATCTGTGAAAGCGGGTATGGAAGAAGTACCTAATTCACAGATTCTCCTAAGTAAATGAGATCATGCGCAGACAGTTGAGCATAGTAGGAAGTCAAATGTCTTTGAAAACCAGAGGCACAAAACACGTGAAAACGGACTTCAGCAAAAGCTGCACAGAAGTCCCTTGCGATGCAGGCGGACCATCTAATGCAACGCCCGTGTTTCACAATCTTTCCTCACAGGTTACGTAACATCTGTGCTGGATTGGTTTCTCAGTCTGCTTTTCTGTGTGTGTGCTTCCCCGCTAACTGCTCTCTCCAACTCCCTGTTTCCGCACAGCGAGGCTGAGCTTTCCTTCCGCAGCTACCGGCTGCGGCTTCCTGTTCTCGCATCTGAAACTGACCAATTCCCTTCCCTCATTAATTTCCTAACCGAAGCTATTTATGCAGTCTGAGCAAATACCCACCCGCACTTTCTTTTTTTCCCTGAACTCATGTGAATCGAATTCTTTTCACACATACACGTAAACTCCAATTCCATCTTCTCTTACTGTTTGCTCTAATTGTAGTTAATGAAACATTTTCCGCATTCAGCTCTTCCAGTTAAGATTTTTTTTTTTACTCTAATGAAAGGGATATAACCCATTACCTAAAAAGGTGAACAGCAAGATTTAAGGAAGCCTTCCCTTTAATGCTACTTAAAACCATTTTGATTTCTTGCTTGTCCTTAATAAGGTAGCTGAAGCTTGGGAAATAATTCCACATATAGCTGTTAAGTTAGTGCTTGATTTAAAAGGAAACTTTAATTATATAAAGCATAAAGTTAAGGATTTTGCTACCCACAGAGGCTAGTGTTCTGGCTTGTGTCACTTCTGACACTTCTGATTGGCAGCTTGCTCGCGTGATTAATATTTCCCTGACCTGTTTATTATGTGAGCCACAGAACCAGCAAAAGCCATTCTCAGTAAAACTACTGTTTGTGGAATTCTACTTCTTTAGTGGAAACCACCTTATTGTGAGGTAGCTCCTAAAAAGAGAAAGAAGGAAATGTTTTGCATAGATTCTACTTGTTGAATTCATCACACAAGATCCTTTGGAACTCCGCATTCATTCTTCATCTCCATATAGATATTGGTAATTTAGGTAACACTTAGCCAAGTCATTCTTCAGGTGTCATCTTCAGGTCTCCTTCCTTCTTCTCATGCTTCTACAGATGGCTCAATCAAAATAATATCACTATTCAGAGTAATATTCATATAAAAGCTTCTCTGATACAAACACATAGAATGTTAGCCCTGTCCCATCCATATTATGATCTTCTTGTCCAATATTCCCAGGGTTCTTGATATTTTATTATTAATATACTTTACCCTGAAACTGTCACAGGCTCTTCCTGCATCTTGACCCCAAGCATACTGCTTACATCCATGTGCCTTTCCATTCTGTCTCTCCCAAATTCCAGTAACTCCACATCAAGACCAGACATAAGTTATGCAAATACTCTTAATAATAGGACAGTTATTTTTTAAAAAAGGTTTACTTATTTTGAGAGAGAGAGAACGGGAGTGGCAAAGAAAGAGAGACAGAGAGAGAATTCTAAGCAGACTCTATGCTGTCAGCGCAGAGCCCACCACAGGGCTCTAAGTCACCAACTGTGAGATCATGACCTGAGCCGAAACCAATAGTCAGATGCTTAACTGACCGAGCCACTGAGGCACCACAGGACAGCTCTTAATTGGAGAAAAATGATGGCAGTAATGGTAGTTTGAAAAAACATATTATTTTAATACAAAAGTAATTATATTTGTCAAGTGGGACAAAATAAGCCCATTTTTTCATAATAGAAAATAAAAGCAAAATTGGTAGAGATTTGTTCAAACATACAATTCTCAAAATGGAAAGAGACACACACCCTATTTCAAAAGGCATCATGGATGAACACCCTTGAGAAAGAAAACTAGGGTAATGCGGAGAAAGTCAGACTGTCGGGATGGAAGCCAGGGGTCTATACACGAAACAAATAATTCTTACTGGCACTAAAAGTTGGAAAACCAATGGCTACAGAGTGTCCACTGTATTGAAGAGATGCAGTTAGAAATGGACACCTACCTGAGTAATAAAGAGAGGGAGGTCAGCCTGCTAAGGGAAGTTTGAGAGATCCACTGGTTACAGAATTCTGCTCTATAAGCTCCTTAGGGTTTTTTCTCTGAGCTCTTTTTGCATAACCTCACCCTTAAGCCTGCCCTGATAGGACTGATGCTCCCTAGTGACTCATTTTTATTTCTGTGGAAGTTGTATAAGGCTGACCAGGATTGCCCATAGCAGGCATCTAGAGGTGGTCCCTGTCCTGAACCTTGCCGGGCAACCTGCAGGCTCTCCTGAAGCCCATGCGTGCCTGGCAAGTACCATCTGCTGAGCAGGGGCGTCAGTCTGAACAGCTTAGGCTCCATTTGGCATCACGGTCATGGCCACTTGCTAAGGGTCATGATAAGTAGATCCCACCCTCTGATCAAACTACTCTACTTCAGGCCATTGCGTTTTTTCTGCAGGGTGCTACAAAAAGCTTGACTTAAGGACCTATATATCTTACCTTTCATAAGGCTTTTTTTCACACTTATCACATTGGGTGCAGAAGAGGAAGCAAGAGGGAACCCTGTCTTTTATAAATGCTTGCTATGTGTATAGACATATCTGTGATATTGCCTTTATTTAGATTCAAAGCAGGTGGACCTTGGGCTCCTGGGGTTTCACAAAGATCACTCACGGCTTCACCGGATGCTCTGTGGCTTCCCCAGCGCCATATGCTTTATAGAGAGGCTGCCTCAAAAAGGAGGTACACTTTGTTTGATGCCATAGCTTTCGTTTTGTGCTTGCCTCGGTGAGAAATGAATTCAGATACGGTTAGTAGCCACATGCTTACATGGTTTTGTGCAAGCCAACTGACAAGTAGTTACCCAAATAAGGAGTTCCTTCTCCAGAGGTGGACTGTTAAATCTCATTGTAATACCAAATATAAATGCTACTAAAACCACTAAAGTGGGGAATATTTGGAAGCTCATGGTGGCCTGTCAAAATAGTAAATAGATTGCATCATTTAAAACCTTATCTACTCATCTTTTCAAAACATGCAATAATTAGGAAGAGTTGATAAAGGTAATGGAAACGAAAGCTAAATATTAAAAAAAAATACTCTGGCTCTCCATTTCAGTTAGATATTAAATGCAGCATATCTTCAATTAAAATGTAAATGGAATTAATTGCATGAAGCTATCTGGATGACATGATATCACTGACTAATTTGCTAACTGTCACTGAACAATGGCCAAAGGAAAATAAAATAATTTCTTAGTGATTCAAATGATGATATTTATGATCATTTCTCTCTAGTGCTGATGGACTGTGACCCTGGATAAGTTTCTTAGCCTCCCAGAGTCATCGTATTCCCATCTGTAATATGAGGAATTGGAAACACATGATCTATAAGATCCTTTGCTGACCTAAAACTCTTTGACTTTTTAGGTCTTTGACTTTCTTATATCTTGTTTTCTCTACCAACCAAGTTCATGAAAGAAGGACTAATTTTGGACCTAGATAAGCATTCAGATCTTGTTTCTTTCTTAAGTGCATGAACATGAATGTGCTAACCTTCTCACATTCTCCATGTGAGACAAATGGAGAACACGTGCCTCGTGGTTTTATGATACATAAATGAGGGAATATTTAAAACTCCAAGTAGAGAATCCTTCACTTACACTTCTGGTCCTGAATAAATTGTATTCCTTTTCTTATCTGGCATCATTTCAGGTATCTCAAATCTGCCTTGTCAATGAAATCTTTTGGCCTCTGACCTCTCATCCCTACAGAAAAGTTATAATCCTGAAACTATACTAGAGGGATGATAAGATATAGAGCTGCAGCAAATAAGACCTAAAAGATAAATATAGGTACATATTCTTATATGTATATTTTTCCTCCTGAATTATCTTAATAAAAAGAATGAAAGCATGTATTGAAATAGTTGTACTGTGGGCTTTCTCTTTTTCTGTTTCTCATTGAGGTCTTACATGGCCTTCATATGTGTAAGTGAAATACATCTGAAGTAGAAATGGCTTGCTTCCTGTATTTTAGGAAGCCTTTTTTCATTACTTCTTTTCACTATTACTGGCTGTTGTATATGAAAATCTTTGAATTAAAAATAACATGATTATTTGTTCATTATACAGAATACTAGAAAATATAAAAAAAAGAAGAAATGAAGCATAAACATACTCTCCAGAGAGAACATCTTTAAATATAATTTGCCAGTTTTCGAAACTATGTGTGCATGATGTGCGCACATTGACAAAACAGGCTGATACAGTGTGGTCTTAAGGTCAGCACCAGAGTGTGTGCTCTGCGGAGGCCGGAATGTGCTTGGATTTGCCCACCATTGTTGTCCCAGGAGCTCGAACACGCCCATCCCAGAGAGCACACTCAATACTCTTTCTAACCTAATTTATGCCACGGGTCTTCTGGGGCCAATAAATGGATTCTGCAGCATTGTTTTCAGTGACTATATAGTATTCTACGATATAGATCTATCCCAACTCACTCAGTAGATCCTCTGTTGTCAGCCTTGTCAGGTTTTCTCTGTGTTCACCCTTGCCTATAATAGTATTTTAATCAACAGTTAGACAAATAAATGTATGCCTCTTTTCTTTACTACTGTTCAGATAAATGTATGAAAGTAGAATTGCCAAGTACAAGTAAGCTACTCACAATTTCAGAGAATTATTACATATATTGCCAAATTGTTCTCCAAAAGATTGTGTCCATTTACAATCTAGTCAACTGAGATTGACCGTTTCCCTGCACTCTCACAGACAGTAGGTAGTATACTGAAAAAAAATTTAAAAACCAGTGTAGAGGCACCTGGGTGGCTCAGTCACCTAACGTTGGACTCTTGATCTCACGGTTCGTGGGTTTGAACTCAGCATGGGGCTCTGTGCTGATAGGACCCTGCTTGGGAGTCTCTCTCTCCCTCTCTCTGCCCCTCCCCTGCTTGTGTGCACACACTCTCTCTCAAAATTAATAAATTAACTTTTTAAAAAGCTTTAAAAGGTCATTGCATACTAAATGTTGTAAATTATAATTTCTACATTTGCTGGGATACAAGATCCTATAACCCAGCAAGGATAAATCTTGCTAAAGTAGTGTAAAAGGTTGGACAGTGCCCATTTAAATTAATCCCAAACTGCTATGAAACCCAGAAACACTGTTAAACCTTGTTAAATACTTGTACCTGTTGAGTGTTGAGTTAAATACTTGTACCTGTTGGAATCAGATGTGAACTGTCTGTGTGGGAGTTGTTTTTCCAAGGTAAATGGATTACTATTTATATCTCTAGGTGCAAATGCTTTGAAATAACCAGAACAATTTGCAGCTGAACGTGGCTTTACATAAATTTTTACAGCAACTGCTTTCTTGTCACTGCACTGTCATGGTGTGGCTTTCGTGGTTTGATGTGAGTTTGACCTCTGCCCGTGATTCTTGCTCACATTTTTATCATCCACTCTTAGGTGAAACGATGCATCTAACAATGTTCCATTATGCTTCCTCATGTGCTCCAACTTTGACATTTGGAAATATTACTAACACTGCTTTCACTATGTCAACGTCTCCAGATTGGAGATTTTTTGCCCCTTGAAGATATTTCTGGGATATATAGACCTGGAAGTCCAGAGCCTATAGTTTTGTATTTTCTTTATTGTATAGGGATCGATTTGAAATGATCATTGGTGATTGACATGAGATTTAGACATGATTTTGCTGTCTATGGGCCAGCTCACAGAGGGATAGTTGCCAATATGAGCAACTAGGGAAGAGTCTGGCTGATAGAGTGGAGATTTAGAGAGAGGAGAAGAGTAAGAATTTAAAATGAAGAATGAAACAGATGTTGAAGGAAAAAGTATGAAGCTTGAACTTCAGTTCATGCTAGAAAAAGATGCTATAAAAGTAGACAAAGAGGCTGGCCTCCACCTGCAGGGGAAGGAGGTTATTATGGACTAGAAAGTTGCCAAAAAATAAAAGGAGAAATTAAAGTATGAAAACAGAAGAATGGCCAAGAATCATGCTTTAACTATAAAGGCAGATTTGAACTGTGAGGCCTGGCTTAGAAAGATGGGGAAGAAATCTAAAAATAGCTCTTTAGTAAAGAATTGTTTGAAACATGTGGTGCCTCCTGAAGATAAAGATCCAGGGAAAATAGTTACTAGTTATCAGACTGTTCAAATTAGCACATTGACGTTTTTCTCTTTTTAGGCACCAGTGATAACCTGCCTTATCTTGCAGACATTGAAATGATCTCTAAATGACCTAAAAATGCTTATTTTTTCCAAAACAAAATTTTTAATTCTTAAAATGTGACACAAATTTAGAGAGGGAAGCAGAGGCCAATTTTTCAGGAACTCATTAAATGGCATTTCCCTGGGCCTCTTATTATTTGGTTGGGATTTGTTACTCATCTAGAGCAGTCTTTTTTAATAGAGATTGAGCTTTGGAGATTCAGGCCCTAGCAGGGATTTAACTGTTGTGTGGCCTTGGGAATCGTATCTTCTATGAACCTCATTTTCTTTATATATTAGTGGAAACCCTACAGTCTCCGTTTTGACAATTAAATAAGATAGTACACATACATGTCTGACGAAGTAGGCAGAGAATTAATGTATGTTCTTTTCTCATCACTTGCCTATCCAATGCAATCAAAGTCTGCAGAGGTTTATGAAATGAAGCATACTATAAAATGGTGTAATTAAATTAAAAAAAAACAAGGACCACCTTGAAGAGAGGAAATTGTTACTATCAGGAATGCGAGAGGAAGTTAGTTGGAGTTAAACCCCAATTTGTCTCAATTTCTTGCTGTCTCTCTTACAATGTTTTTGGTTATAAGCAACAGAAAATCAATCTCAATCTGATTTTAATAGAATAAATTCATAGGCAAGGGTGACTGAAATCCAGAGGTGAGCTTGACAAGATCAGGCTTGGTCTGTCTACTTAAAGGAAGAGCGGGGGACCCACACTCATGCTCTCTCCATTCCTCGTCTCTGCGGTGGTGCTAACTACATTCCGCGCAGGCTTCCTACTTCCTGGTCCCAAGATGGCTGCCTTGTTCACACTTAGGTTTCTCTGTGATTAAAACGTCTAGTCTGAAGTAGCCAACAATCTATTATGGATGGCTGAGAACCTATATCTTATACATGCCATCTCATTCATACACAGCAAAGAAGAAAATGTTTTTCTACTTTCAAACAAAAATCCTGAGCTTTGGCCTAAATGAATCAACTTAGAGCACTTGCTCATGCTTATCTAAATAAATATGGCCTAGATATGTGGTCATTGCCAATTCCTTAGGCCTGAGCCATAGATTCTACTTCTAATCTGAAGGCCAAGTAAGTCACCCTTGAAGCACAGGGGTTGCCCTGAAGTAGGTTGATGTTAGGAAGAGTAATGCAAATGTATGCTAGGTGGCTAAAAGGGCAGATACCCACCAGAGTGGTTGTGATTAAATGGGAAACGCTGGGTTTTATATGTGTATCTGAGTTATATATTTGAAATAAAGGAAGTTTGAAGTTCATCTTAGAATTCTGGAAATTAAATTCAAGGAAGAGTTTATTGAATCAAGTATTGTCAAAAGAAGGAGGGGGTGAGGAGGAGAAGAGGAAGGAGAAAAAAGAAAAGAAAAAGAAAGTGTTTCACAGAGACAATACACCCAGTAATGTTTCTCCTAGATTAAGTCAGAAATACCAGTCAAATACTTTTTATATACATATTTTGTTTCCTGATGTTTGATTTAATAGGAGACATGACTTGGAGAATCTGGAATAGGTTGCTAATACATCCAATAGTCTTTCAAATAAAGCCATTTTAAAGGCTTGAGCAGTATTCTGTTGTGGTTAATTCAAGATTTGGTTCTCTAAGAAGGGACCTTAGTACAGCATTCTGAGATGTAAAGTAACTCAAAGTTTCTTTATACTTACGATGTCAGATCTGAAGTTTCTAAGATCTACTGTGAACAGCTGAGAACCTGGTTCTTAATTCAGCACTGGTGTAGAAAGCCATGTGGCCTGAAAGTGCTCCCAAAGTCATCCCAATAAATACTTTGAATCTTTTCCAGCAACTGAGTCTGAGCCCTGTGGCAAATTTGGAGTGATTTTTAATTTAAAAAAAAGGGGGGGGTGTACATTCTTAGAGGAACCCTAGATGGCTTCGGGGACATCTGGTTTCAAGTAGCATGGCACTCTGCACTCTCAAATAGCTATATTAATTGCCCTATTGAATGGGTTATTTAAGATTAGCTATTTAAATGTTGGGAATTGGCTACTAAATATAGTGATTTTAGTTTGGGTGTAATTAATGGTGAACTAATCTTCTAAAAGTAGTCAACCAAATCCAGCTGCTTCTGCCAGATAGATCAGCAATAGTTAGGACACTAATTTGGCTATTATAATATTGGCCAAAAGATTTTCTTTTTGCCCCATATAGCAGTCTGAGGGAAGTAGTTCTGGGCAGAATTTTCTCCATCAGTGGTAGAAACTTACTCTAGTTCCTCTGGCATCCTTCGTATTCATTTCCCATCTCATGGTCCAAACAAGGGTTCTCATAAGTCCACTCTAACATCTGCATTGTAACCAGTGAAAATAAGGGAAAGAAAAGATGGGCACAGAACTTTCTTTGTAGGGGCATGACCCAGAAGTTGTCGCATTGCTTCTGTTCATCTCTCATTGGCCAGAGACGACTTGCTGGACAGCTTAGTGCCCAACTGAACCCTCTATCCCTGTAAAAGATGGATGCATATAATAGGGAGAAAACCAGCAGGCTCTGGCACACGGCCTCTGAAGAAAACGGGCTGCATAACTTCCTATCCACCAAAGCTAACATTCATCTGCCCAATTCTCTCAATGAGTGGACCGTGTTGTCCAAATATGAACTATCATGAACAGGATATAAGATTCGTGTGCATGGGTTACAGAATCCAGCATTTAAAAATCATTATAATATGCACTGCTTCTTTCTGATCTCTAAAAATGCACACTTTTGAAAGTTTGGAAAATACAGAAAAATATAGAGAAGCTAACAATCAGCCATTATTTCACTGGCCAGAGATAACTGAGTTTGGTACATTTCTTTTATGGCTTTTCTCCACGAGAATCTTTATTCACATAATTGGACACAATTTTACATTTTTAACCTAATAGTATACAATTTTCGCACATCATTAAAATGAGATATTTTTATGTTTGCATTAATTTAATCTGTAGAAGTACTAGAACTGATTCTGTTCCAATACTAGATGCTTGGAGTTTACAGTCTTTCTTGTATTAGTACTACTATAACATCTTTGTGCATAAATTGTCTGCATTTTGAATTATAAGGATAGAACCTTAAAAATGAAGTTGAATCAGAAGGTGAGAACATTTTAAATACTCTAGATCTAGATTGCTAAGCCACTTCCCACAAAGGATATTGAAAATTTCTCCAACCTGTTCTGCTAGTCTCATTCATATCACCCTCACCGGGATTATTATAATTAAATAAATTAAATTTGCCTTGTTTGATAAGGCACATTAGCAGACCCTCTGTGAACTGATGACCTGAGTATGGCTTCATGTGCACCCAGCAATATTTTCATTTCTACGTTAAATTCTATTGTTTTGATCATTTATTCATCCCTTATTTTAATGCAAATTTAAACTATCATGTGAGACTGAGTCACTAAAGCAGGTTCAAAATGAATTACAGTATCTCATTTAATGACAACTGCTCTGAATGGCATACATTTAATTTAATGATACCAACCAACTTGATTCAGCCCAAGAATCTTGAAGAATGTATATATGTTTTTAAGAAGAGCAGGTATTGAGTTGCTAAAGTAAATGCCACCTCATAATTATTTACGTGCCAAAGCTCATGCAGTTTTCTCAGAGGAGAGATTTCAAATTCTCGTGTCAAAGCACATTAACCCTGAATTTAGATAAAATCCTAACACGTTTGATTATATGATTTCAAAGTTTTTGGCATATTAAAAACAGCAAATATGAAAAGACCAGCAGACATATTAAGAACAAATAATAGTAGCAGAGAGAACAAAAAAGAGGAGACACAGATTTTGTGTCATTTACAACATCCATCCCCCCCACACCACCCCCACTAAGAAATTCTTTTTTACATTGTAACATTTTTGTAACATGCCATTTAATGAAATTATGGCTTATATATTCAAAGACGAGTAAAAACTCCATATATTGTTTTACAAGGAGGTCTAATATCACAGAAAAAAATATTTGTAATAAGAAACAGCTGAATATAACTTTGCACATGGATTTCGGTCACAAATATGATTTCAAAAATTAAGAGACATATCTTGAAAGTAAATGCATTAAAATATTAACTATGGTTTTCTTAGTCTGGTAACATTATCTTTTCTTTTTATTCTGAATCTTTTAAAATTCCTAAAATGTGTAAGTATTGCTCTAGTAAAGATAAAGTTATTTTATTTTTAAATAATATTCAGTGGTCCAGTTACAGACTGTGTCGGGGGTCTGTTCATATGTCTCTCGGATGCTGTTTAAAGTACTTGTTCTGTAGAGTAATGGTCATAATGACCCACCATACATTGTGACATTAGCTAGGAAATGCTTAAATTAGGCAAGTCAGGTATCTTTATATATTGAGACAGAATGTTCATGCTATTTAAGTAATATTGGAGATATTTTATAAATTAAAATCATATTTCAGGTTAGTAGAACTGTAATAATTTAAACCAAAGACTATTGAAAATTTTTTACATCTACTCATTGTGCAGTACATTTTATGTAAATTTTTTGTGGCATTTCTTCCATGTAAATTTGTTTCTTTGTATTTTGGGAAAATAACTTTAAAGTTAGAAGAATTCATAGTATTTTCCAGAGAACTATTAAATGTATGAAATATTTTTATAATTTTAGCTTGAAATAATTATCTGCAGATTTTCTAAACTAATCACCTGGACACATTACATGATTTCTTTTATTAAATGATGAATTACACTGAACATACTTTCACATCTCCCTGTTTTTAAACTATTGTCTTTCTGGTCCAAACCCACATTCTGGATTCAGCTTTGCCAGGCTGGGTTGGGTCTCAGAGCAGATTCTGCTTTGCCAGCTGCTACCTTGTAGGCTCTGCCCATAGTGGGCGCTAGAGGGAGACGGCAAGGCCAGAAGGGAGAAGAAACTCTGTCTAGTTGCCTTTCCTGTGAATATTTATTTATCAGCTACCCCACCTTACTTGGGCAGCCAGGGTTTATTGCAGTAGCAATCCTTCTGTCATGGGGCGCCTGGGTGGCTCAGTTAAGCGTCGGACTTCGGCTCAGGTCATGATCTCACTGCTCGTGGGTTGGAGCCCCATGTCGGGCTCTGTCCTGACAGCTAAGAGCCTGAGCCTTTTTCGAATTCTATGTCTCCCTCTCTATCTGCCCCTCCCCCCCCCTCTCTCTCTCTCTCTCTCTCTCTCTCTCTCTCTCTCTCAAAAATGAATAAATGTTAAAAATTAAAGACACACACACACACACACACACACAAAGAATTCCAGCCACTTCCTTTTGTTCCCCAGCCTGGAGTGAGCAGCTGCTTCCTGCAGTTGCCATTGGGTGATAACTTGGTGTTATCAACTTCATAACCTAAACTATTCTTTTTTTTTTTCTTTCTTTTTTTTTTTTTTGTTCTCTGCATTTTATTTTTTTAAATTTTTTTTAACATATGCAGTTATTTTCCATCATTTACACTACAGTAGTTACAATTACACTCCAAACAGAAAAGCAAAGTAAAAAAATCAAAACCCCAACTTCTATTTCATGTAATTAGACTTATACAGAAATTAGAAGGTTATGTAACAACTAGTTAATCACCTAATTTCACAGCTATCTGAAGTGGCGATCATTATATAGCAGCTTATCTATGATACATTCAAGATACATGATACAATTACTTGCCCATAAGCTAAAACTCAGCCTGCTTAATACCTTTCCTTAAATTCCACCTCTATACTACAGTATA
>NC_043714.1:48704584-48757979 GCF_006229205.1 Suricata suricatta
AAGACACCCCTCTCACATGCATAAATGAAAGATTGCACACAAAGAACTCACATCTTTTCAAGCTTCAATAGTAAATATTTTGCTACTGTTCTTTATACTCTATTCTGTCTCCTGGCTATACTGACTGATACAGCATAACTTCCTAAAGCAGAAATATAGGGATTGATAAAATAATTTTCCTAGTAGTTCATATTATAAGTTAACATGGACACATATGTGATAACTGATAGAAGCTATCTGAACTTTACAAAGAGTTCATATGTAGTATATACATATGTGATTCAGGGATATATATATACACACACACACTATATGATTCAGGTATATAAATCATAGTCAGTTCTTCTCATGACTCAGCATAATTTCTTTTTTTTATTTAGAATGTTTTAATGTTTATTTATTTTTGAGAAAGAGAAAAAGAGAGAAAGGAGAGAGAGAGAGAGAGAGAGAAAGAGAATGGGGGGGTGTAGGGGCAGACAGAGAAAGGGAGACACAGAATCTAAACCAGGCTCCAGTTTCTGAGTTGTCAGCACAGAGCCTGATGTGGGGCCTGAACCCCCAAACCACAAGATCATGATCATGACATGAGCTGAAGTTGAACGTTTAGCCGACTGAGCTACCCAGGTGCCCCCCAGCATAGCGTCTTTATCAACGTTTTAAGGAATTGAAAATTGACTAGATATACTCTACATGTATATGTGTATGTATGTGTATATCTATATGTGTAATTTATATGTATATAGGTGTGTATTTCATGTGTGTATTTACACACATATATATAATTGTAAAAATGTGAAAGGAAGACAGGAAGGAAACAACTTACAAATTTAATGTGGTTGTAAAATAGATCAATCATTAATTTTTAAAATGGGTTAATTTCCATGTCCCACTTGCATCTGAATTCTGGACTCTGAGTACTAAATTCATTGGTTAGCAAAATTCTCAGCAGATCTGGTTACACATTCATCAGCTCAGTGGTGTTTGCATTGTTCTTTTTTTTTTTTAAGTTTTATTTATTTATTTTGAGAGAGAGACAGAGAGAGCACCTACAGGATGGGGGGTGGGAAGAGGCAGAGAGCTACACAGAGAGAATCCCAAAGCAAGGTCTGCTCAGCACTGAGTGGTCTATCCCATGAACCCGAACCTGTGAGATCATGACCGGAGTCAAAATCAAGCGTGGGATGCTTAACCAACTCAGCAACCCAGGAGCCCCTTGCATTGTTCTTATCAACGAGGTTGTTCTATCTTCCCATTTACTCTCTATCCTGTTCCTGCTGTCATCTGAACTCAACCACTACATTTGACCCTAATTAAAACCTAGGTAATCTTCTCAACCTTCTTCATGCATAGGAAGAAAATATACCAAATGCCAATCAATAAATGCTGACTTGGACTGACCTCTCCTAGCTCCTGAAATTTTTGGCTACCTTTGCCAGTCTTTAGCCATGACTATTTTTATTCCTGATTTTTTAAGCTTACTCTGGGTTCCTGACTTGTCCCAGACCACATTTCTGGCTTACGGCTTCGCTTTGCTCCCGTTTCCTGTTGATGGCTGGGTTAGTTAGATAGTGACCAAGTGAACTCATTCCTTTCTGTCTTACATCCTGTAATTGCTGTTCCTTGACACTGGAAGCTTCTCAGAATTCTGGTTCTCCTATGTGTCCTTTCATCTTCCCTAAGGCTAGGGTTAGCCTTACTTAGCCTTGCTCCTTCCCAAGCTGGTCAGCCTCTACTTAAATAAAATGAGCAGAAAAGCCTAGGCCAAAGTGGGAGATAAATAGGTAACTATTTTTGTATTTCTGGTTTCCTCCATGTATTCAGGGAAGGATGTTGGAAAGCCTTATGCCTGAGTTTGTTGGCTCTGGAGTCAGGATGAACTGAACTCAAATCTTGGTTCAGCCATTTTCTAGTTGTGTGACCTTCGGCAAGTTTCTCTCTTTCTACCTCAGTTTTCTTAAGTGTAATATGAATACAATATATCTGCCTCAAAATTATTATAAAGATTACGTTGAATATTCTATATAAATTGCTTAGAATTGTTCAGCATAGAAAAAGCACTCAAATGTTAGCAATTATTTATGTAATGCAATTATTTCAGTAATGATGCTTAATGACTTTGCTGGATCTAAAATTGAATGTTATGTCTAAATGACTATTTTTCTGATTCCCAAACATTATGGAAGCATTATGAAGTAGACATAGCGTACTTACACAACTATCGAACCCTCCATCTGTATGTGGCATCTATTTCCATAAACGAAAAAGAAAGAAAAATCACTACTAATAAAATCCTTTAGAATGTAATTTCAGCCTGTCTTTGAAAGGGCCAAAGATTATAAGAATCTGGAGGAAGCGGCTACCAGAATAGAAATCTTAGAACAGCCTGTTCCAAAGCCTGGCTGCTGGGTTAAGCAATTAACAGTGTAACTGGGTTTGTACTTTAGGTCCATGTATGAGACAAAGGATATTATTTTAACCCATGAAGATGAACCTGCATGTAATTGGCTAACATTTTTTTTTTGCCGTAGACAATGATTCCACGTGAATAGTTACTAATAATATACATCCTATAGAGAGAGAGAGATAATTCTTAATCTAATCATACGTTTTAACGTTCAAATAACTCTAAAGAATTTATTAGGGTTTGCAGAGTTTCTTTGTAAGCATGATTACAATTGATCACATTTAACTTACTTTCAAGGTTCCAATAGAAATTGATCTAATTATCTATATGAGGGACTGATCCAAAGAGGTAGAGTTCATATAAAGTGTCCAATGAACACAGCTAGTAATCAACAAATTATTTCAAATTGAGTATTCTTTCCATTACTGGAAGCTGATGACAGTACTCTCTTGCTACTTCATAAAATGTCACAGAGTTTAAAAGTATCAGTGGTAAAGATGAATATCATTAATATTTGAATATTTAATACCTTAATATCTGAAGAAACCAAGTAATCTACAAACCAAAGTAATTATGTACCCTGTCTTCAGAGACTCACTAAAACAGTTTGATTTATTTTCCCACTCAGAATATTGAATATTGAGAAGAAAATATCTAGCTTCAATACCTCTTCCAAAAACAAACAAACAAACAAACAAACAAAAAAACCCCATAGTGTTAGCCAAGATATCAGTGTTTATTATGCGCCACACACTACAGTCAGTATATACATGTTTCACCTGATGTACTGCTCATAAGAAACCCACAAAGTGATTATAACCTTTTCCCTCAGTGGAAACAAACCTTAAAGGTTAGAGAGGTTAAGTAATTTGTCTAAAACCACACTGTCTCTAGTAAGGAGAGTCAAGATTCACACTCAGACTAAGTTCTGAGCCAATATTCTTTCTTTTTTAAGTTTATTGATTTTTGAGAAAGACAAAGAGAGAGTGAGAGAGAGAGCGAGAGCAAGCAGGATCGGGGCAGCAAGAGAAGGAGACACAGAATCAGAAGCAGGCTCCAGGCTCCGAGCTGTCAGCACAGAGCCTGACGTGGGGACCAAACCCACAAACTTCAAGATCGTGGCCTGAATGAATTGAAATCAGATGCCTGACCAACTGAGGCACCCAGGCACCCCATGAGCCCATATTCTTAATCACGGTGCTGTATCTTCTTGCTTTTATATAGTTTAGCCTTCATAAGCTGTTTACTTTTTCAGTTCAGTGAGGTTTAGGAAAGCAACGATTGGTTAAAACTTGAAAAAGTGTCACTAGTCTGTGGCCACAGCCCAGATGCTGTTCCCATCCCACAGTGCTCCCAGTGGAAGCATGGCGTTCTGAGTGAGCACACACTTCCAGGCAGCTGCATAAAATCACTGCTCATGATTCAGCGTATTCTGATGACCAGCATTTTCTTTTTGTGTGTGGTTGACTGACAGCTAAGACTCTAAATACAAAGAATGATATGCAAAGAATAATTTAAATAAGAATCCTTCCAAACATTGTATCTTTCTATCATCTTAACCATTTTTAAGTGTATAGTTCAGTAGTGTAAAGAATATTTGCACTGTTGTAAAAGAGAGATTCAGAACTTTTTCATCTTGTATATCAAAAACTTTATAAAACTGACTTTTCCCCGTATTCCCTTGTCCCCTTAATGCTACCCCTTGGTAACTACCATTATACTTTCAATTTCTTTGAATCTGACTACTGTAGATAGATAGCTTATATAACTGGAATCATGTAATATTTATCTTTTTTTGACTGGCTTCTTTCACTTACTAGTGAAAAAAAGCCCTTTGTGCTCATTAGCATAAAATTCTCAAGGTTCAGAGTGCCTGGGTGGCTCAGGTGGTTAAGCTTCCGACTTTGGGCCATATCATGATCTCACAGTTTGTGGGTTCGAGCCCCATGTAGGGCTCTGTGCTGACAGCTCAGAGCCTGGAGCCTGCTTCAGATTTTGTGTCTCCCTCTCTCTCTCTATTCCTACCCTGCTCACGCTCTGTGTCTTTCTCTCAAAAATAAATAAACATTAAAAAAAATGTTTTTTAAGTTCTCAAGGTTCATCCATATTGGAGCATCTGATAAGATCTCCTTTCTTTTTAAGGCTGAATATTACTGCATTCCACACACATACTATGTTTCGTTTATCGATTAATAGACATTCAGGTTGCTTACTGCTCTGGGCTATTACGAATAGCACTGCGTGAACATGAGTGTGCAGATGTGGGGCCCTGTTTTCAATTCTTGTGTGTACAGATACAGAAGTAATATTGCTGGATCTTTGATAGTTCTATTTTTAATTTGTCGAGAAACCTCCATATTGTTTTCCATAATGATTGCACCATTTCACAGTCCTGCGTATAGTACAGTAGGGTTCTAATTTCTCCACATCCTCATCAACACTTATTACTGTCTGTTAAACATTATATCCTTTTCCGTTTTTTTGGTGAAGCAATATAGCTTTGATTTCAGAAAATGAAATACCACTGAAGCTAATACTTTGCAAGAAACAATATGGGCCAACACATTTAAATGTTGTCCAGCCCTCTAAATGTGTGTAATTACAAAAGCTAAATATTTCCCAGAACATTCCTTGAGTAAATGAATAACTTGCTCTTTTGAACCTAAAACACATATTTGTTTCTTCATTCTTTTGGCTGCCACTGTCTTACCCAGCTCTAGAAGCTTCTCAAAATTAGTCAGAAGGAGACAAGTGGGAAGGTGTAAACTTCTCACTTTGACAGTCTGCTAAAGATGGATAAAAAATGGTGCTATTCAAAGATACTTTGTACTTGGATATTTAGAATTAAGGATGGTAATAAATCCAGTGAAATAACAAGAATGTCTGAAAGAGAAGTCGCCAACCCACTGCTACAGAAGGCTGAATTCCAAGGAAATATGCCCCATATGTATGAAGCTGAGAAGTAAGTTTCTAAAATCATGCCTTTCTATTTTCCTGTTTCTCACTTACTTGAAATGTCAATCATTATTTGGGGAAAGCATAGTCCTGCTAGCAAAGAATGGAGATTAACCAAGTGATGGAATCTTACGCAAGTAACAATGGATTTAGAGATTTGTATAGTGGCCCTGTTATTGAGTAAGTACCAAAAATTGCCAACCTTTGACTTTAAGAAAAAAGCACTACTTATATTAGCTGACTATAGTATTCTGATACTGTGGTATGAGTTTTGAAAAAACTCTTAAAACATTTATCTTATTTCTATTAATATTATTTGATTTTTCTTGCTTACATTTCATATCTCACTATAGAAGCTTCTAGAAGCAAATGTCCTTTTCAGTCTAAAGAGTAAAACAGATGAACAAAATGAAATTGTAATAGATTTAATGTCACATTTATTTACAATAAGGTAACAATATTTAGATTCTCTAAAGAATTGTTAATATGGAAAAAATCAGAAAATTTAACCTTTTATAGCCAGTGACCGATAAAGTTTCTAATGCTATCAGATGATTTATAAAAATAGTTGATAAAAAACATAGCAAGGCAAGTTTTTTTTTAATGTAAAGAAAAACAAATTTTGGCTAAAACTCATAGTAGCTCACTTGAAGAGAAAAATAGCCAAAGCCTACTAGGTTAGGTAAGACAAGATTACGTTGGAGGTACAGAAGTTAATAAGCTAAAAAAAAATAAAAGGTGCTTGTTATGTGATACAGCTAAAAGTAGCAAACCTGAAGACACTGTGATTCCCTTTTCCATATTTATTCTGTGTTATGGATATCTAGCATGATAAACAATGCAGAAATGCCCCTGCCATTCTAGAACTTAACTGTAATTTCTTCTTGGTGGTAAGTTTTCAACAATAGAAAATACTTTTATTTTGAAATAAAAATAGAGAGTCTTTTACAACATTTCAACTTTGCCTTTGTTAATCTTAAAAAGACAAATTCCTTATTGAGTTTATGGGTAAAGCTGAATAATAACAAAGTTGGAGGGAAAACACCACATTTTATGAAGTAGAAAAAGAAAATTTATGAGGCCACAGACATGCTGTATTTCCTGTTTTTTAGGAAAATAACTATTAAAGCTTATCACTTGACTAGCAGGCTTATTTTGTGAAAGAATCATTAATGTATAATACAGTGAGACTTTGGAGAAGTCTATAGACTTGGTCACGAAGTGCAATAAAACAAATAGATTTTTTAGAAAATTGGGATAGCGAAAAATGAAGACCTTTGACTTTTCCAGGGAACTTTTTAGTAATAGTTGGAAAATAATAAGTAATTGCAACCATAATTATAACAGTATTTTTTTCCTTTCTAGTCTAGTAAAGTCTTTAGCCAATGAAATAAGAAGGGAGCACCATTTTCTGGTGGAAACTAATAATGAAATAGCCAACAAGCTATTTGACTGACTTTGTTACAATACTCATTTCAGACAGTGGATGAATTTCTATGGACATCGAAGAATTATTCCAGAGAATATTTAACTACATATAATTACTCTGTACTGCCAGCCCTTCAGATGTCTTCTGGAATATCCTTTCTCTCACTAGGTGTTCTTCTTGTATGAGTTCCTTTTCTAACAATTCCACAGAATTAGGTACTGTGGTATCTTGGGAGAAGCCTACCATGACATCTGGTTTCTAGGAAATAGACCACTTTGCTCTGCCATTGGTGGAAGTGAAGCTCAGTGCCTACATAGACTCCTTCTCTTTCTCTGGCCAACCAGCTGCAAGTAACTACCTGCATCTTGTCATCCTTTTGATGACTTTCATTTGGCTTGACATGAGGAGGAAGATTTCTCTAGACCTCTTCCCAAAACTTATGGGTTCAGGGGTAGAAACACAACCACTTTCTTCAAAGAAATCCCTTTTTGGTGTCTTTCATGTCAGCTGTTTCATACCTTTCAGATATGTGGTGGGCCAATGCTGGCCAAACCAATGTTGTAGTCTCTTAGAATCACTTTTAGGATATGGAGATATTCGGTACCTACCTCACAATAGATAAACAGAAATAATCAAGGATAAACAAAATCAGGCGTTAAGTATTCTTCCAAGGTTTTTTGACCTGAGCAAATGGATGTTTTCCTCAAATTAACTGGGAGAGATGAGGGTGGAGCAAGTTTGCAGAGAATTCATGAGTTTATTTCTGAACATATTAAGTTTGAGATGTCAACTTAGGTGTCCAAGTGGAGAATGAGCCAGTTGGTTTTATGGATCTGGGGTTCAGGGGAAAACTGCATGCCAGAAACACTGCTTTGGGAGTTTCCAGTATGTAGGTGATAACAAAAACCATGATGAGCTCACCAAAAGAGTAAGCATGGACAGATGACCAAGAACTGAGACCTCGTGTTTCCAGTTTGGGGAGAAGAAGACCTGAAGGAACAACCAGTTCAGTAGGAGAAAAACTATGAAACTGTGATATCCTCAAAGCCGGGGATGAAAGGGTATGAGGAAGGAGGTAGAGGTCACAGTGTTCAATGAGAACTGAGATGACTATTGGGTTTATCAGGGTGGATGGAGGACATTGATGACTTGAACAAGAACAGTTTCAGTGCAAGGAATCCCAACTGGACTGAATTTGAGAGAGAGAGAAAGAGCATGGGAGGTATTAGAAATGGCAAATATAGAAAATTTCAAGGAGATATTCTGCATAGGGCAGTAGAAGAAGGGAGTTCTCATCCATGAAGTAAACTGGGTCAAGAGAGAGTTTTTTTAAGATGAAAGAAATAACAACATAATTTATGTGAATGAGAGTAATCTAGTAGAGAGGGGGGAAATGTGACAATGTGCAGTAGAGAGTTCCAGGATTGTCTTTGAATAAGTGGAAGAAGGGGCTAAATGAGCTTAAAATAGGAGCAGATGAGAAGGCTGGGTGAGTGGATGCAGGTGCATCAATGTGGCACCTAGAGTCTCTGCAAAGTTCTCTGAATGCTTCACTCTTTTCAATAAATTAGGTAGCAGGATCATCAACTGAAAATATGGCTGGAGGAAGAGTTTATTAGGGCTTTTTAAGGAGTGGAGAAACCGTGTGACCTCCCCTTCCAGGAGAGTGGGAGAGTGCATAACAGGAGAAGACAGTCCGCCCGCCAGGCAGCACTCCGGGGCCTCTTGAGGCTCACAGAAATATCTCTGGAAAGCCTCCTTGCCACGCCTAGATGGCTATGTTCAAAAATAAAAAACAACTTTAAAGTTGTTTTTTTAAGATGGACTTTGACTAAGGAATGTTCTAAAATAATAGGCTGACTTTCTCGTAGAAGTCCGAATAGGTCAATGCGTGATCATTAGTGGGGTTCTGTTTGATGTATGTGCACATTTGTGGCTGCTGCTTGCCTAGATCAACTTACCACCTGCCTTTCCACCTCTCCCTCTTCTTCAAAGCTCTCACTATTCCTTCCAGAGGTTTCTCCTTCTTTCTAGCGTGGATTCCCCTTAGGGCATTTCTAGATGGAAATGTTAGTCTTTGAGCTGATGCGCATTACCATTCTTTTTGAGCTGGAGGGAAAGAGAAAAAACAAAACAGATACTAGAATGCCTGAAGACAGAGAAAGGAAAGATACAGATTTAGATAAGAAATTACTCAGAGTGATAGGTCTGTGAAGGTAAGTCTAGCGGAACCATATAAACATCAACAGTAAAGAGAAAGCTGGGTGGTGGTCTGAGATAGTTCTCAGAAGGATGCCTCTGCTATTTTGAGTTGCTTTTAGTGGCACTCCCAGATACTGGTTAACTGAAGCTTGAATCTTTCATTTAATGATCTAGTTTTTCAAGCAAGGAAAATATATTTTTTGCTTATTTGTTTTCATTTGCTTGTAAGAAATTAATATAATCCCTCATTTACTTTTAAACCAAGAAAAAATTTTTTTCATTAGGGCTGAAGTGTTTATTCTTTTTAAAGTTTCTTTCTTCAAGTAGTCTCTACACCCAGTCTGGGGCTCAAGGCCCAAGATCAAGAACCCCAGGATCAAGAGCCACATCCTCTTCCTGCTGAACCAGCCAGGTGCCCCAAACCAAGCAGTTTCTTACAACATGACATTAGAGTTAAAAGCTTCTGATGTTTCAGGGTTTGTGTATCTCGGCTGCATGCTCTTATCTCGGCTGCATGATCTTAGACAAATCACTTGATCTCTCACTGCTTGGTGTTTTAAAATCTAACTCACACAGTTGGTCTGAGAATCAAAATAGTATTATTAAAAACAAGCTACTTTTTTAAAGTTTATTTATTTACTTTGACAGCGAGGGAGGGAGGGAGGGAGAGAGAGAGAGAGAGAGAGAGAGAGAGAGAGAGAGAGAGGGAGAGGGAGAGGGAGAGGGAGAGAGACAGAAAGAAAGAAAGAATCCTAAGCATACTCCACACTCAGTGCAGGGCCTGATGTGGGGCTGGAACTCAGTAACCATGAGATCGTGACCTAAGCTGAAATTCAGAGTTGGAGGCTTAACCTACTGAGCCACCCAGCTGCCCCAACAAGCTCCCTTTTTATTATTTATTCCTAACATTCCAAGGTTAATACTGGAACTGTCACTGCCACCACCATCACAATTTTTAAGTCTGATTTTTTTGGGTTCTATGACTAACTGCTTCCCACTTGGAAATAAAATCAGAAGGCAACAATGAGTTTTCCTTGATCCTTGAGTTGAAAACTCCCATTTTACAGGAAGAGTATACCCATCATTCCCCCAAAGATATCAGTTTAACTTCATCTTGCAGGATGTAATGACTTGATGGAATATTTAAATCTAAGTTATTCCATTAAAGGGAGAAGAGAGGATACCTGGATCTTAAAGCAAAGGGGCATTTTTGGCACACTGCTGCCCCCTGCTGCCTGATCCGCAACCTTATGTTCTCACCTATCCTACCCTTACAAAGTTAACAAACTGAATGTCCTATTAAGAGTCTTACCTTAGATGGAGCCCCTGGGTGGCTCAGTGGGCTAAGTGTCTGACTTTGGCTCAGGTCATGATCTCACGGCTTGTGAGTTTGAGCCCTGCGTCAGGCTCTGTGCTGACAGCTCAGAGCCTGAGGCCTATTTTGCATTCTGTGTCTCCCGTTCTCTTTGCTCCTCCTCTGCTCATGCTCTGTCTCTCTGCATCTCTCTCTGTCTCTCTCAAAAATAATTAAACATTAAAAAAGAGTCATACTGAAGAGGAACCTGAAGCCCCAGAGTCAGAGTGACCAAGGTGACACAAATGGTGGAAATTTAACATTAGACTACTGAACAGTCACTTCTTCCTGCTCTGCCATATTGTCCTTCCCCTAGTAAACGTGAACAAATTATTTATTGGGTGCCTATGATGAGCTTGGTACTGTTAGAAAAACTCAAAATGGTAAAGTGGAAACCAAGAAATCTTCACTGAAAACATTTTGAGGCAATAGCCAATTAATAAGGAAAATATCAATAAATAAAATCACAAGGTTATGATAGATACAGTAAGCAGTAATAATGATAGCTAATGTTTACAGGTCACTGTGAGCAGAGCAAGCACAAGGCACTGTTCATCATGTCTTCTGGGACTTGCTTCCCTTGATTTCTCATAGCAACTCGCAGGTGACTCCTGTACCTGACAGAGGAGGACGCGGAGACAGGGCCAGCATGGTCCTAAGAGATGGAGCCAGGTTTTGACACAAAACCCTTCTGACTCCAGAAGTATTTCGGGCCGACTTCTCTAGGGAGATGACACTGAATTTGAGAGGAGAAACCAAGCTTTTGAAGCTCTAGGGGACAGCAGGCCGGGCCGAAGGAACACACGTGCAAAGGCCCAGTGCGGAAGTGAGCTGGGAGGTCTGGGTGCAAGAGCAAACGAGCCACGTGGCGGCAGTCGAGAAGCAAGCAGGGAAATCAGCAGGGCCAGGTCGTGCTGAGGCGCTTGGATTTTATTCTAAATCACAAGAGACGTTTTTCCTAAATTACAAGAAAGTCTTGGAGAATTGCTAATCACAGGAATAACCTCATTCCTGATGAGGAGCTCAGCCTGGATATGGAAAGGAAAATAGTAGGAAGACAAGAGTTGGCGAAGGCAACTAGTTAGGAGAATGGCAACCTCTGGCCCACCTAGAGCTCCTCCTCCGGAGGCCTGAACTCCTGGTTCTCCAGCCCTTTTTCTCACCACACCTTCCAGCCTGGGTGCTTCTGACCTGCTCTGGTTTGTCAGTGTGCCCCTCACAGCGTGGCTCCCACCACGGGGCAGGCTACTGTCAATCTCCTCTCACACTGGGACAGTACCTTCTCGTAATCCTGTGTTGTGCCCTCAAGAGTAACCGGGGGCTCCCTCTTCTTTTCTTCCTCAAGTGGCCAACTAAGTCACCGTGCCTTTAGCACTTGATCTAACATACAGAGTGACCAGAGATATGCAGGTCACGCTCTGGAGAGTGCTGGGGCTTTGGTATTCTGTTCTGCGGTCCTTAGGGCATGGCTTTTGTCTTTAATGTGCCTGCTAGCACGCCAGCCACCACGCCTCCCAAGTGTCTTCATCTGAACATCCCTCCCTCCCATTAGGTTCAACTGTCTCTGGAAATTACCTCCTGCCTTTTTCTTTTTCTTTTTTTTTTTTTACATTTTATTTATTTTTGAGAGACAGAGCATGACCAGGGGAGGGGCAGAGAGAGAAAGAGACACAGAATCTGAAGCAGGCTCCAGGCTCTGAGCTAGCGGTCAGCACAGAGCCCGACACAGGGCTCGAACCCACGAACCGTGAGATCATGACCTGCACCGAAGTAGGACGCTCAACTGACTGAGCCACCCAGGTGCCCCATCTCCTGCCCTTTTCTGATTTTTTCTGTAGCACTTCTATTCTGCCTTGAAACCTGTGGTATCAACACTCTCTCCTGAGCAACCAGGTGCTATGTCTGATTTATGCTTCCCCTGAAATGTCATTCAAATCAACTTTTACTTTCCATCTCACTGGCTCCTTCATGTCTTCATGGTCTCTCACCTGAACATTGTGGTCGTCTTTCTATCCCTGTCACTCAATTTCTATTAGTTTTCCCTGTTACTGCCAAAGCATTACTCCAACTTGGCTAATAAGAAGAACACTTAGGTTTAGGGGCTCTGATATCATGGCAGGGCTTGACTCCAGTTCTCTCATTTATTAGCCAGCACAGCCATGGGAATATTAGCCTTCCTAAGCTCAGTTTCCTAATTTGTAAAATGAAGATAAATAGTATATATTTCTTGGATTGTCATGAGAGTTAAATGAGATAATGCATGCCAAGCACTGAGCAAAATGCCTGGCACATGGTGTCTATTCAGTAATTGTTAGCTGTTATTTTTATCACCTGCTCCTTCTGAAGAACAATTGAGCCAATGGCTACTGAATTACAAATAGAACCCTCAGCTTTGGCTTCAGCGCTTCCCACATTGTGGACCCAATGTACTGCAAAGCCTCCCTCCCTTTGGCACCATTTATAGAAACATTACATAAACCCTGGCAGTACTGAACCATGTCATGTTTCCTAAATGTGCCCCATGTTCGCGTGTCCTATTCCTTTTTCAGGCATTTTCTCTCTCTAGAAACCTTCCCTGTAGCCCTCTACTCCTTTCTATTGCAACCTCTTTAATATATATATATTGTTTGTGAAGCTTTTCCCAATCTCTCCACTGTATAATAATCCCATCCTTTGGACTCTGGTATTTCAAGCATAGCTTTCCTGTGTTAACCTCTATCCTCGGAAATTCATTAAGTATTGTCTCATTGGCTATTAGATTCCAATCATGAGTTCAAGGAGTAGGATTGTCAGGGCCACTGCGTATGAGTGTGCATGTTGACCCCTTCACAAAGGCCACCAACTAAGCCCATGGTTTGCAGCCAAACACCAACGTCAACTCTACTCACCAGATTGATGAGCCCCATAACCCCAAGCCCACTTTGGTGGGCTGCGTCCACCAAGGGGTGTTCTTTTTTGTCCTAATTTGCATCCAGGAGCCATAATAGTGCCAGGATTGATGCCATTCCTCTTTGCCTGTAGCATGTAGACCTAGCATGGGAGCATATGCGTAGTAGGTTCTGGATTGACCTGGTTTACTTGATTCTGATTTAACCAAGTCTGGTTGTAGAAAGTAAGACCATAAAATCAAAGTTTAGAGTCTGTTTTGATTATTTTCCCAGGCCATATACAGAAAGGAATGAAGTTGAGGGTCCCAGCAAGCCCATATCTCAGTCTCAAAGAGCGCAATTAAAACTTAAGTGTCTACAGATTATTGAGGTCTTAGTTTTTTCTTCTCTGACTCCTGTTTATAGGACATGTGGCTCTGTCTGTTTTGAGGGTTGGTTTCTTTCTTGTTCCAATAAAGTAAATCCTTAACAGCAGCATGTTAACATCAATATTGCTGTGTAAGGGAAAAGTCTTGTCATCTTTTAAATCAATTCAAAATTAAATTAACAAATCATCTAGTTCACTTGGTAGTTTGGAAACTAGTCAAGTTAGGGATCCTCTTGGTTACATGCAAGAATAAGGAATGATATTGGGCCCCCACAGAATCCTGGAAAACCTCTTCCCTGCCCCTAACTACTGCTTACCTTCTGCTATTTCATTTTGAGAACTGTATCATTTATGTGAGCTATAGTTCCTGTTTGGAGACTTCTTGAAGTTCTCATCTGTCTTTCTGCCTTGAGTGTGAACAAGTTCAGAATCTTTTCTAAGAACCAGTTCTGTTAAAGAAACCAAAAATCATTGGCACCTAAAACTTCAGAGGATGCCAGCCTGGGGTGATATGAGGCCTGGTATTGGAGCCCAAGGACACTAGTAAGAACTGACTGTTCTGTATTGCTGTTAAGCATCCAAAGGAACTTAGGAAACACAGCAGAGTTGGGTATAAATGAAGCAAAACTGGTCTCTCTCCCCTCAGAAAGTGTTTGGTCCTTATATAACCCCCTGCCTATGGGGGAAAATACTACCAAGGAGGAAAAGTGGGCAGTGGGAGATTCTGTGTGGGGGCCAGACGTGGCCCATGGACCACCAATTTGCAACCCTTGCTTTAAAGTAACAATTGAGGGGCGCCTGGGTGGCTCAGTCGGTTAAGCCTCCGGCTTAGGCTCAGGTCAGATCTCACGTTCGTGGGTTCGAGCCCCGCGTCGGGCTCTGTGCTAACAGCTAGTTCAGAGCCTGGAGCCTGCTTCCGGTTCTGTGTCTCCTTCTCTCTCTGCCCCTCCCCCTCTCATGCTCTGTCTCTCTCTGTATCAAAAATAAATAAAAAATTAAAAAAAAAATAAAAATAAAAATAAAGTAACAATTGAGGGGCTCCCGGGTGGCTCAGTTGGTTAAGCACGATCTTACGGTTCACGGGTTCAAGCCCTGCATCATGCTCTCTGTTGTGAGCATGGAGCCTGCTTTGGATCCTCTGCCTTCCTCTCTCTCTCTGTCCCTCCCCTGCTCACTCTCTCTTTCTCTCTCTCTCTTTCTCAAAAATAAATAAATATTAAAAAAAATAAATAATAAATAAAATTACAGCTGAGTCCTGGTCTCAGGACTTTGAGAAAGAAGCATGCACAGAACTTGCTTTTTGCTTTACAACCAACCAGTCACATCATTACATTCCCTGTTCAAACAGAGGCACCGTTTCCCCTTAACAATGCCAGAACTCTACCTCATGGAGGAAAGAATTAATAAAGACAGCATTTATCTAGTTTCTATGGTCACTTTTACCAGCATGCAGTAATAGTGGAAGCGACCTTTACCTCCTTGCTTGTAAATGAGCCCATAGGCATAATGGGAATAAGGCATATCCAAATAAAACTCCTAGAGCAGAATTCAAATTCTCTATAACTCACTGAAATTAGATCCAGCATACACATGAGTGTTTTTGGAAATGGATCCTGTGGCCTATCTAGCTACAGGCTAAGAGATCCAAGTTAGAAGAGGCCAACTAATAGGAAAACTTGTAAAAAAAAAAAAAAAGTATTGAATAAGGCTTTAAATTTCTTTTAAATGCATGTCAAATAGTTTTTATTCTTAATTTTGTAATTAAGATTTACAATATATTACTTTCAAACTATAAATTTTTGCAAACATTTCTACCAAACTTTGCTTGTATCTTGTTATTCATTTAGTTAACTCAGTAAATATTCATTAGCACCTACTGGTGCCAAGAACTCATCTGAATATGAGAGCCATCCATTGACAAAAATGATAAAGATCCCTGTCGTCAAGGAGCTTGTATAGCGGAACCAATAAACAATAACTTTCCCGGTATGTTAGAAGACAATAAGTACAGTGGAAAAGGTGAAAGAAAAGCAGGCTAAGAGGGACGGGGCGGGGCTGGGTGGGCCTTTCGACTTGAGCACCTTCAGAGGGTGGCTCAGTGTTTTTTACTGAGTTTCCCACTCTGTTCTGTTTTTGTTTCCAATTAACAAAGCAGTATAAGCTAAGTGGTGAAGAACTGGTCCCTGGTATTTATGCTGATCGCATACATATTATTAAAGTAATGAGGAGAAGCCCTATTTAATACAAAATAAACCTTTTAAGGAATATCTGTCTTTGGTACTTGTATTTTTCCAGTGAGGAAAGGAGTAAGATTACAGCACATTTCTATAAAACTCTATAGTTTACGAAGTCCTCTGTACGCTTTTATTTGCTGTTCATTATAACTCATTGAAGCAAGAATTCTTCAGGTGAAGAAATGAAGCTTAGAGATTTGCTCAAGTACTTAGCCTTCAGTGGTTCCTCTTGCCTCCCTCTGATTCCCGGTCTCCCAAACCTCTGATCATGATTCACAAGGTCCTTCCTGATCCACACTATGCTTACCTTTTCACACCATCAGTTTCCTTTCACTGTCTACTGTCACTGTCCCTTTCCAGCCATTCTGAGCTGCTTCCCTTTGCCCATTTGCTGAGCTCTCTCCTGCCTCTGCACCTTTGTACATGCCATTTCCGGTCGTCTTTTCTGGCCACTCTCAAAAGATCTTCTGGTCTCCACTTGGGCATCATTTCCTCTGGTGTGACCTCCCTGATTCCCCAAAAGCTGAACTCAAGGCACCGCACTTCCAGCACCCTATGGTGTCCCTGTCATAGTACTGATTGGCCCTTCTGTAATTGCTTGTTTCTTTGTGAGCTTCTGGAGAGCTTCTTTCTCCACCAATGAATCCCCACTCCTAGTGCAGTTTATCATCCTATGGGTTTTTCAGCTGATGAATGAAGAGCTTGGTTAATCAGTTGTTCAGGCTGCAGTTCTAGACCCTCCCATTTAAAATCCTCTTAGCCCAAGGCCTTCCATAGCTTTCCCCTGGTCATTAATTTATAACAGTTCTATCATACAGAAGAGAAGATAATCCTCTTTCTCAGGGCCTCTCTAGAACTCCTCTAGTTTGATAATTACTTTCATGCATCTGACAGTTTCTTAGTCCTGTTCTGACTGCCCTTTTCATTGCATGAAAACAAACCCAGTTTGCTCACTAGAGTTTGATTCCTTGCAGTGTTACCTGCTGCTTCATCTTCTCTTTGCAAACAAAGCATACATCTTGCATATGGGTGGAAAATGTCCACAGATGTCTTGTTCATGGTTGCGACTCCCTTGATCAGAGCAATTCACAGTAAACATGAACTCACAGAGAGGCTGGCACCATAGTCTAGTTTCCCTGCCATACATAAGTTTGGCAGAGGGTGTACCAACATTGCCTAGTTATTTTCATTTTTCACTCAAGTAGAAATAGAACTTTGGGAACTTCTAATCCTGGATCACTTCTTCCAGGTAGAATAGTGGCAGATTGCTGGCTCCTATGGGGGGACTAGAGTACACTAGAGTATTTTAACTTGAAAATTTGGTTGATGCATAAGGTTTTTTTAGAGACTTCATGTAGATGAAGCTCTCTGACCCACACTGCCTCATTTGGTTCTCACAAGCCCAGGGTCATACAGAAGTTGCAGAAACGGAACATTAGCCCGGGTGCTTCTTCTTCCATTGAATCCTGCCACCTCTCACTAGCTCTTGTTTATATACAATCCGTGCCCTCACAGAACTCGTCCTCTTTTTCATGCCAGGGGACATGGCTGGAGACTGGAGCATCTGGGAGAGTTCTTTCAGCCGTTCCTCTGAGTCTTCATGAGGAGTTCTGAAAAACCAATAAACATTCTGCTTTTGACACAGATTACTGAAATTCTCATATGTAAATGTAGAAAAAGCTCTCAGACAGGATGTGCACATGATTTTGCTTGCCTGAGTATTCAGAACAACAAATACAGTTTAGAGAAGTATAAAGAAAAGGAGCAATTTTCAACTACCACTCTGTGCCTCAGGGTGGTGGTGTTTTTTTTAATGTAGAATTTTAACTGTTCGAAATGCAGTGAAGGAAAGAACTAAAAGCAACATTTTTTAAACAACTGCCAGCACCTAAAATATATAAATATACAATATATTCATAAATAAAATTCAGACCAAAGAGAAAAGATTATTATAAACGATGGTGTTAATGATTCGCAGATGGCTGTGCTGCATGTCTGAGTCCTTCTTGTATGTCCTTTTTAATCTCCTAATTTTAGAGCATTTTCTAAAAATAATCAGAAAGCTAGGCAAGTCTGCATTTCTGCAAATCTATGATATTTAGAGTTCACAAAGGGATTATCATTAATGTGTGAAATTGCATCCATCGTAATACAAATGTAGCCCATGAAACAAAAAAGGTCCACGAATGTCTGAAGTTATATTCTACGTTTTACTTATGTTTAACATTTTGTATTATGTGAACCAAAAGTTGCAAAATTTAAAAGGCAACTGTTTTTAAGATATGTATTGCATAGCTGTATAGTAACTCCAACTAGTGCCTTTTAATATTTTTGGAAAGCACAAAAATATAAAAACAGAACTGTTGCTAATTTTGAAGTGCTCAATATTTATATTTATGTAATCCAGATGCAGTACAGTCAGGATGAAATTTTAGTATAAATTTCACCTTGAATATTGTCTGAAAAAATTCAGTTCACAAGTGTGGGATATCTTACACTCAGAAAATTAACAGAAGGTACCTCATGTTTTAAGTAAAGGTAATTGCCTTAAATTGAGCATGACTTTGTGAAGAATGTATTCTTTATTCCCTGTCAAATGCTATTATATCTGGTTTAGTATCAGCTATGGATTATGGATTACAATTGGCTAATTGACTGGGGTCACATTCAATCAAGCTGACGATATGACTTGTGAAATTCATTTACCCTCCAAGATCATGACTAGTTTTAGCTATTACTCAAGACATGTTTGGCCTGTAGCCTCTGTTATTATGCTTACCATACCTGATGCCTACTTTGCTCAGGAAGGTACAGGTGTGAACACTTGTTTACCTGCTTGAGATTCTCTCTCTCTTTCTCTCTCTCTTTTTCTCTCTCTCTTCTTCTCTCTCCCTCTCTCTCTCTCTCTCTCTCTCTCTCTCTCTCTCTCTCTCTCTCTCTCTCTCTCTCTCTCCTCTCCCCCTACCTAAGGGAAAAGGAAAGAAGACATCTTTTATTAAGGAGGCTAGCTGAAAGGCAAATAAGAGGATTATGTTACCTCCTCTTGCACCTAACACACATTGTTATTTTATCCTAGTTGTTCTTTATTACTGAGAAGAGGAAATGTCAGCATCGCTTCATCAGATACTAATTCAGCATCTGAAACAGTAAAAATTGATGGTAGGACATGAAGTCAGTCCACCACAGTGGTTAAGATGTTCACTAATAAAATACAATTGTAACTCAATGCTCTGAAATTAAAAAGAACTTTGAGGGTAAAGTCAATATTTGCATCATTAGAGAGACTTCTTACTTCATATATATTTCTTCAAATATCTGAACTGGGTCATATTTATTCTTCAACCAGGAACAAAAAGATTCTTTTTCTTTTGGTCCACAGATGGATTGGATTGTTATCACATTTCTTACTGGAAAAGGTTAAGTTAATATTTTGACAACAGATAAAATCTTCAAAGTGAGCCACAAGCTTAAGTAACGAGAGTTAGATTTTATAGGTTGGAGTGCCAAGGGTAAAGAGTACAGAAAGGGTTTGAAAGTCATGCAGTGATGATTATTCTTAGTGTAAAGCTTACAACCTCCATTTCAACAACTCTCTTAACACAGCATCTTGTCCTTCATAGTCAGGTGTTGAAAGAGAACTTAAAGAGTCCAGGGGTGGCAAACCCACATGCTTGTTTGGGCTCGTGAATGACCATATCCATCATTTGCAAATAATAGAAGTGACAGAAACCACAGGAATTCTAGAGCTTACACCGATCTAAGGATATTCAAACTAATTTAAAATAAGATTGTGTCTTCCAAACAAGCCCATCCACAAAATAAATTTGGCCTATGTACCCCCAGTTTGCTCTATGACTCAGCCCGACCTAAAGAGCAGTTTCTTCCAACATATTATCCTAGCCTCATATCCCTTCTCGAACATTCCTGCCAAGTGGCTGTTTACTTCTTTTGGAAAAACTCCAGTGACAAGAACTCATCAACTTTTGAAACTGCCAGGTTTTTTTTTAATCAATTTTATCAGCAATGGTAGTAAAAGTAGTCTCTTTTGTGATTGAGGATATTAATAGCAATGATTTGTGAACTTTAACAGTAGATGCTCTGACCAGCAAGAGTCTCACAGGGCTCTCTCTTTTGTGACTATTCCTTGAGAGTCTGTCACTGTTGAGAGCTCTAACTCTTTGCTTCATGGATGCTACAATTTGTTTGGCAATTGCAAAAAGGGACGTCATTTTTCTATATAATTTCAAGTTTACTTGCATTGCTCATGTTATGTAGGCTGATCTTAAAAAGACCCATTTTCCATTTGTTCATCCCAACACATGCAATTTCTTGGTGCTGGGCTCTGAGGTAGGTCCTAGGATACAAGGCAGAAAGGCTCTGCTTTACTTAGGCTTACATTCTAGTTAGGGAAATGTACAAACACAAAATGATTTTAAAAGTTCTCTGAAGGGAAGAGAAACTGAGAAGCAGGCAGGAGCCATATTATACAAGGACTTTTGACTACTAGGTGTTTGGAGTTTACTAGGATGATGAGAAGCCATGGAAAGATTTAAAGCAGAAGAATGGCATGACTTTAGATTTTTTGCAGAGGGAAAATGCTAACACATTGTCAGTGTAGAAAATTCAGAAAATACAAAAAGCATTAAAAAGAAAATATACCATGCAAGATACCGTCACCCAGAGTGAAGTATGAAATGAGAGAGATGGTCGACAGAATTCTGGGCTAGCCAGTTCGGGCTAGTATAACAGAATAGGTGGCTTAAACAACCAACATTTGTTTTCTCACAGTTGTGGAGACTGGAACATCCAAGATCAAGGGCCCAGCAGGTCTGGTGTCTGAGGAAGGCAGTCTTCGTAGTTTGCAAAGGGCTGCCTTCTTGTTATATCCTCACATGGCAGAGAGAGCGCTGGTCCTTCCCATATAAGGACACTGATCCCATCTTGGGATCTCTATCCTCATGACCTAATCCAACTCTAATGACGTCTCGTCTCGAAGGCCCCACCTTCTTATATTATCCCAATGGAGTAATGCTTTCAGTTTATGAATTCATTCAGTCCATACAAGCTCCCAAGACTTTTATCCTCTAGTAGACATTTCCTGTACACATTTTCCCATTCAATGAGCATGGGCACAAATATGAATATAAATTTGAAGACCTATCACTCCATGATTATTGCATATTACATGGCAAAGGTGAAAGGATTTGGGGAAATATAATTAAGGTCCCTAATCTGTTGATTCGAGTTTTTCCGGAGGGAGATTATTCTGGGTAGATCTGGTCCAATCAAGTGAGCCCTTTAACAGAGGATCTAGAGATCCCAGACAGAAGTCAGAGATATTCTGACTTCAGCAAATATGCTTTCCTGTTGCCTCTAAGAAGCAAGCTGCTGTGTGGAAAGGCCCGTGTGGCAGGGAACACTGTGTAGTCTCTAGTTGCTAAAGGCCCCAGTCGTACAACCACAAGGAATTGAATTCTGCCAACAACCAATGAACTTGGAAGAAGCTCAGATGAGACTCGTGGCCCCGGCTAACACCATGATTTCAGCCTGGTGAGCTCTTGAACAGAGAATCCAACAAAGCCATGCCTGGACTCCTGATCCAAACAAATAATAACAATTCGTAATAAATTGTGAGATAATAAATATGTGTTGTTTTTAAGCTGCTAAATTTAGGGTAATTTGTTACACAGCAACAACAATTTAATACAAAGGGAGTGACGTGATCTACCTGAGTGACATGAGTGGATCATGGAGAGTCACTGTCATGATCTAAGCAAAAGATAAAGGCAGCTTGGAGTAAGATGCTGGCAGTAGAGACAGAAGGAAGTAGACAGATTTTAAATAAATGTGGAAGTGAAGCAGGGCTTGCTGATAAATAGGATTTAGAGGATAAAAAAATAAGCAAGAATAATTCTTAGGATTTTGGCATGATCTAATGAGTGGATAGTATTGCTATTTACTAAATCTTGGAAGAATAGAGGATGGACATTTTGGCCTACCGAGTGGGGTCAGAAGATGGTGTTCAATGATAGAAATATTATATTTCACCAAGCAGGTAGTTATATATATATAATATATATTCTATATATAACAAATATTTGCATATGTACATATATATTAGAATGTATTATATATAATACATAACAAATATTTGCATATGTATATATATGTTTGAATATACATATAATGTGATTATTTGTCTTAAAATTAAGGTAATAGTATAGTTCATTTTACTTTTTATCAACTCAACAGTAAAAACATGAATTTTAATGATTGCATAATATTTCACTATATATTAATCTTTTTAACCAGTCCCCTATTCCTCTATTATGCATGGTTAAACTGGTTTTATTCTTTTCACATTTATGAATTATTTCCTAGTGAATATTCTTCTTTAATTTATTTGAACCATGTAGACCTAACATACACTGTTACGTTAGTTTCAGGTGTACAATATAGTGATTCAACAATTCCATAGCAGTGCTCATCATGACAAGTGATTAATTCTCATCATCTATTTTCACTATGCCCCCACCCACTTGCCTTCTGGTAACCATCAGTTTATTCTCTAGAGTCAAGAGTCTGGGGAACCCTGGGTGGCTCAGTCAGTTAAGCCTCCGACTTCAGCTCAGGTCATGATCTCACCATCCGTGAGTTCGGGCCCCGCTTCGGGCTCTGCACCAACAGCTCTGAGCCTGGGGCCTGCTTCAGATTCTGTGTTTCCCTCTCTTTCTGCACCTCCCCCACTCATGCTCTGCCTCTATGCCTCTCAAAAATAAACATTAAAAAATTTTAAGAGTCTGTCTCTTGGTTTGTCGCTCTCCTTTTTTTCCTTTGCTCGTTTTGTTTCTTAAATTCCACATATGACATTAAGTCAATAAAGTTTTAGGAAAAAAACACTTTTAAAAAAATTCCACATATGAGTGAAATAATATGGGTATTTGTCTTTAGGATTCTTATATTTAGAGTAAATCACCAGAAGTGGAGTTACAGGGTCTGATGGGTATGCACGTTCTTACGAATTTTTAAATACAAATGTATTAAATCATCTTCTAGAAAGTTAGGACCAATTTACATTCCCTCTAACAGTGTATGAAGAGTTGACCTCACTCTCACTACTGGGTATAAAAGCATTTTTGCCAATTTAAAGGTGAAAAAAACTCATTTCTCTATTAATTTATCGAAGCCTGTGTATCATGAAGGCATGCTTCAGTCTTTAGTTTTGTTTTCTTTTGTTCTCTCCTGCCTCACCTGGCCCTCCTCACAGTATCCTGCCAGTATGTGACTGGTGTCAGAATCTGCTGTTCGTAAGCATGGAGAGGGGAGGGACTAATGCATTAAGCCAGTCATCCTTTATGAAAATATGGGAGTTTTCTCTGATATATTTCTCCAAGTTATATCTCAGGTCTGGAAGTCTTGGTGTGTCCTTATTATCAAATTAGCTTCCCTCCAAACACATGGAGTGTAAAATACTTTTGGGGCACCTGGGTGGCTCAGTCGGTTAAACCTCCAGCTTCGGCTCAGGTCAGATCTCATGTTTGTGGGTTCGAGCCCCGCGTCAGGCTCTGTGCTAACAGCTAGCTCAGAGCCTGGAGCCTGCTTCCAGTTCTGTGTCTCCTTCTCTCTCTGCCCCTCCCCCTCTCATGCTCTGTCTCTCTCTGTATTAAAAATAAATAAAACATTAAAAAATTATTAAAAAAATACTTTTTATATAGTTTTCCTACATATAAAAGGAAGAACAAAAAATGATTAAGATTTTTCATCCTATTTTCCTACATTTTTAAAATGGTATATGGTAAATACTACTATCATCCTTCTGAGCTAAACCTATCAATTAAAATCTCTATGATATATCTCAAGAAATGTCAACTAAAAAGGTATTCAGTGTATTAGGTTGTATATTGTTCAGTAATGGTTCCCTGTGCATGATGGGCTTAGGATGGTGGCTGTTATTTCCTTACTTTTTTGTATTGCCCAGATGTTTAATATTGAATACGTAGTCTTTTCTAAAGGTTAAGACTATAATAGAAATTTTAATTTTAATTTAGAAGTACCTTATAATGTCTTAGAAAACAATTCCTTGAAATTATTTTAAAAATCAAGAACAGGAGAGGGATGTCTGGGTGGCTCAGTCGGTTAAGCATCCAACTTAGGCTCAGGTCATGATCTCAGGATTCATAAGTTCAAGCCCCACATCGGGCTCTGTGCTGACAGCTCAGAGGGTGGAGCCTGCTTCGGATTCTGTGTCTCCCCCTTTCTTTGTCCCTCCCCCACTCGCCCCCATCTCTTTCTCTCTCTCTCTCTCAAAAATAAGTAAACATTAAATAAAAATGAAGAGCAGGAGTAATTGAAACATTGGCAGGAATTAAATGGAAAAGCTTTTGAAAACCCAGACTTGTACAGTGTACTAATTGTATGTCATAGCACTTGACCTCAAACCAACAATTACACTTTTGTAAAAACCCCAAACCATCTTGTAAACATATTTTCAAACACCTTTTTTTAAAATGGATCCGTGGAAAACAAATTCAAAAGGACTGTGATTTCCTATTGGTGAAGCCAGAATGCTATAAAGACAGAAAGCTTGGCTTTCAGAGGAGAAAGACCTGTCACAGCTGAACATTAAGGACAAATGTTAATTCTTAAGTGGCATTTGCAAAACATATTAAAATATCTACAGGTGTCTATTAATGATAATATCTACTGTTTGAGTGTTTTTCTACGTGCTGGGTTGTCTGCTATGTGCTTTACATGCACTGTTGTTTTGAAGATTTTAGAGAATTTTTTTAAGTTGCCCAATTCACTAAATGAGGAAGCAGTTCAGAGAGATCTTGCCCAAGATCACTCTTTGGTCAACAGTAGGGTAAGATTTATTCTCAGGATTGTCTTATCTTAATGCTTACTCTTGGCTATTACTTGTTACCTTTAGCTAGCTATCTTATCTAAACTGTTTTTCTTCCAAGTATAAACAATTAAACATCCACTGCTTTCCAGAATAGCTGTCACTGAGGGAGCCTGGGTGAATCAGTCCATTAAGCATCTGACTTTAGCTCAGGCCATGATCTCGTGGTTTATCAGTTTGATCCCCACACTGGGCTCTGCGCTGACAGCTCAGAGCCTGGAGCCTGATTCAGATTCTGTGTCTCCCTCTCTCTCTGCCCCTCCCTGGCACACACTCTGTCTCTCTCTCAAAAATAAATAAACATTAAAAGAAATAGCTGTCACTGAATCAGACTACGTGCAACTTGCTTCTCTGCCATTGGTGCTTCTAATCCTTGCTCGTCACTCTTCACTGCACTTGCTGGGTGCACAACCTTGTTCACCGGCCCACTTTGTTTCAAGCTAGGAACCCCACATTCTTCTTTTGACCCCCCCCCAAAACACAGCTAAAACATTACGAGTGGCACTTTATTGGTTGCAGGAGGGTGGAAGAGAAGACATGGTGAAGGTGACTTTTGCAAAAAGCAGGAAACAGTATTCCGGTATCAGTAGATTCAGTATCAGTCACCACTGGTCCTAGGGAACTACCCACACTTCCTCACCACAGGGGATTTCTTTCTCAGACTCAGTCCTCTTGGCGCATTGCTGGGCTCTTTGCTTTTCTTCTGCAGCCTGTTCTAATAACCCCCACCTGGCTTCCAACTTTCTAACACATCTGGGAACTGGGAAGGTCGCACAGCTGGTGAGAGCTTTACCCCCCATTCCAGTCTAGGCTCTGGCCCTGGGTTTGTACTGAATAACTCACTAGGACAGCCTGCTTAAGACAGTGCCATCTATTTAGGTGTCCACCCTCACATTTACAAAAGACCGGCTACAAATTTGAAATTATGTTTTTCTCTTTAGCCTCTCCTGAATCAGGTGTTTCCTCTCCAACAAGCTCAGCAAACCTTAAATATTTATCAAGGTCCTCCAGAGAAACTGAACCATGGGAAATGTATATTATAATATTAATATACTAATTAATATGCTTTTAATATATTAACTGACATAATATTAATATATTAACTAATATATTAATATATTATATAATAGCATATTTATATATTATGTATTTTTTATATCTGTGTACATATAACATATAATGCAGAATCTATATGTAATCTCTCTCTCTCCATTGATGTTTATTTTTAAAAATTGGTTCACACAGTGTGAGAGCTGGCACACTAGGAATTTGTTGGGCAAGCTGGCAGGCTGGAAATTCAGGTTAGAACTGATGTTGCAGCCTTTAGTCTTAATTCTACAGGACAGGACAGGCAAGCTGGAAAGGTTTCTGTGTCCCTGTCTTGAGCCTTAATTCCTTCTTCTTTAGAAAATCTCAGTCTTGTCTTTTAAGACCTTCAACTAATTGGCTAAGACCTATCCATATTAATGGAGTGTAATTCAATTTGCTCAACATCCACAGATTTAAATATTAATAACATATAAAAATTACCTTCAGAGCAACAAGTGATTGGTATTTGACTAAACAAGTGGGCATATCACCTAGCCAAGTGAACACATAAAATTTACCCAGCACATTCTAGATATTTGAGTTCCTGTTATGTGCCAGACACAAACATGGTCATATCCTCGGTGTACTTAAAAGTTAGTTAGAAATCTTTCCTCTGTGATTCTTCAAAATAGCCCATCCTTTCAGAAAGATGTATTTACCCATTAAGCCCAACCGCTGAATGCAGTACCATCAGATTTACAGAACTGGGGTGAGGGCTAAAACATCAGCTTAGGCTCCATGGTGTTAGGAGTAAGGAAGCTGTCGAAGCCGCTCAAACTGCCCGCAGTTTGAAGAACTGATGACACCGGGATTCGTTGCAGAGACTTTTATTGGTTCTTTTCTTCCTTCTTCCTCCCCTTGCGCAAAGCACCCTCCCTTATATATGTACCGTACAGGCTACGCGGCCACTCATGATTGGCTGACAGCAACAGGGCTAACCAATTTCATGGCTTTGCATTGGTCGTACACTTATTGTGGTATCTGGCTGGGAGGTGGGTACACCAGAGGCAGGCGGGCCATACTTTGTCATGTGCTTGGGTGGATTGCCAAGGCACCATCTTGCCTCCGCCTCCCACAGGAAGCATAACCACTCTGGGAATTCTGGGCATGGTTCCAATTATTCCAGGCAAACAAGAGCATTTACAATTGTAGAGGAAGCTACTGAGAAGAAACTACCTTTGGGTGTAATGATGATGGTTGTGTGGCATAATGGAGATGGACAGTTTTGAGTTGAAAATTCCCACGGTTGAACACAAGTTCTACAATGTTGATCAAAACCTTCCTTTTTTCTTTTCATTGTCTATAAAATAGGAGTGATATTCTTTTTTTAAAATAATTTTTTATATATTTTCTTTATTTTTGAGGGGGGAGGAGCAGAGGGAGTGGGAGACACAGAATCCCAAGCAGGCTCCAGGCTCCGAGCTGTCAACCACAGATCCTGACATGGGACTCAAATTTGTGAACCGCAAGATGGTGACCTGAGCTGAAGTTCAATGCTTAACCAGCTGAGTCACTCAGGCCTGAGGAGTGTTATTCTTTCAGAGCTTTAGTAAGGGTCAAACAAACGCATATATATTTTTTCCTGCAGTGTGTTTCATACTGTTTGAATAGTAGTGTTTTTTCAAGTCAAGGCTGAGTTGCAAGAAATTAAAACTGAGCCAAGCATATTTAAAAAAAGATAGAGATAATAATGATTGGGCAAGCATCAACACCCAAGCTTCATGGAGATAGGACTTGGTCCTAGAAAGTCAGGAGTCAAGGTTGTCTCTCCCTGCTTCCCCAGGGTCTCTCATTTTTCACATTTCTCTGCAAGTCTTTTCCATTCTCCTTTATAGACTAGTTCCTTTCCTTATCCATTAGCTTGCATGTGGCTTCTGTTGTTAGGATTTCAATTAGGCTCTAACTCTCCATAGTCTTTGATTTGCAGGATTAGCCTCTTAGTTCTGATTGCCCAGACTGTCTGCCCATGGAAGGCAACCCTTGAGTCAAGTGTCAGGTGGGGCTTCATCTTACAGTCAGCTCAAGGAAAGGGTCATGTAGACCCATATGCCAACATTGGCCCATCTCTTCCACAAGTAGAAAATGTAGACATGGATGCCATCCCTAGATGTGCACCTGTAGCTGCAGTGAAGTCACATCACCTTGAACTTATTCAGACTGAAACCCCATATAAAGTACCTCCATTATTGTCATCTAACCCTCACCATAAATAAATCTACTAACGTAGAGCTTACGATGAGTAACATAAATGAAAAGGCGAGTATACCGACAAGCAAAGAGAAACACTTTGTAATTCCTCATCCATATCCCATTCACCACTAAGGTTCACAGTTCTCTTAAACACAATGTGGTTTGAGTGTCCAACCACGTGCATAGACTTCCCTTTTGTTCTTCCTTCAACCATACTTTATTGTGCTTATGCATTTTTCCACATGTGATACATGCACAAAACCGTGCATACTATGTGTGTGGAAGATGTGATTTTTTTTCCAGTCATAAATTTGGCAATAACAGGGTTCTTAGCTCTTCCTCATTGACTTAAAAATCACCCTTGTGTAAGCTGGTTCTCCATGTGGTGACATTATTACTGGTCATTCCAAGTAGAATATAATTATTCTGAGTTACAGATGGTGCTGATTAATATTTGATCTGATTATTTTGGTTAATTATATTGCTAAAATAGGTGGTAGAACAGGAAAGGATTTACTAAACTTAATTTAAAAGACTTATCTAAGGTTCATGCAACTAATTAGTTTCTGAGCCAAATATTTGACTCCTCTTCTTGTGCTTTTCTTCCCAAATTTACTGTTTTCCTGTAAAGTTTGCTGTTTTCCACAGTCATGGACAACAAGTTATTTGAAAAAAAATAGTCTGTTAATAGCCAAGAACTACAAAGAACAGGAAAAATATGGCTATATGAGGACAAGGCATTGCTAGTAATCGAGAGAGGGTATACAACTTATTCCCTATGTTCACGGTTTTGTACCATCTTCTAACAAGGAACACAAAATACATAATTAGTGGGACAAATCTGCATATTTACATGAATTTTAAAAATGCTTAGATGCCACCATCTTTTTCTTTCCTGTCATATACAGTCTTGTTGATAATCACCAAATGAGATATTAGCTTTTAGCTTTCTGTAAAATCCTGTGGCATTGTTCTTATTAAGACTTGCAGCATTAGTAAATACTGCTTTTGAACTCATCCATTTGTTTTCTGGGAATAGTTGCAGAAATTGAAGCAGTGACAGAACTCAGTTGCTTTATTTACTAACGTGTTGGATTGCATGATTTTAAACCAAGGACAAAGAGAAAAGAGTTTAGCCGACGACAACTGTCTATTGCCTTTCCGGCACACAGCTGACGAAGGCGTGCTTGTACAGCCGTTTGCAATAACACAGAAGGCATGTCTACTCTTTGATAATTGCTATATAAGTTTCTCTTGTTTATTCTCACGGAGCGGTTCTCAAAAAGTTTACGTAACATGCCTGAAGATTATACCAAGAAGGAAGTGTTTCAGAAATGGTTCTGCACTAGCATGTGAGCATGTTTGTGTGGCCACTGGACACGTGTAAGGGTATGATTCATGCATCTCTTTGCACAAAGGATTTGAAGTCACAGGTTGTCATTCTGGGTAAAAAGCTATGTCAGATTATAATCAGTTAATAGAGCATACACTACATAATGTTCTCTTCAGCTTAGATTTCTTGAAATCTTACAAGTTGAGGAAGGTGAGATCCTGGGGCTTTTAATTTGCACCAGGGTAAAATCATTTCTTTGTGCTGAAAGGGTGTGAGGAAAAAGATTTCCCCAGGGAAGGCAAGGTTTTTGAAGAGCTCACTGTACAATTCATAAAGACACAAACTGTGATATTTTACATCTGAAAGTTAAAATTTTTTAAATTATTTCTCAAAATTAAAACTACGGGAATTAAAACACAAGGGTGAAGTGTGGTTGGCTTTGACATTGCTAATCTGGTTTCTGTCTGAGGTCTGTTTGTACCGGTCAGATGCTCTTCCTTCTCCAACAAGACTCAGCCTAGGCTTGCCTGCTGTAACTGAGCCCACCCTTTTCAGGGGAGGAGCCACTACAGAAATAGCTAGGATTTAATGTTGTGAGCAAGAGCTTGCTAAAAACCTTAAATCTTATCTCTTACTCCTCATTTAGGTTGAAAGGACATAAACAGGAAGCTTCTAGGAATGGAAATTAGTTATTTGTGATAAGGCCTTTTTTATTTGCTGGTTGAAAGCAGCCATTACATAGTAACCAGTCATCCTAACAAGAGAATACTCATATTGTTTTTATTATGTGATTATAATCCATTCTTGTCCCGTGATATCATGACATAAGTATCTTTAAGTAGAACTCTATTCAGGAACTTTCTAAGAAAGAAAGACGATAACTCGAGGGACTTCTCTAGATCTTTTGTAAGAACTCAGTGGGTGAGAAAACAGTGGTTAAGAGCATGGGCTTTGGTGTCACGGGAGAGAATGGCTTCCCTAAGCCTCCATTTTTTTCATAAAATGGGGGTAGTAACAGGTCCTGCCTGAGATATAACATACCAAGTATTTAGCAGATGTACTGGTTTCCTGTTGCAGTTGTAACAAGTTATCAAAATGTGAGTCACTTAAAACAACACAAATTTATAATTTTATAGCTTCGGTGGTCTGAAGGCCAAAATGCTTCTCATAAGGCTGTGTGTGTAGGTAGGGCTGCTTTTCTTTCTGGAGACTCTAGGAAAGGATCCATTTTCTTGCCTTTTCTAGCTTGTGGAGGCCCCCTGCCATGTTCAAAGCTAGCAATGGGCAGTCAAGTCTCTCCTGTCTCCCGCTTCTACTTGTGAGGACCCCTGTGATTACTTCGGTCGCATCAGCCTAATTTCCTATCTCAAGGCCAACTAATTAGCAACCTTAATCCCATCTGCATTCTTTGCCATGGAAGGGAACATGTTCACAGGTTCCAGAGATTAGGACAAGGACACTTGTAGGGATCATCTGTTCTGCCTACCCCACCAGAATTCCTGCCACTAACTCAAGCCACAGGAGATGTGCTGATTTTTGCTATTCTTAACCCCCCCCAAAGGAAGAACCCTCTCTGATGGTTTTTGTTGTTCCACAAGATGCCAGCTGACCAGTGTTCCAGAAACCAGATAAGTACAAAGCTCTCCCTCGCTCCATTGCAAAACCTTTTGCAAACAGTAGTTTTGGCACTCTGCCTTTAAAGCAGAAAAAAAAAAAACAAACGAACAATGTTGTTACATCTGACCTAAATACACGTGGTCCACAGCTTTCTTGCGCTCTCTTCACACTTCTTTCCTGAGGATGTCGTCTGCCGTGGTATCAGCTCACCTCTATGCAGCTGACTCCCCCGAAGTAGAACGGGAATGCTAACCTTCCTGTCAGGCTTAAGGCACCACATGTCCAGCTTGAGCTGGGAAACTCCTCCTGAATATTCTGTGTGTCCCTGAAAATATCTCCGGAACTCAAATGACCACTGTTGACTCGAACCATCCTTCCTCCCTGCTGGATGCAAGGGCAGCGCTCTCCTCTTTTGGGGAAAAGCAAACACACCGGCCCCCTTGTACTCTTTACTCATTAGCTTGCATGCAGCTTCTGTTGTTTGGACTTGAGTTAGGTTCCTGCCCACCTTGTATTCCTTATGACTCTTACAAGTGCCATCCGGGGCGCCTGGGTGGCTCAGTTGGTTAAGCATCCGGCTTCGGCTCAGGTCATGATCTCACGGTTTGTGGGTTCGAGCCCCACGTCGGGCTCTGTGCTGACAGGTAGCTCAGAGCCTGGAGCCTGCTTCATATTCTGTATCTCCCTCTCTGACTCTCCCCTGCTCGTGCTGTCTCTATCTCTCAAAAATAAATAAAAAACCATTAAAAAAAATTAAAAAACAAAAAAAAACAAGTGCCATCCAAGTTCAAGCTTCTTGTGCCCTTGTCAGGACTGTAGGCAGAGCCTCCTAATTGTTCTCGTGTTTTCCTCCCTTCACTAATTTGTGCCAACACCCTCAGGAAACCTCAGGCCCCTTCTTTCTATACCTTTGGCCTTAAATCAGTCAGGCTTTGTATTAAATCCATTTTTATCAGCACACTGAAGGGCTCAGGGAATTATCTTTAATCACCCACCATTTGACACACAATGTACTTAGACATTTTACATGCATTATCTCATTTAACCCTAATATAATGCCCTGGCAGGTAGGTAGATGTTATTTCTCCCTTTTAACTAGAGAGGCAGTTGGGGCTTAGAAAGCTTTGTATATAATTTAGCCAAAACTACACAGTGAGAATTCAAATGCTGATGTATCTGATTTCAGAGCCCCTAGTTCTGCCACTACACTGGAGCCCTGCCATTTGACTTTGTTTTTAAAGCATCTGGTTTGTGAAGCCTTGGTTAAGTTCATGTGTTTTAGCAGCAAATCTTCTGATAGCCTCACGGCGACATATGTGTGCTCATGCTAGTGGTGGTTTCTATAGGCGGCTAAGGACTGCTGGTATGTGTTATTATTATTTTGTTTTTTATCAAAGATCTAGGACTTGTCAAACCTCTGCCTTTGACATGGCTTGCACATAAATCCAGGTGCATTTCTTATATCCAAAAAAAGAAGTGGGGGGGTGAGAAGGAAGTCATTTGTCCATGTGTGGGTGGGTTTTATCCATGTTAAGTTAGGACTCTTGTGGAGTTAAATAATCCTGATGAATCTGTTCCCTTTCCATTAGAGATCAACTCTCAGTGACAAGCCAAAACATGCTTTTCTTCTTTTACCAAAACACCCACAAAGGAAATAGAAACCAGTTTAGCAACTTTGTAAGTGGGTGCAAAAGGATTCCTATAAAGAAAGCCTCCATTGTGCCACTCTGGTCATGTTAGGTTTGGAATGCTGACGGTTTATGTTGTCCTACTCTGAACTTTCACTGACAACCTAGTAAATTAGCTCTAGCTGAGTTCGATACTTCTTAAAGGTGACCTTAATCACAAACAATACTTCTTGAACAGGCTTTGTCCCCCTCCACCACTACTCTTCTTCATACCAGAATGGTGTCTAGGATATTAAGAATCTTTATTGCTCATTTAAAAAAGTATCAAAGCAAATACTATACAGGGAAGGTCAGTTTGAGCAACTTTTTTATTCACATGGTGGCTTTCTCCTTTTTTTTTGTTTTTTGTTTGTTTGTTTTGAAGTTGGAACCATGGAATGTAAAGAGCTGCAAGAAATAGACTTCAGTAATGCAAGGGAATAACTTTTCAAACCTTATTCTTCCATAGATAGGAAAATGCAAACAAAATCAACTACTAACATGGTTCTTAGATTTTTGTGAATTACACACAATTTTGTGTAATTGTGAAAGGTAAACATAGCAGAAGAAATTGACCTTAAACTTGAGAATTAAAAATGCTGTGTGGAGTCATTATTGGGTCATTAGTCAAAATTGGAATACTGATAATAGGTCATATAAAAGTATAATGTCAATGTGAAATTGACTGAGGTTGAAAACAACTCTATGGTTATGTGAAAAATATCCATATTCATCCATATTCATAGGAAATATACATAAGTATTTTGGGACAGAGAACCATGATGCATGTAACTTACCCTCAAATGGCTCAGCAAGTATATACACTGTGTGAGTATACAAATATATGTATCTATCTATATATCTATATCTATATCATGAAGAGAAAGAAAACACAAATGTAAAAGAAATAGGATAAAATATTACAGTGGTCAAATCTATGTAAAGAATGAGAATACTTTTGTCCTAAGCAATATTAATTTACATATATAAGCAAATGATACGTAAATCTAAATTTCCATCCAAGAAGATTATAATTAACAATAGACCTATAAATTAAAGTGTTTACTAAACATATCCATTAGGATATTCCACAGATAATTCAAAATTAACCTTTCCACAATTGGTTTTATAAGGTTCCCCTTTAACCTGAGTTTCTTCATTGTTTCTGGTACCAAACTAGATCCTTTCCTCTATTTCGCCTACCACATTTCCCCCACCAACACAGGAATCCTACAATCACTCAAGGAATCCTATTCTATTCTATTCTATTCTATTCTATTCTATTCTATTCTACCCTGTAAAGTCTTATCTACTGATCTACCTCTTTCAGTCCTCACTGCCATTAATAAGCTTCATATATCACAATGGATTATAATCATCACCTTCCAGGAGGTCTTCTGCATTCAGGATGTGCCCACCTCCAATCCATCTCCTGTTGTGGCTAATTTGTAAAATTGACATCTGATCTTGTTAATGGTCTGCTTAAAAGCCTACATGTCTGCCTATTGCCCTCAGTTTAAAATCCAAAGGACCAGCCCACAGGTCTATGTGTATTATACTTAGTGAGCAAGAGGCTAAGGATGGAAGGGAGTTCGTAGGGTTGGATCCTATGATCCACTCTGTGAGCAGTGAATCCACTCTCTCAGGTCTAAGTTAGTCTGGGTATCGATTTCAGTTGTCCTCATGATTTTGTACTTAGACTGAGAACACAAACTGGACTGCATTTTGTGGGGAAGAAGGGATGTTGAGGACCAAGGACAAGGTGAAGGTGTCTCCCCAGGGCAAAGATATTGCCCTGAGAATTACTGAGCCTGAGTTGGATAGACCCCAGAGAACTGGGAGTGTGGTGTCAGAAAGGTGACAGCAGGCGGAGCGAAGCCTTTGTCCTGGGTAAACTAGCACCAGTGGTCAAGCAGCCTGGACATTCTGGTCTTTTCCCTTTGCCTCTTCCCCTCCCCTTTCATTCCTGATTATTCCAAAATTAACTTAGCTAAAATCTAGGATCCTTTCTAGCCTTTAGGTAGTGATGGAGAGTATTTTGCTTTTGTACTAAAGCAGTGACTTTTGTCAAGAAGTGTAATACATTGTTTTAAAAAGGAAAATAACTTGATGCCACACTATCTCAAGTGATGCATGGATAAAGAAGAGGTGGTACATATGCACAATGGAACACTACTTGGTGATCAAAATGAGTGAAATCTTGATTTGCAGCAACGTGGATGGAGCCAGAGTGTATTATGCTAAGCAAAATAAGGCAGCCAGGGAAAGGCAAATATCATAAGATTTCACACACGTGGAATTTAAGAAACACAGCAGATGAACATAGGGGAAGGAAAGGAAAAATAAGATAAAAACAGAGGGAGACAAACTATAAGAGACTCTTAAATACAGAGAACAAACTGAGGGTTGCTGGAGGGGAGGTAGTTGGGGGGATGGGCTAACTAGGTGATGGGCATTAAGGAGGGCACTTGTTGAGATGAGCAGTGGTGTTACACGTAAGTGATGAATCACTAGGTTCTACTCCCTAAACCAATACTACACTGTGTGCGAACTAACCTGAATTTAAATAAATACACTTAAAATAATAATAATAAAATAAAATAATGAATTCCAATTTTTACATGTTTCTAGGCACATGGTCTACATAGACCAAATATAGTATAATTATACTTTACATACCTCTTATTATAAAAAATAAATGTGCAAACCACAAAAATGATCATTCTGTTTTTCTGAAAGAACTGACTTTGTTCCAGGATTGACTTACATGACTAAAAAAGATCTGGAATTATTTTCTAAAATATCTATTCCATTTTATTTTCTTATTAATCAGTTTCTAATCAATTTATCATTTTTTCTCTCATTTTATTCTACTTGATCTTTGTTGTTTCCCCTTCCTGATGTCCATAATCTTAAAGATTTCATTCTTTTGCTGAAAAATTCTTTCTGATAAGCATACCTTTTTTGAGTTCATGTAAAATAAATAAGTAAGGGTAGAAGACAAACTGGACAGAACATCATATGGAAATGAATATAGTATATTCAAGGCATACTATTCATATTTTATAATTAATAATTATCATTTTAAAAGTAAAAAGTTAACAATATATACTATCTGGCACTCTCGAAAGCACCATTGATTGATGTAAATATTTTAATTAGACATAACTTTAACATAATTCTTTTAGGGTGTAATAATTTTCATGTTCTATATAACTTCTTATGCATGTAACCATTCATTTTCTTCTATAGACTTTATGATAGGATCTTGAAATCAAGCTTAAAACTCATTCATCACTAATATGCATTTTTTCATTTATTTTCTTTATGTCTTCTCATAATAATTTTAATTTTCTGAATCAGATAAGAAAAACTTTTTTAGATTATGGAAACATTAATTTGAAAGACATATGCACCTCTGTATTTACTGCAATATTATTTACAGTAGCCAAGATATGGAAGCAACTTAAATGTCCATCCATAGACGAAAAAAGAAAGATATGCAATACTACTTAGCCATAAAAAAGAATGAAACCTTGCTATTAGGAACAATACGGATGGATCTAGAAGTTATAATGCTAAGTGAAATAGGTCAGAGAATGACATACCATATGATCTCACTCATATATGGAATTTAAGAAACGAAAACAGAAACTTCCTTTCTTGGGTGGCAGCAAGAGCAGAGAGAGTGCCTCGAAGGCCCTGGGCACACTGGGAAAGTGCAAGGTAGTGGAGTACCTTCTGCCTACCCCCAAATGCCACCCTCCACCCCTCTATTGCATGCAAATCTTTGTGCCTGATCATGTTGTCGCCAAGTCCTGCTTCTGGTGCTTTGTGTCTCAGCTAAAGAAGAGGAAGAAGTCTTGAGGGGGGATCGTTGACTGTGGACAGGTGTTGAGAAATCCCTCTCGAGGGTGAAGAACTTTGGCACCCTGTGCTCAGACTCCCACAGTGGAGCCCACAACCTGTACTGGCAGTACCGGGACCTGACCACTGCAGGCGCTGTCACCCAGTGTTCCTGAGACACTGCGCCCAGCCCACTCCATCCAGACCATGAAGGTGGAGGAGATTGCAGCCATCAAGTGCCATCAACCATCAGCCCAGCAGTTCCAGGACTCCAAGACTGAGTTCCCGCTGCCCCACTGGCTCCTGCATCACCAGCACAAACCAGGCTGCACTGCCAAGAGGCCTAACACCTTCTTTTAGATATAGTCTCCCTGTCCCCAGGTAGATCTAAATAAATTCCTTGGAGGGGAAAGAGAGAGAGAGAGATAAACAAACAAAAAAAGGAATAAAGAAAAAGAGAAACCAAAAAACAAACCCTTAACTATAGAAAACAAACTGATGGTTATCAGAGGGGAGATGGAGGGGGGAAAGGTGAAATAGATGACAGAGATTGAGACTACATTGTCATGATGAACACAAGTAATATATATACTTGTTCAATCAACACACTATACACCTGAAAATAATAGAACACTATGTTAACTATAATGGAAGTAAATTTAAAAAATAAAAATAAAACAAAAAATATGAAATAAAATACATTTTAAGAAGAAAATATTTTGTAAATGTTTATTTATTTATTTTGAGATAGAAAGAGAGAGCATGGGGGAAGATCAGAGAACGAGGCAGAAAATTTCTTACTCGACACATCTCCAAAGGCCAGGGAATCAAAAGCAAAAATGAACTATTGGAATCTCATCAAGATTAAAAGCTTCTGCACTGCAAAGGAAACAATCAACAAAACTAATAGGAAACCAAAGGAATGGGAAAAGATAGTTGCAAATGATATATCAGATAAAGGGCTAGTATCCAAAATCTATAAGGAACTCCCCAAACTCCACACCCAAAAAACAAATAATCCAGTGAAGAAATGGGTAGAAGACATAAACAGACACTTCTACAAAGAGGACATCCAGGTGGCCTACAGACATGAAATGATGCTCAACATCACTCATCATCAGGGAAATACAAATCAAAACCACACTGAGATACCACCTCACGCCAGTCAGAGTGGCTAAAATGAACAAATCAGCAGACTATAGATGCTGGCGAGGATGTGGAGAGACGGGCACCCTCCTACACTGTTGGTGGGAATGTAACCTGGTGCAGCCACTCTGGAAAACAGTGTGGAGGTTCCTCAAAAAATTAACAGTAGAACTCCCCTATGACCCAGCAATAGCACTGCTAAGGATTTACCCAAGGGATAGAGAAGTGCTGATGCATAGGGGCACATGTACCCCAATGTTCATAGCAGCACTGTCAACAATAGCCAAAACATGGAAAGAGCCTAAATGTCCATCACCTGATGAATGGATCCAGATGTGGTTTGTATATACAATGGGGTATTACATGGCAATGAGAAAGAATGAAATCTGGCCATTTGTAGCAAAGTGGATGGAAGTTGAGGTTTTTAAGCTAAGTGAAGTAAGTCAGGCAGAGAAAGACGGATACCATATGTTTTCACTTATATGTGGAACAGGAGAAACTTAACAGAGGACCATGGGGAGGGGAAGGGGGAAAAATAGTTAAGGAGAGGGAGGGAGGCAAATCATAAGAGACTCTTAAAAACTGAGGGTTGATGGGGGTGGAGAAAAAGGGAAATTGGGTGACGGGCATGGAGGAGACCACTTGGGATGAGCACTAGGTGTTAAATGGAAACCAACTTGACAATAAACTATTAGAGAGAGGGGGGGGGGAGAATCTAAAGCAGGCTCCTTGCTGTCAGCATAGAGCCCGATGCAGGCTCGATCTCACAAACTGCGAGATCATGACCTGAGCTGAAATGAAGTCAGATGCCTAATGGACTGAATCACCCAGGTGCCCCAAAAGAGAAAAGCTTTGTAAATAAAAATGTTGACTAGAGTTCACACACGATGTTCCAGTTTCAGGTACACAACATAGTGATGCAACAACTCTGTGTGTGCTGTGCTCACAAGTGTAGCTTCCATGTGTCCCTGTGTAACACAATTGCAATACTATTGAGTATGTCCCCTATGCTGTCCTGTTAATTTCTTCGACCTCTTTATTCCAGAACTAGAAGCCTGCAGCTCCCGCTCCCCTTCATCAATTTTGCCCGTCCGCACCCCACCCCTCAGGCCATCATGTTTGTTCTTTGTATTTAGAGGTCTGATTCCACTTTTTTTGCTTGTTTGTTTATTCAAGCTTTGTTTTGAAGAGTTCATCTTAATAAATTTCTGCATCATAAAGAATGTTGTATAAACATGGCTTATCTTGACATGGCAGGCAACATGTGAGATTTATACACATGCTTTTATAGCTCTCTCTTCATAATGATCATTTAACAATCCAGCATGTATTGGGTACTTACTATACGTGAAGTACTGTCCTAAGTACTGTGTATGTCATTTAAGTACTAAGTCATTTAATCCTTATAGCAGCCCTATGGGGTAGGAAGTATTAAGATCCTGGTTTCACAGCTGATAAAACTGAGAGGCAGAGAGATTGATAATTTACCCCAGGCCTCATGTCTGGAAAGTGGAGAAATAGAGATTTGACCCCAGGCACACTGGCTCCAGAGCTTAACTGTTCCTCACGCTGCACCCCTTGTGTTGGCTGATGTGGCCCAGAGAAAACGGGAGGGATGCTGACTCCCGAGTGCGGGCTGCTGAGCAATGTGACAGGAGGGAAGAACAGAACAGAAAATTTGCTCCCTGCGAAATACGTGACATGTTTCCCAAAAGTACAGACCTGTAAGAGACTATTTTTTCTTTAGTCATAAGGTATGTGCACAAGGAGGAAGAAGAGAATTTAAAAGGCTGTGTGTAGGGGCACCTGGGTGACTCAGTCAGTTAGGTGTCAGATTTCAGCTCAGGTCATGATGTCACAGTTTGTGAGTTCGAGCCCCATGTTGAGCTCTGTGCTGACAGCTCAGAGCCTAGAGCCTCCTTCGAATTCTGTGGCTTCCTCTCTCTCTGCCCCTCCCTTGCTCACACTCCATCTCTCTTTCTCTCTCAAAAATAAACATTAAAATTAAAAAAAAATAAACAAATAAAAGGCTGTGTGTAACAGATGGCTGCATCAGCACTATAACTTCAGTGTTTAGCACAGGCTTGCCTCAAACATGTAGTTGCTCAGTAAACCACATTAAGTTTTGTTACATGCTACCTGATTTGCTTTAGTGAAAGCTCTTTTATGCATGTCAAACTTACAGCAGTTGTGTGAGGCTTTTCTTTTCCATGAAGCCTAACACTTAAAATACCCTCTGTGTATTCAATTATAAGTGCTACCATAAGCAGTTCAAAATTTCTTTGAAGAACACCCCCTCTGTTAAGAAAAGAATTAGTTAAATACTTGATAAGTAACCTTTCTCCTAGAGAAAGAAGCTAGGGGTTTTCTCTGGACCCGGAAAAATTGCCTTTCCTTCATCCATCCCCTTGGGAATCTTAGTTCAGAACTGACACCGTTCATCATTCAGTATCATGACCCCATTTGCTTCCCATTCAGTACTTCGCGTGAGAGGGAAAGTGTTTTTCTGGTCTTCTGCAGAGTGCATTTGGAAAAGGCTGCACACTACCAGTAAAATTCACATACCAGGTTAAGATTGTATCCTTGGCATTGTAATGTGATACTAGCAAAAGTACTTTTATAATCCTACCAGCCAACAATTAACATCTCTAAATAGAAAGATCACATGATCCCAAAATCATCCAAGTCTTGGAAAGAGTTTTTATCATAGATCTTCCTTTAGCAAAGGGTCTGTTCTCTACCAACTTCAAAACATTTCAGTTTGAACAAACTCTGATGATATAGTCAAACACATTTATCCATGTCATAGAAATAAACCAACACACTTGGGAATTTAAAGTCACATTATCATAGTCAACAACAATGTGTTGTACACTTAAATTACTTTTAAGAGGATAGATCTTATGGTAAATGTTCTTACCATAATAAAATTTTTAAAATACTTTCAAAAAAGAAATGTCACATTACTATAAATTCATTAATCTGCATTCTGTAATAACAGATATAAAGAAAATTCAAAAATAAAAAGTAAACTTGGAAAAAGGCACCTGGAGGGCTCAGCTGGTTAAACCTCTGACTTCGGCTTAGGTCATGATCTCAAGGTTCATGTGTTGGATCCCTGCCTTGGCTCTGTTCTGAGAGGGCAGAACTTCTGCTCCTTCGGATCCTCTGTCTGGCTCTCACTGCCCCTCCCCCCCTCAAAAATAAATAAACACTAAAGAGAAGTAAACTAGGAAAATAAAAACTAAACTAGAAAACTAATCTAGAATAGGGGCTCCTAGGTAGCTCAGTCACTTGAGCATCTGACTCTTGATTTCAGCTTAGGTTGTGATCCCAGGGTCATGGGATTGAGCTCCCACTCAGTGTGAAGCCTTCTTGGGATTATCTCTCACTCTCTCTCTCTGCCCTTCTTCCCCACTTGTGAGCTCTTTCTCTCTCTCTTTAGAATAAATAGATAAATATTTTATATATATATATATATAATATAATTTGGGGCATCTGGGTGGCTCAGTTGGTTAGCATCTGGCTTTGGCTCAGGTATTGATCTCACAGTTTGTGGGTTCGAGCCCCACATCAGGTTCTGTGCTGACAGCTCAGAGCCTAGAGCCTGCTTTGGATTCTGTGTCGCCCTCTCTCTCTGACCCTCCTCTGCTCATGCTATCTCTGTCTCTCAAAAATAAATAAAAAACATTAAAAATTAAAAAAAAAAAAAAGGAACCTATCCAATGACCTAGAATGAAGCAAAGCATTCCTAAGCTTACTCTTGTATGGAAAAGCAAAGTAGTGTCCACAGGTGCTTTGAAGCGACAAAAATACTCTAATGCCCATTGTGGGCACCTTCCAACCTTCTAAAAAATCACTGATTTCTGCCAAACACCGCAACCTGAGATGGAGCATCCAAACATGGGAGACAATCACCCACCATCCACAGCAAGACAGAGAGAGAGAGAGAGAAAAAACCACTGGCTCAATTGTGATCATGTGACATTCAGCATTGCAAACTACTCATATTTCAAGATATCACTCGTTTATCAAGTTAACATTTATTAGAAATGTTTACTCTTCTTGGGGAGTACTCACAGAACCAGTTACTCACAACTCAAGGTTTTACTGTGTTTTTAAATAAGAGCCCCTTAGCAGCCTGGATCCCAAAGGTGATGGACAGCTAAAAGAAAGCAGTACCTAGGAGCCGTGTTATCATAGGAAACTATGGTCATCAGAGGCCGAATGGACAAGTCTAAACACAATTAAAAGATTGAGTTGGTCTTACAAAACCCCAAAACAACTACACTTAGCTGATGAGTGAGTCACATCTGCTCCTATCAGATTCCTGTTTTTTGGTGTGGTTTTTTTGGGGTTTTTTGTTTGTTTTTTGTTTTTTGTTTTTTTTTTTGAGAGACAGAGACAGCACGAGCAGGGGAGGGTCAGAGAGAGAGGAAGACACAGAATCGGAAGCAGGCTCCGGGCTCTGTGCTAGCAGTCAGCACAGAGCCCGACGCGGGGCTCGAACCCACAAACCGTGAGATCATGACCTGAGCCGAAGTCGGACGCTCAACCGACTGAGCCACCAGGCACCCCTGCTATCAGATTCCTAATGAGGAAGTAAGAAAGAGCAGATGACAAAATATTGGGAAATCTTTATCTGGAGTAGATATGGCACATACATAAATGTTAAGTATTTGCTTATAGGCACCTGTCCTATACCAAATCACAAGTGAGTGTGATACAGCCATGTGTGTGTGTTTGTAGCCTGTAGCTTTCTTGTTCATATTCAAACACAATGCAAATGTAGGTAGCATTACCATCTATGTGAGATACAGAAATGTCAAAACCCCTCCTTTGCATATTATGCAGATGTTGAAAACTATGTGTTTATATTTTGTTTAGGGTTTGTGTGTGTGTGTGTGTGTGTTCCTTCTGACAAGAAGTCTTGTTTAAAAAAAAAGAACCAATTCCTTCCTTATTTTCATGTGCTGTTCTTGTTTCCTGCCAGTCTGCAGCTAAGCTAAATTATTTGAAGATGAACATCAGCGCATCTTCAGATCACTTCTGCCCTCTCTTTTTGCTCACCACGTAAAGCTGCGAGGAAACAGTCTGTCATTTTCTATACTTAGCTAACTCGGCAAAACTTTTGAGGAGAAGCAGCATCTCCCAGTGGGGTTGTGTGCATAACAGGAGAATATGAGCTGAAGCACTTTGTAAATGATGAAGCATTAAACATATGAAATGCACTGCCATCATTAGCATTACTTTAAGCCACCCATGTCATTAAGGGATAGGATGGAAATTAATATCTATTAAGGACCTGGTTATAGCAGAATGCCATGAACTTTACTTGAAGTTTTACATATGTTGCCTTATTGACCAGCATTCATTGAGAATACTGCCAGAACTCTTTCCTCTTTTAATGTTTATTTTTGAGAGAGAGCATGCAGGCCTGTGATCATAGGGGAGGGCCAGAGATCATACATCTTTATTTGAAAATGAATCATAGTGCCAGTTTTTAACATTTCCCTCTAAATCACTGGTCTGGTGAGGTACATTACTGGACAATGAGTAGTTTATTATGGAACAGTCAGAACTTGGCAAAGCCTATAGATTCGGTATTGCATGCAAAATCTTAGTATCATTGCTATGATATAGGTCATTGTGACAAACTGGTAGTAACATGAACTCTGCTTCCTTTATAACCATTGTCAGTTCATTATAATGTCCTAACTCTGCACACAGTTTTCAGTGACCTTTATTTAAATCTTTTAACCTGCCCCTGAAGCCCACCCACTGTCTTGGCATCCAGTAATCTTTGGACTTTCAAGGACCTGAGTTGATATTTTTTGCATTCTATGATCATGATTCCTACCCCCAAATAAAATTATGTATGTATATCTTAGTGAGTTGTATTGAAGGATCTTATAAAAATGTGATATCAGGGGAAAACAAAAATTTAAAAAAGTATCCACCAAAATCTTTTCCAGGATTTTGAAGTTAAAGTCAGAGAAAGTCAGGCTATTGAGGCTGCCATTTGCTTTCATAGAGCTTAACAGGGAATGTGCATTAAGGAGAGAATTATGACTTCTATCCATTTATTCAATTACTACGAGGTCAGCACCATGATCGATGTGGACTCTCTCCTTGTCCTAACTGGGAAAAAAATACAGAAAGAAATAAACATAATAGAATAATTTAATATAAAGTTATACTGTATCATAATGCAGTTTGAGGATCTGGGGAGAAATGAAACTTATGTTTGGACAGTGAGCTAGCAGCATTTACATATCTGTAAAGGTACAGAACACCAGCTAGGTCAGTACCCAGCTTATCAAGTATACTGCCTGTCATGCTCTGAAGACTAAATGATAGAGATTTGTTAAAAGTGGTCATGCCATTGATTTACTTTATGATAAGGAACTGTACAGAAGTTAGGTATCGAGTTCTTTTATCTTGTTCCCTGATAGACTTGTAGGGTCAACTTAGTAACATATTATGTGGAACTGGCTGGCACTGTTTCCAAAATACTCAGTGAGCCAAGAGCAGGTCCACAGTCACAAGGCGGGTACAGTTTCCTGTGTGCAGAAACGGAAACTTCTGAATCTCCCACACTGCCACCAGGGGTCAGGCACCCGGTGGGCGGAGAGGGCACTGTCCCAGACAGGAAGTGTTGTATTACCCAGGGAAGCACCAGAACCACAATCCCTGTCCTCTCTTCCTGAAAGCAGCATATTGCTGGCTGAGTAGATTTGAAGGGAGGACCTCAGAAATGTTCTGCCCTCGCAAAGGTATGTATAAGTGCTCTCAGCTTTAAAGAAGTCATTTTGGAAAGTCAGATAAGGCTGGCTTTGTGTTATATTTTCCAAATCCAGATAAGCTATATGGGAATATTGGTTACCGCCTCTTAAAAGGGAGTGTTTGGTAGGGGAGGTCCAGAGGGAGGACACTATGCTGAAATACTGAATCTAAATATAGGATCTAAAAAAGACTTTAAGTGCATGTACATTATCTGTCCCTGATTTGCTAGAGGTACTGCTGCTTAACTATGATTCTATCAGGAGTTGCTCCCAGAAGTAGATTCAGACATAGTGATTTACAGTTTGTTTTCATGTGCAGTGACCACTTATAACAAATCTTTAGTGACTTCTTTTCAGGCATTCACAGGAAATCATTTGTCCATAGGTTTCCACATCATCTTACCTTACCCCTAACTGAAAAATTGTGCACAGCTCGGGTAATAATAGCGATCAAATCACATGCTTATATTTTATCACCGCTGCTCTGAGTTTCAAAGGCTGGTAATACATTCCATTAGGCTCTCTTAACCAATCTGCTTAACACTTTGCTTCAATGTATTTGTTTTCCTTCATCATTTCATTCCTTTAAGTTCTCTGAGCTCCACAGAAATGAGGAGAGAAATAGGAGGTTTTTGTATTTTTTTAAGTTTTGGTCAAACAAGTCAAAACATTATTATTGATAGATCGACCTGTACTTTTAAGTGGAAGGAATAAAGATATAAAAAGATGTGAAGCGTGTAAGTAACCTCTTTGATTTTTAATGGCATGCGGCAGATGGAATTCATTATTGACTTTTAAAAATGAAATTGCTCTGCATTATTATTTATTTATAATTTTGCCTTTCTAAAGAAGTAATTACCATTACTAGGTTAGTTTTTCCTCAACAACATGACAACATCAGAATGTATAATATAGTTTACCACTTAGTCATGAGGCTTAATGATGTTGAGGATATTATCTCTTTCAAATTAGTAAACAATTCATGAGCATAATGCACAGCTAAAAGGTTGAGTATCTTTTCTTTTTATTTGAGTAATTAATTATTTCACATTATAGGGCAATTTATGTATGAAATTCTCTTTACAGAAACAGAAATGTTTTTAATTAGAAACAATCTAATTTCATTTTTCCAGTTCAGCACACAGATTTTGTGATGGTAATCATGATATATACAAAATACCCAAGTGAAATATTTAGATGATTAGCTTCAGCTCAAACAACTTTTTTATTTAATCACAATTTCTAAAGCTTTTAAGTCATTAAGGAAGTCATAACAAGATTTAATTTCCAAGCGTTGCCCAACATTTAATCATTACATTTAGTTCAAATTTGAGAAATACTAAAATTGTCTAGTTTTCAATCTTCATGATTTAAAAAATATGCAAGAATGGAAAAATCTTCAGTATTAGACGTGAAGCTAGAGATGGTAGAACAATGTGTGAAACCTTTGTCAAGCTGGTGTTGTAACGTGCCCTTTCACATATAGGACAGCAGTTATTACTTATTTAATCAGGGGAGCTGGTGCAGACAGGATTCAGACACCGCTGAATTTCCGTGAAGCTCCTGGTTAAATCCCTCCTCACTTCTTCTGCCTCGCCTCCAGGCTATCGTCGCCTCCCCCGGCTGCTTCCTCCTACCCTCCTCCTCCTCTTCCTCTTCCTCCCTTCTTTACCATGTACCCTCTTGATGCTTGCACACTCAGACATTTTTTTGCACAAATGGATCTGTTTTCTTTAGCAGTGGTCAACACTGTGAGCCTGAAGGATAGTGATTAATATTTCATACACTGCACTTAAGCTTCTTCACCTAGATTATGCATTTTGCTTCATTGTACCCATCCAGTGGCACAAATGCTTAGCGATTGTCTAGTAAGGTTGTGTTACGACTTATTTTCAGAATTTTCATACCGTCTGCAGTTACCAATACTGTATGCCTTTGATCCTACGATCTGTTTTCCCTCTACCTCCCCCCCAAATTTTAGCTTTTTAACATTGATCCAATGGTGTATCATGGTTTAATTGGCATGGTTTAATTAATTTTTTAATCTTTGTGGTACATCTGATAAGGCATTCTGTTCTGAATATGAAATATGGCAGTGAAAATATAGATAAAGCTAGGACTTGCATAATATGCTAAAGGCTGTGCATTTCACATTGAAACAGTTGAAGAGTATTCTTTTTTGGGTGTGTGGCTCATCCATCACCAGTTTTGGTCTCTCTTCACCACCTTCCTTCACCCTGATTCCCTTACACTGTGGCTCTACCTGTTCTGGAGCCAACTGTCTTGACTGAGAACCTCAGAAATTACTCAGAGAATTTTATGAGTACATTAGTTACCAAAATTTAACTGTAGTGAAATGGAAAGTATACACGTTTTTAAAACTAAAGATGTGGGTTTAAGTTATGGTTCTGTTCCTTAAAACTGTGAATACTTCGTGATCCAGTAACTATTCTCAGAGCTTCAAATTATATATCCAGGGGCTGCTGGATGGCTCTGTTGGTTAGGGGCCTGACTCTCGGTTTTGGCTTAGGTCATGATCTCATGGTTCGTGGGATCAAGCCCCGTGTCAGGTTCTGCACTGACCACACAGAGCCTACTTGCAATTCTCTCTCTGTCTCTCTCTGCCCCCCTGCTCATGGTCTCTCTCTCTCAAAATGCATACATTCATACATAAAATAAAGTTATACATCTAAAGAACATAAACAATATGAATAATTTCTTCATCATAGAATTGTTAAGACAATTTATTTTAAAAAAATTGAACCACGGGGCGCCTGGGTGGCTCAGTCGGTTAAGCCTCCGGCTTCGGCTCAGGTCAGATCTCACGTTCGTGGGTTCGAGCCCCACATCAGGCTCTGTGCTGACAGCTAGCTCAGAGCCTGGAGCCTGCTTCCAGTTCTGTGTCTCCTTCTCTCTCTGCCCCTCCCCCTCTCATGCTCTGTCTCTCTCTGTATTAAAAATAAATAAAACATTAAAAAAAAATTAAAAAAAAAATTGAACCAGTGAAACTACTGAATATGAAATATATATGGGAGTACTTTATAAACCCTGAAATACTATTTGCTTATAAATTTTAAGCATCAACATTAAGAAAAACCATTAGACAAGCTTATGTATAAGTGGAAATTGGGAGGAGGAAGAAAGAAAAAATTAAGGAATTTACCCCAAACTAAAGAGAGTGAGTTCTGCATGTTAATTATCCTTGGAAATAATGATAGGAGGACCCGTTAACTCATGGTCTGAATGACAAGGAGCACGGCAAGATCTCTCTCCAGAGAACTTCCAGCAATCAGAGTCCTAGTTATTTTTGAACCCCCTGCTGAATGCATGCCAGTCTCTGAGAGCTTGTATCCTTTATTGAATTAGCAGAACCGCAGCCCACAGCACCTCCGTGGCATTAAAAATAAAAGAGGTTACTTAGATTCCCAAATTCCTTTCCTATCTTTGTTCCTTCCACTTAAGAGACAAATCGATCTGTAAATTACAGTAAGGCTTTGGCTTTAGAAAATATAAGTATGTTTAACAGTGGGTTTGGGAATCATTTTATGACAAAGAATTTTGTCTAACTTCCCTGACTTTCAGAGGAAGACCTGGTGGATTGGTAGCCAGCGGTTAGTATCTTTCTGCATTTGTTTGCTTTAATTTCTTGGTCTGGTCAAAGCAATCAAACCCTAGTTTGTTGTCTGTTTGTTGGTTCCAGTGTTATTTATTTACCAGGCACTGTTATACATAAAGACTTAAACTAAAATGGAATTTTCACATGAACATACATTTTAATAGAGTTTTACCTTACACAGAAAGAAACTTAAAGGTATAAGCTAATTCCCACTGGAAAAAAATACAAATCCTAATAGTAATTGTGGGAAGGGTCCCACTCTCTGGTTCCAGACATTCAGGAAGGGGAAATGATACAAATGATACAAAATCCATTGAGTCGCATAATTACTGCCATAGCCAGGACCTTTTCCTGCCATGAAACAGACTTCAAATATTTTCAGCGTGAAATTCCATCTACAATTCACCAATGAGAAATTAACTGCATAAAAGAACATAGGTACCATTGCACAGAAACCAAAAGGGCTTTATTTTCTTTTAAACTGTTTAGGATATGTGAATGTGTTTCAGCATTCTCTCATACTTTTATTGTATTGGCTTTCACAGTCTCAAGAGAATAATAGTAAAAGATAAATGTCATTGCTGTTTCTTCAAAACACAGGGAACTTCAGTGGTACTTAAAGTAGTACTGCTTAATGTAAATTCCATTCAGTAGTGAGTGTAAAATACAGACTATTTTTTAAAAGGTAGAGAGAGAGAGAGAGTGTGTGTGTGTGTGTGTGTCTGTGTGTCTGTGTGTCCGTGTTATTTCAAAAGGCCAGAGTAAAGAAAAGAAAGAAGTGCTGTATTAAAGACACTTGCACATGTGAAAAGGAGAATTCAAGGAAATGGAATTTGGTTAGTACTTGAAAATCATGTTTTCTTTCCTGTCCCTGCCACTGGAGACTCTTTCAGTTTCTCATTTCAATCACTTGATTTCCAGAGACCATAAGGTGTAACTCTAATATGAACATTGGCCCACTTAATAAAATACAGGACTTAAAAATTTTTCCTATCTCAATTTATTAGTAACAACAGTAAACATTTACATAGGAGTGACTGACTTGGTTACTCCTATTGTTAGGTACAATACTAAGTGCTTTACATATATTAACTAATTAATATGATTATACATTTTAGCATGATGGGAAGAATCATACATTAAGCTTATTAGCATTTCAGTTCATAGAAGCCCCATTTTTCTAGATGTTCAGGCCAAGAAATATTGGTGTAATTCTAGACTCTTTGTTTTCCTCTCCTACTTTGTATCTTTCCTCCTGGGTCCAAACCCCATCATCTTATGACTACAGCTGCATCTAACTAGCATTGCTGCCTGACTGGTCTCTTCCCCACTGCTCTTCTCTCCTCTGCAAAGTCCCCAACTCCCACCTCGACTCCTGCTGCCCAGCCCCCGCCAGTCAGCTTTCGGGGAGACAGCTGGAGAAATACGTGAAAACGTACATCTCCTTCCGTCACTCCTGTGCCCAACTCCTTCAAGGGCTCCCGTTTCTCTTCCGAAGGGGAAGTTGTCATCACAGCACAGAGGGCTCAACCTGATCACACCCCTGCCTGGGCACAAGTGTGTGCCACACACGCATGCACCTGTTGCCTGCAATTTCCTCCTGGTTCACTCTACTTCAACCACACTGGCCCTCGTGCTGTCTGTTGAACCCACCAGGCTGCTTCTTTCTCAAGGTTTTGGCAGTTTACTGTTCCTCCTGCCCTGGAGGCCTGCCCCGTAGGGACTGATGCTGCCCAAACCGTCACTCTCCTTAGTCTGTATTCAGAAGTTGACTTTTCAGTGTCACCTTCCCTGGCCGCCCTGTCTACAATCCCATATGTCATCTGTTCCTCAATAGTTCATATTCCTCTTCTCTGCTTCTGTTTTCTCCTTAACATTTATCACCAACACATATATATATGTATTCATGTTTATCTTGTTAATTGGAATGCGAACTCTAGGAAGAACGAATTTTGTCATTTTTTCCATATTTTATCACTCATATTAAGAACAGATCCTGGTATATAATATGTCCTAAATAAATATCTGTTAAATATATCCTCAGGTCAATCCTGTGCATTAGGTATAATTTTTACCCCATCGTACAAATGAGAAAGTTAAGGCACAGAGAGATTAAGAATTTGCCTAATGTCCAACAAGCGTATTCGTGAGTGTCAGAGTCAGAATTCAAACCCAAGGCCCTGGTTCCAGAGGCTGTGTTCAAACCACCCTACAGTTCTTATTTAAATGACCGAGTAAATTAATTTGGAAAAATGGAACTATATATAGATCCATCTATATTGGGATTTTCTTCAGTGTGCTTTCCTTCCGGTTAAATGGAAAATTAACAGTTGTCTGGCTTAAACAGCACAGTCAGATATAGCAAAGCCTCTTTACTCTATCACGTTTGGAATTGTTTTTCTAAAAAGAAGGAATGAGTTTTTAACATAGAAAGACATAAAAACAAATGACCCCGACCCCACCCCTCTTGACCGCCAAACAGCAATAATAAAGCAACATATGGGAAATGGTTTTTTAAACAGTTAACAATAAGGAGAAGTATAAAATGGAAACCTTTATTGAATGCCTGCTATGCTTTGTAATAAGGAAGCTCTGGGACCAAATATTTGTTACTACAGGTAGACTCCAGTGAGAGACAGGCACGTACACAGTTGTAATCATGCGCCTCCCGGGGTGCCTGGGTGGCTCAGTCGGTTAAGCATCCAACATCGGCTCAGGTCATGATCTCACAGTTTGGTTTGTGGGTATGAGCCTCATGTTGGGTTCTGTGCTGACGGCTCAGAGCCTGAAGCCCACTTCCGATTATGTGTGTGTCTCTATCTCTGCCCTTCACTGCTTGCATTCTGTGTGTGTGTCTCTCTCTCAAAAGTAAACATCAGAAAATTTTTTTAAAAAATCATGCACTTCTTTAAGTGCCACAGTGGGGTTGTATATAATTCTAAATAGGAATTTAGAAGAAGAAACACTAAATAGAGAGCTGCTGAGAGCTGAAAGCAGGGCCTTACAGAGGAAGTTGCAGGGCAGGTATGTAAAACCATGAGTGGAGGGGAATTAAGTGTCTCAAAGCTGAAGACAGGAACACGTGGCTGGCTCAGTCAGTAGAACATGAGGCTTTTGATCTTGGGGTCATGAGTTCAAGCCCAACATTCAGCATAGAGCTTACTTAGAAAAAAAAGACCCATTTTTTGAAAGAGTATGTTGAGGAATGCCAACAAGTAAGTGTGCCATTTCACAACTTTGCCTCAGAGGGTTAGACTCAGAGCAAGCATTTTAAAATAGCATTTCATATGATATAGAATAGAAATTATAGGCAAATGAGTTATCTGAACAGTAAGTATACACATTTTAAGTTTAATTTGTAAAAGAATATCTTTACTTATCCAAATGCTTTGTGTAGGAAATTGTCAATTTCATCTTTTCAGGCTACTTAATCTGTTTCTTCATAGGATTCAAGAACAAGAAATTCTATTCTCCAAACTGTTATTTGCTTAACATGTTAAGCCAGTTCCAACTTCTTATATGTAAGGGCAAAGCAAAAACAAACACACACACACACAAAAAAAATTATCCTGAGTCTGTTTCTGTTTGGTGTTTTATTGTCCTTGTGTGTTTCCTGTCCCCACCTCATTCCCCTGAAAGGTCAAGTTTCCAGCAGATCTTTTCTCTGATGTGACAAGGTCACTATGAACTTCCTGTCATCCAGAATGTTAGCAGTTTGATCTTGCTTAGTGACAGACTGCTTGGCCACTCAGATCCTCCTTCTAGAAAAGGGCACAGTGCTCTTACATTGTGGGGACTTTATCCATAAGCAACTAAAAAACAAATATTTAGATAATAAGTGTTAAGAAGAAAATAAAGGTCATGTGAGATTGGAGTGGGGTAGGGCCATGGCCCAGTGGTCTCTGATGTTGATGGGGGCCATGGGTGAGAAAGTATCATTAGAGCTGAAACCCAAATGATGAGAAGCCATACAAGGTCCAGAGGAGTAGCTAACCACGTAGAGGGGTGAAAATGAATTTGGTTAAAGGAGCAAAAACAACAAAATACCAGGATGCCTGGAGAGAGTGGTAATAGTGACTAAATGAGGTCTCAGAGTTAGCCAGTGACTTGATGTACACTCATAATTAAACTTCATTTCTGACTACAAGCACTGCAATTGTTGTTTTTTTAACTTGTGTCTCAACTATTAATCTATTTCTAAGAGAAAATTACTTGAATTTGCTGTGCCCTGCATGAATTGTATTGACCTTTAACATACATTCTAATTTTTCATAAAGTTCCCTAATCTCCCCATGAAGCGAGGAAGACTAGCATTGTTTCCATTTTATAGGGAAGGAAAAGATGGTAGGGATGTGTCACACAGCGTGCTTAGAGAGGCCTGAGCGTCACCTCCCCACTGTCATCCTGATTCCCCATGCTTCGTCCAAATTATCAAAAGGTCAAAACTGTCTTTTAGCCCAGATTTGAAATGAACCTAATGCCCATCATTGCTGAAAAAGAAAAACAAAAAGAGTTGGCACAGTCAGTAAATTAGCTCTAACAGCACACGAGTATAGAGCAAGGATCTACACACCTGCTTGTCAGCCACATCATTGATTCTGCTAGTGGCTCCTTGATGCATCATGTGATGTTCCTGGCAGCTTTACGTGATTCATTCTGGAGCACGGACTTGAAGAAAATAGGGCAGGTTAGTCCAGTGAGAAATGGTAATGCCCTGAGCTGGGTTAATCACAATTTAGGCCTCCCAGCCCCGGTCACCTTAGTCACCAGGGAGATTCTGCACTAAGTCATCGGTATTGCTTTCCTATCAGAACTCTTTTGCACTGTTGGTGGGAATGCAAACCGATGTAGCCACTCTGGAAAACAGTGTGGAGGTTCCTCAAAAAATTAAATAGAGAATCACCCTATCATTCAGCAATTGCACTGCTAGGAATTTTTCCGAAGAATGCAGGAGTGCTGATTTGAAGGGGCACATGCTCCCCAATGTTTACGGCAGCAGTATCAACAATAGCCAAAATATGGAAAGAGCCCAAATGTCCACTAACTGATGAATGGAATACTACTTGGTGACAAAAATAGAACGTAACCTTGCCATTTGCAACAACGTGGATGGAACGGTATGAAGGTATGATGCTAAGTGAAATAAGTCAGTCAGAGACAGATATGACATGATTTCACTCATTTGTGGAATTTGAGAAACTTAACATAATCATAGGGGAAGGAAAAAAAAAAGAAGTAAAAAACAGAGAAGGAGGCAAACCATAAGAAACTCTTAAATTCAGAGAACAAACTGAGGGTTGATGAAGATGGGCTGAAGGGGTGATGGGCGTTAAGCCGGGCACTTGTTGGGATGAGCACTGACCGTTATGTG